>NC_086107.1:53179404-53492261 GCF_963921235.1 Mobula hypostoma
CAAGGACTATAGGACTGGATAACATCTCAGCCACAATACCATATACTCAGCATTTCTAGCTCAATGGTTCCAGTACATTTACAACACAGGTATCTATCTATCCATCAATATGAAAAGCTGCCCTGATCCCTGAAAGCAAAACAACTCCAATCAGCCCAATTAGTCTGCTGTATACCATCAATTAAAGCTTGGAATCTTTTGTCAACAATGCCATCAAGGGATATTTATGCACCAATAACCTGTTCATTCATTCCCAATATGAACTTCACCAGGACCACTTTGCTTCAAGATCTCATTGTAGCCTTGATTTAAACATGAACCAAAGAGCCAAATTTCAGACATGAGGCAAAGGGTACAATCCTTAGCTTCAAGGTGGCTTTTGACTCGACATCTTTTGGATGAGTGTACACCAAGAAGTCTGGTAACATTTAATACACAAAGAGAGGAAAGAACTTCACTGATTGAAGTTATACCTCATGCAAAGATTTCCAGTATCTGCAGTTGTTTTTTTTACAGTTTTCATCAGCTGTAACATTCTGACTGATTACATCTTCCAATATCAGAATCCATTCATCACAGTTCCAGGACTTCAAGCAGGAATTCATTAGCGATCCAATCGTCTTCAGGCTTACATTAATGAAGTAGCTCAGAAGTAGGAATATACACAAAATTGCTGGAGGAACTCAGCAGAACAGGCAGCATCTATGGAAAAGAGTAAACAGTTGATGTTTCAGCCCAAGACCCTTCATCAGGACTGGAAAAAAGAGATGAGAAGTCAGAGTAAGAAGGTGGGAGGAGGGGAGGAAGAAGTACAAGGTAGCAGGTGATACTTATAGAAGTAGGAATGCTTGCTGATGATTACAGCATGTTCAAATTAATTTGTCGCTGCTTGGCAAACGAAGCACGCTGTGCCTGCCAGCAGGAAAACCTTAAGAACATTCTGGCATGATTGAGAAGTGCCAGGCAAGGACCATCTCCAAAAAGACCATGCCCGTTGCCACATCCCCCATTATCAAAATCGTGGAAATAATCACTGACCAAAACTGGACCGGACCTGCTACATAGATCCAGTGGTTGCAGGAGAGGGTTGGAGACTGGGTGGCCCAGAGCTGATTATCTACTCCTGATGGCCCAACAGCAAATAGGGTTAGGCAACAAATGCTGCTGTATTCCAAAAAATGAGTAAGTAAATAAGTAATACTGTTTGGTATATACATTCCTTAGGATACACCCTACTAATCGTTCTTCAAACGAACCTCCATTTTCTGTGCTAAACCACCAAATAAACTGAACTTTATCAATAAAGGCATAGAGGATAAAAGCAGGTAACTCATACAGAACTATTTTAAAAGTTGATTTATAGCCTCAACTGAGGTATTCTAGTTAGAATTGGAAGAATATGAAGGAATTAGAGAGGGTCGGCAAACATCTGTGAGCATGGTTGCTGGAATAGCAACTATAGTTACCAACAGCTCAGAACATCACAGAAACCAGCAGCACCCCCTCCCCATGGACCTTGTCTACTTTCTTGCTGCCTCTATAATCAAAGACCATAACTAGTCCAGACATTCTCTCTTCTCCTCACTCCCATCGAAGAGGAAATACATAAACTTGAAAGGACACATCATCTGGGAAAAGGACAGCTTCTATCCTACTCTTATAAGACTATATTTCTATGTATGATAAAATGGACTCGAAACCTCACAATCTACTTTGTTATGACCATAAACATTATGGTCTACCTGCACTGCACTTTCTCTGTGACTGTAACAATATTTTTTGCACTCTGTAGTTGTTTTTACCTTGTACTATCTCAATGCACTTTTGTAATGAATTGATCTGTACAAAGACAAGATTTTCACTGTACCTTGACACCTGTGACAATACTAAACTAATTTTCCAATCTGATAGATTAGAGAAGATGGAATTGTTTTCTTTAATAAGAAAGGAATGACAGCAGATTTGATAGCCATATATAAATTGATGATGGATCTGGACTAAGTGGGAGGCTTTTCTTGTTGGGGAACTACTGGCCACAATGGAAGGAGAAGAGAACTGCAAAAGACATGAAAGAAGACCTTTCTATGCAGTGGTTGGTTGGCACCTGCACTGCCTGCAGATATGGTGGAGAGAAGTTTCCGTTGTGGCCAAGAACACATTGAACAAGCAAATGGTGAAGAAAAATATGCAAAAGTAAGGAGAGGATCAAGGGGGTGGAATGTGTGATGTGCTCTGGTAAAGAGTTGGTGTGACTGTGACGGGCTGAATGCCCTTGTGTACAGTAATCATTCCGTAGTCGATGATACAACAATAACGTAAAAGGTAAACATCAACAGCTCCAAGCTCCTCATTGTGCTCCATGCTTGCCTGGATTCCTTAGTAACCACTAAGCCAATACCTTCAAGTGCCCTATAGATACCATCAACAATCACTGTCATAAGAAGGACAGCAGTAGTTTGTGGAAGTGATCCGTTCTTAAGCAATGAAAGGAAAATAACTGCAGCTTCCCTTTCACTAGTAATATCTTGAATTTTTAAATATAAAATATTCCCACAAGTATCTCTCATTAATAAAGAAACACAAATTTCAATATTAGACCTTGCATATTAGTGGTATCCATTCTTGGAAGTGCTTTGTGACTAAAATACAATAATTTCACCTTCATCCAGGTAACATTTGCATTCACAAAATCTCAAAGTAGAAGTCAAAATCAAAGAAAATTTATTATAGTAAATTTTAAAGTAAATAAGGTATGTACTCTATATGTCACCAAATGCATTGAGATTCATTTTCTTGCAGACATTTACAGGAAAATAAGGAAATACAATAGAAATTACATAAAACTATACAAAGCAACCAATCTACAAAAGGAGACACATTGTGCAAGTAAAAATATAAATAAATAATACTGAGAACACGACTTGTAGAACCGTTGAAAATGAGTTGGTTGTGGAATCATTTCAGAGAGGTGAGTGAAGTTATCCATGCTGGTTCAGGAGCCTGAAGGTTGAAGGGTAATAACCGTTCCTGAACTTGGTGGTGTGGAACCTAAGGCTCTTGTACCTCTTTCCTGATGGAAGTAGCAAGAGGCGATCATAGCCTAGATGGTGGGGGTCCTTGATCATGGATGCTGCTTTCTTCTGACAGGCTCCTTTCATCTATAAATCCATTTACATCTGGATAGCTATCACAACGTCATTACTTAGAGAGGCCCTTGATGTGCAAGGTCTCTGAAGTTCCTTTTGGAAGTAATGAGGAATACAGTAAAAGTAGAAATAATGGGGCAACAGGATAGATATTGAAGTGCATTGCATTTCCAACTGTGAGATTCCAGTTTCTTATTGATACTGTGATCAGCAATGGTGCAGAAGATACAATCAGAAAAAAAATGCATTATAGAATAGAAACATTTACTTCAAAATTGAACATTAATTCCAACAGCACAGTGATTGGAGAGAATACAGTCCTTCCTCAATAACCTTCCTCAACACAAGGAGCAGAACTAATATCTTAAACCATCAGCACATCTTACCAATAGCACACATCAGTCCATCAGTACGAACAAACCCTGCAATACTCATCTGACTTTTCTCTCTTTTTAAGAGTTATTTCATATCTCCCTCTCTGAATTCTGAAGTTAATGAACTGAGACAAATGAACTTCATTGCTTAAACTGGCATATTTGTTCATATGTTAGTATAGGTGCAGAGACAATGAGGATTTCCTGATCAGTCGGGTTCAATAATACAATGGACAGAATTTTAACCAATAAACCTTTGTGGAACCAAGATCCATGCTCTTTTTGAATGTTTTAAGCTCAGCTGTTTCTCAGATCGGTAACGTTGTGTAGAGCAGGGGTTCCCAACTTTTTTATGCCATGGCCCCCTACCATTAACCGAGGGGTCCATGGACCCCAGGTTGGGAACCCCTGGTGTAGAGACATTCCTGTGAGTATTCTTTTCCAGTGCCCGGCATAATCCATTCAAGGTACGTTATTCCCAAAGACTGCAGCTTTGTAGGGAAGAGAAACTCTGCAGAAAATCAATACTTTGTCCAATACTCAGCATTACATCATCTACATTCCTCTCATCCATGTACCTATCCCAACTTCCCTTAAACGTTGAAATCAAACTCGAATGCACCATTTGTGCTGGCAGCTCATTCCATACTCTCATGACCCTCTAGAAACTTCTCTAGGTGAAGGAATTTCTCCTCATGTTCCCCTTAAACTTTTCACCTTTCACTCTTAACCCATGACCACCTAACCTCAGTGGAAAAAGCTGCTCGCATTTACCCTATCTATATCCCCCATAATTTTGTATGCCTCCATCGAATATCCTCTCAATCTTTTACGTTCCAAGGAATAAAGTCCTAACCTATTTAATCTTTCATTATAACTCAGGTCCTCCAGTCCTGGCAAACATCCTTGTAAATTTTCTCTGTACACTTTCAACCTTATTTACATCTTTCCTGTAGGTAGGTGATCAAAACTGCATACAATACCCCAAATTAGGCCTCAATAATGTCTTATATAATTTCAACATAACATCCCATCTCCTATATTCTATAAGGGGACAGCAAGATAGCACAGTGGTTAGCACAACGCCTTACAGTACCAATAACCTGGGTTCAATTCCCACCCCTGCCTGTAAGGAGTTTGTATGTTCACCGTGTGACTGGGTGGGTTTCCTCTGGGTGCCCCCACGGTCCAGTGATGTACCTGTTGGTAGGTGAATTGGTCATTGTAAATTGTTCTCTGATTAAGCTAGGGTTAAATTGGTGGATTGCTGGGCGGCACAGCTAGAAGAATCAGAAGGGTTTCTCCGTGCTGTATCTCAGTAAATAAATAAATAAAAACTTTGGCTTTTGAAGGCCAATGTGTCAAAACCTTCTTTCCGACCCTATCTACCTGGGATGATACTTTCAATAAATTATGAAGCTGTAATCCCAGATCCCTTTGCTCTGCCACACTCCTCAGTGCCCTATCATTCACTGTGTAAGACCTACCCTGGCTGGTCCCACTGAAGTGCAATACGTCACACCTGTCTACATTAAACTCCCTCTACCATTTTTCAGCTGTTTTGGATCCTGCTCCATGCTACGATATCCTTCCTCACTGTCACATAGTGATAAATTTAGTGTGGAAGTCTTGCCTTCAAAGATTCCACAAAATAGATTCATTGCTAAAATAAATTCAGTGCTATGAAAATGGTACGAGCTACAGAACACCTACAATCCACATTCAAACAGTAGAGGCAGAAGGGAAACAGCAAAAATACACAGAAGGTCAGTCAGCATCAGAAAGTAAAAAGATATGTGGATATTTTGCATATGGAGCCTCTTGGTCTGATGCTGAGGGGCCTGTTATGTATTGTTAACAAGTTCTACTTTTGTTTTAAATTAAGCATTAGTTGTACAGGATAAACAGTGTTAAAGTATATACAGAATGCTGACCTGTGTTGTAATGTCTGAAGGGGACATCTGCATAAGCCATTCTGGACTGCGCTACCTCTTGGTCTGTGTACAAGTGAGAATAGATCATAAACAAATGTATCAATTTTCATGCTTCTTCTTAATTCCATTTCAGTTTCTGCTACCTAAAAGCATTGCCTCTTCCAGGTCTTGAAAAGATCCTGATCCCACCTTTTTCAACATTCACAGGAGCATTTTACTGCAGAAACTAATAGATAGAATTTGGGATTAAGTTTTGGCCCATTACCCTAGGTATACTGAAGCCAATTGCATTGGGAATCTTGCTGCTCTGACCAGGAGCAGATAATTCAACACCATCTCAAGTTACATCCTGATCTCATAATGAGTGAAAAGAAAATCAAGAGATGCAAGTAACTTTCCAATTCAATCTCTCCTACTGATTCAGATGAGCCTTTGAAGAATTTTAGTTTTCCCTATTGAAGCAGTGCGAGAGAAATAGGGACTGTTAATGAGGCAGTGCTGTTATTTAAAAAAAAGGATAGCTGGAGAAACTACCTGTGTTATACACAGTGATTGGCAAGTTACTGAAATGAATTCTGAGGGACAGTCTAAACACTCATTTAGGAACAACCAGCATGGATTTGTTAAGGGAAGGTTGTGTCTGACTGATGATGGATTTTTTTGTGGAAGTAACAATGAGTGAGAATGAGGGTAGTGTCTCTGGTGTAGCCCTTCTGGACTTTAGCAAGACTTTTAATGAAGTTCTGTATTAATGGGATGGTCAAGAAAGTAAATTTCATTGGATCCAAACAAGATGATCAAATTGAATTCAAACAACAGGAATTCTGCAGATGCTGGAAATTCAAGCAACACACATCAAAGTTGCTAGTGAACGCAGCAGGCCAGGCAGCATCTCTAGGAAGAGGTATAGTCGACGTTTCAGGCCGAGACCCTTCGTCAGGACTAACTGAAGGAAGAGTGAGTAAGAGATTTGAAAGTGGGAGGGGGAGGGGGAGATTTTGGATGCGTTCACCAGCAACTTTGAAATTGAATTCAACATTGATTATTAGCAAGTAATGATTAGATGCCATTGTGAGTGGAAGGCTGCTACCTGTGGGATTCCATGTGAACCTGCATCTGGGACCTTGCTTTTTGTGATACATATTAATAGTCTGGATTTAAATTAAGGGGGCATGGCAAGAGTTTCCGAGCTGATTGACAACTGAAAGACTGCTCGGTGGGGAGAGAGAATCTTTATACTCCATAAAGATAGAGATGGAGAGTTGGGCAGAAAAATGGAATATTGACATTAATCTAGAAAAGTGTGAGGTAGTACATGTGGGAAGGTACAACAAGGCAAGGAGACGTGCAATTAGTAGGAAGCTATTGACCAATGTGGAGGCACAAAAGCACCTTTGAGTGAATGTCCACAGATCCTGAACAATAGCTCAATATGATGGTTAACATAGAAACATAGAAAACGTACAGCACAATACAGGCTCTTGGGCCCACGATGCTGTGCCAAACATGTACTTACTTAGAAATTACTTAAGATTACCCATAACCCTCTATTTTTCTAAGCTCCGTGCCCCTATCCAGGAGTCTCTTAAAAGACCCTATCGTATCCGCCTCCACCACCGTTGCCAGCAGCCCATTCCACACACTCACTACTCTCTGCATAAAAAACTTACCCCTGACATCTCCTCTGTACTGTACTTAATTCCAAGCACCTTAAAACTGTGCCCTCTCGTGTTAGCTATTTCAGCCCTGGGAAAAAGCCTCTGACTATCCACACGATCAACACCTCTCATCATCAATAGTTAAAAAGCAGGAAGGCTAATTTAGAGTTGTGTACAAAATTTATTGGAACACAGCTTGAGTACTGTATGCAGTTCAAGTCACTGAATTACAGAAAATATGTGTTTGCAGTAAGGAGACTTCAGAGAATATGTAAAAGGACGTGGCTAGGTCTGGAAATAGCAGATATCAGCAAGATAGGTTAGCTAGGGTTATTCTTTTCCTAACTGTTAAAGGAAGCTTTATTTTTCTATAAAATCTTGAGGAGGCTAAGAAATAGGAAGAACCATTCTCTGACAGCAGAAACGTCTTAGATTTAAAGTAATTAGTTGAAAGATTAGAGGGAATATAAGGAATTTTTTTTTCAGAAAAACACAGGGATCTGAAGCTCACTGCCTGAAAGGGTGGAAGAGTTGAGACCCTCAATACATTTAACCCTCAATACTTGGATGTGCACTTCAAACGCTCCCACCTGCTCAAGTAGCTAAAGTTGGTAGGAGAGAATAAGCTGGTATCTATCTATCAACTGCCTCAGAAAACAAGGAGTGGATGACTAGTGTTGTAAATTTTCGATACAAGTGATTCCATATTCTCTGTTTTATCAACATTTTCCCAAAGAAGACAACAAGAATCTAAAAAAGTAACATTTTTGGAATGTTCCTAGGAGGTCAACACTTGAACTCAATTTTAAGCCCACTTTAGAAGAGCTTTTGGCAAATCTTCAATCGTTCATTTGCAAACACATCAAGGATGTAAATAAACAGGGTTAACATACAACTTCCCATTACTCACGGCCAACTTGGTAAAAGTCATGCTTGGCTAATTTATTGTTTAACAAATAAGAAATAACAAGATTTACAAAATTGTCTTCATATAACCTATTTATGGGTCACCTTCTCTTTTTAAAAGTTAATTCTAAAGGGATTAATACAAAAAAATTTTTTGTTGTGGGAATCACTGTTTAAGCAGAGATGGTATTTTTAAAAATAATATTACATGGGTTCCTGTTTAAAATGTGACTGTAGCACTTTTATAAATTGCAAGAGAAAAGTATGCAGCGAATGCAGTACAAACCCTTTGGAGCATTGATGTACAGAGAGATCTTGGGGTCCATATCTCCCTGCAAGTGGCAACTCAAGTATATAGGGTGGCAAAGGAGGTATATGGCACACTTGCCTTCGCCAATCAGGGCAAAGTGAATAAAACATTGGGAAGTCCTTTGCTGGCTACAATGTGCTGGGGAATTAGCTAAGACAGTAGAGCACTTGCTTGGCATGTGAGACATAGTGGGGTCAATATTTGTACTCTCCATTCCTTTTTGCAGCAGCACAGCAGCATAGTGGTTTGCATAACACTCTTACAGTGCCAGGAACTTGGGTTCAGTTCCACCACTATGTAATGAATTTGTACCTTCTCTTCGTGATCGCATGTGTTTCCTCTGGGTGCTGTGGTTTCCTCCCATACTCCAAGGACATATGGGTTAGTGGGTAAGTGGGTCACATGGGAGTAATTGGGTGGTGCAGGCTTGTTGGCCTGGGAGGGCCTGTTACCATGCTATAGCTCCAAACAAATAAATAAACAACTGGTCAGACCACACTGGAAGGAATGTCATGGTTATGGAAAGGGTACAGAAGAAATTCACAAGGAGCAAAAACCAAACCACTCAAAGAACTCAGTAGTCCAGAAGTGAAAGACTGGTAATGTTTTAAGACCAATAAAGAGTCTTGATCCAAACCACTGACTTCTCTTCACTTTCACAGATTCAGACTGACCTGTTGAGTTCTTCCAGCGATCTGTTTTTTGTTCCAGATTCCAACTCCTAGTCTCTTTTGTCTCCAGGTTTACCAGGTTGTTGCCTGGACTGGAGTGTATCAGCTATAAGGAGAGGTCAAATAAACTTTGATTGCTTTTCTCTGGAGCATCAGAGGCTGAGGAGTGATCTGATATAAGTATATACAATGATGAAATACGTTGATAAGGTAAATAGTCAGAATCTTTATTTTTGCAGATTGGAATTATCAAATAATAGAGGATATAGTTTTGAGGTGAAAGAGGAAAGGTTTAAAGGTGGTAAGTCTTTGGAACTCCCTGCCAGGGGATTGGTAGAAGCAGGTATACTGGCAACATTTAAGAGGCTTTTAGACAGACACACAATCATGCAGGGTACAGAGGGATATGGACCATGTACAGGCAGGTGGGATTATTTTAGATTACCTTCATGTTGGTGCAGATGACCAGCCAAAGACCTGTTCCAATGGTGAACTATTCTGCATTCTAATAATGATGAAGCCAGGTTTTTGAAGATAATTAGACTGAAAAAATTGGAATACTAAAAATCCAGAAGTTTCAATATCAGAAGCATGCATCCTGTCACTCACTAACAGAACAAAGACAAGTTATCTTGCCCATTTGCACTTTGGATAACCAACTGTGTGCTCCCAACATCTTCTATCATATCAGGCAATTTCATCTTAATTCTGTGAATATGAGCCTGTACATATTTGGGAGAAATTGAGGAGATTTAAGAAATGTGTGTGACAGGTAATATGATGGAATATGCTAAAGAAGTAACTTTATATCTGTGATATTCTGTGTGAAAGTGAGCAGTAAGAGAGAGAAAGGGTATTTCAGAGAGTGAGTAGAGGATAAATTGAGATCATATTAGAAAGGGAAATGAATGAGTTCAAGAATAAAACAGAAAGAATGAAGATGCTTGAAAGACAAAAAGAAATATAACAGAATGAAACGGAATGAACGGTGTATTAAAAGAGCAGAAAAAGAAGAAAAAAATTCAACAATCCCTTTTTAGTACTAACTGTCAAAGTCCTCTTTATAAAAACACAGGAAATATTTAATATCCACAAACAAAGGAAATAACAGTGCACAAAATACAAAACACTCCTCATTGATTGCCAGTTTGGAATGTGGGCTCCATGTATTGTGAAACAGAAATATTATAATTATGTTTCAGTAATCACTAAGTAATTACTGAGAAACCTTGTCATCATTCATTGATAATTTACAAATCTAACAGCCACGATTTCCATGATACTATCAGGAAGCTGAGGAGAATGGCAAATAAATGTGTGTGCCAGAACAGGTAAGGTGGGGGCTGGTTTATCTGCATTGGAGAGAAAGCTCCAACAATTATTTATGATGCTTTAAAATACTGTTAACAACCAAAATTTCTTCTGAGCTGCGATGATCTTACTCTTAGCATCCAACAGATAAATGTAGAGACTGACTTGCAGATCTCAAATCAAAACGACCCAGCTGGGCACAAGTTGCCTTCTGACTAGCAACAAATAAAATCTTCTGATGTGAACTAGGCTTGTGTGCAAACCTATTCCACACAACGACTAGACTCTTAACAGCATGAAGTGACAGAGATAATCTATTGGCTAAAAATTTTATTGCTATAAAATAATTTATAATCTATCTAATGTTAATAGAATATTATAAGTACTAAAAGTCCCTTAAGTAATCAGTAGACTACCTGAGCACTAATGGTCTGATATGGGTTTAAACTGCCTTTTGCATACCAGAAAGAAGTAGCTGTGTGAGCTACCTTAAAGCGTCTCATAAAATGAAATGTGTGTGGAGTGTGGAGACTGGCACAGGAGAAGGAGGTTCAGGAGTAATGAATGCCACACACCCATACTATCGGATGATTGAACAGTTGGTCGGTTTTTGGTGGTGTTTGTATTGGCTCCTACAGCAAAAAAAAAAATTCAGATCCCCTTCAAGTGATACCACAGGAACTTTAATATTCACGTTAAACACTGGACCTTAGGCTAAGAGGTCTTCACTCCAAATTTGGAAGTTCTTGCCAGGGCCTATATTTTGACTGGGAGACAGATAACCAATAATTGCCGCTTGCATCTTAATGCACATCTGAAATCATTCCCATCGTGAATATTCACTTTAAAAATGAAATTGGTTTGGTTGGTCCGAAAATAAAAAGGTCGAGGACAGAAGTACTTTGTAACAGATTTCAGTTAAAGTTATCGTTTTTTAAGCTCAAATCTATCTATTAGTTCCTCATTTAAAAAAAACGACGAATGTTGGGACTCAGAAAAAGAGAAACGTTGAAAAACCACCTGAAATAAAAGTTGTATCTTTCTCTACAGCCCATCCGAATTTTAAAAAAAGTCTAAATAGAGCTTTTGAGAAATGGATGTTTCACTACATTTTAAAATCAAAGCACCTTTTACACCAATCAATTTCTGTTACTAATAAATTGGATCTAGCGAGATGTTAAGGATGTTTCATTTCTCCGGATGCTGACTAGCTGGACTGTAACACCGTACTGGTAACGATGTGTGTAAGTAGTTGTTTTGCCGGGGTTAAGGAGAAGTAATTACAGTACATATTGACCAATACTCCTCACGCTGTCTGATCTGTCTTTCCTCTGCTACGCTCAGTACAAGAATACATTCCCACCGATTCCTCCATCAGCGGTAGAGTCAGGCCTGAGTCGTCATTATATGTTAGAGCGGCTGTCACAAATTCTCCAAGCGCGCGTCGGCAACATTCGTTCTCACGTTGCCAAACCGTCGGAAGAAAGTTCCTCAAGCCCTCTCCCATCATTCGTCATAACGCCGGCAGAAAACCACCAGAAACCATCTCTACATGTGGCCCCACGGATTCCTTCAATTCTGCAACAGTCGATGGCGAGATGGTCTTGCAGAAACTTACTGTTGCCAGTCTAAAATCGGACAACCTCCAGAGGGCAACTTGTACTCTGTGAAAAGTCCAAATCCAACTCATCCTATTATGGAACAATGAAGGAAGCCATTCGACCTTTGGCCCACCCGATTCCCTAAGGTCCTTGTCCTGCCCTTCTACTTACCTTCTTATTTGAAGTATCAGTTCCATTTCAAAGTTATTGTTGAATCAACCTTACCACCTGAGGTAGTTTTTTTTTCGTATGATCGTATCCTTGCTCACCCTCGCATCCCGACCTCTCCTCCCCTTTCCTTTTCTCTTCCACTTTGTGCTCAGGAGATCTATCAGGGCACCTTGTCAGGTTACGTTGTAAATATTCATTTTCAAATGGGCAACCATGACTTATTATTTACCTGCGCTTCAAAACTACGTAACTCATTTCCTTCACTCATCTCCTCAGTCTAAAAACTCAAGCTTGCTGCTTCTTCCTCGGCAATTCCTCGCCTTCTGATCATGCATTTGCCAAAGGGCATTATGTTTTCCTCCCATCCGAACACTTCCAACACAGAAATTTGTCGCAGGAGTGGAATACCCATAAATTAAGTCACATCATCCCAAAGCATGGCTACAGCGTGCACTGTGGGTACCGCCAGAAGTAATTGTCTCAGAAAAGGCCTGTAACTATCAAAACTCCTTAAAATGTCTCTCATTAATCCAAGAAACAAACAAACGATCCCTTACAATTAGTAACCAATGTCATTTTAAATAAGCGAAGGTAAATATGTTGAAATGTCTTTCTTCGCACCTGTACAGAATATAGAAAATTATTACTAATTAATTTTAGTAAACTTAATCCTTTTATTATATATCAATTAACCACACACTCCTTAACATTCTGCATTAGAATGAAATGAAATAAATTATGCGCATCACCTGTCTGCGATATTCTTTCCCTCTTTCCTACCTCAACCACTGCCACTTTAAGACTAAAGGATCTCTCGCCGCGAGTTCAAACTCCACCGACCATTTGCAGTTTGATGCAGTGTCCGAGAGACGCAGGGATTTAGAAGGGGATTACTGTGTGTGTGCGCGAGAGAGACGGAATCGCAGTCATATGCTTGCTCTGTACCAGCTCGGACAAACGGGCGATCGCAATCTCCCAAAGCAGATTAATTTAAATAAACACACGAGAAAATCTCAAACTTAATTCCTGCTTTAAAGCGAACAATTCTCCTTCTTCGCAAGAACACAGCAAGAATATCAGGGCGAAATAGTGAACGCGGGCCACCAGATCGTCGGTTTTTATAAGCACTCTACATCAAGGAATTGGACAAAAAGATCCACAAAGTCTCTGAAAAATAATCGACTTCTTTTCACGAAAATAACCATTTTTCATGAAAACACAAATACAATCAAACTTGATCTCCGTCACACATTTATACAATGGGTTTGTAATTATAAATTATGTAAACTTTGTCTAAACTTAGAAATGTTTTTCTCAATGTTCCCTGCTTCTTATTATAATTTTTTATAAAATTTACCAAAAATGTTCACGGGATATTTTGTGCTTTAAAATATATATTCAGTGTTACAAAACTACAGAAGTGCGCACAAATACTTCTATCGAGTTGCGCGCACAGTTGAATGAATGAAGTCAGGCAAATATTCAGCTCCAGACTATTCTGAAAATGTTTTGTTATATTTTAAACAGTCATCAGAATCACGCATTGTGCAGAACACCCAGAATAGGCTGCTCGCGTCCTACCTACGACCCTGTAACCCTTTGTGCCTTACTTTTGTCGTCTCGTTTTCCCGCAGATCACTGCCACTTTCGACATGAATAAATAACTGATCGATGTTTATTAGGTTATTTTTTGCAAATCCGAGGAGCGTCCCCATTTTCTTTTTACCTTCAAAAAAGCGCTGTAAAGCTTCAGTCTCGTCAACCACTTCCATTTCTCTATCAGCTAACGACTCCTCCCCGACACATCCATGTAAAGAGTTCGCTCGCTTCTAGAACTTCAAAACATCAGGGAATTCCCACAACAACAAGTGACACAAGCGAAGATTGGCCGAGAAGGGGAAAAGTCTGGAGCCCCTGCCAGCGAATCCGCGATCTCGCACCTCCTCAGTGTACCTGCGGGAGGTCAGTTTCACGACTCAGTGTCGTGCTGCCAACTCCTCTGATTAGTTTCAAACCAAACCTTATCTTTATTTTGATTTGGCTAAAACTTCAGCACCGAAAACGTAGGGATTTGTACCTCTCACTTCTTCATGAGTTCAAGAGGATAAAGAGAAACGTTTCTCCTTTAATAAAACAAACGTACGAAAGCCAGGATTCCCGGTTCAGATTCCTTCCCCTCTTGCTTCCCCAGCCCACCCTCCCCGTCCGATGGGATTTTTTTTTCTCTCTCTCTCTCTCTCCACTTATCGCTCTGCTGCCCGATATGATGTCAGCTGGAGCATAACGTCACTCATTCGTCGACGAGCTTCACAGTAAACTGCAAACGAGCAATTACTTTACCGGGAAATGCTGGGCGCAGAAAGTTGGGGGGGGGGATTAGCTTTGCAATGTTTGTCCAAAATAAGTCAAAGGTCATTTCGTTTGTTGAAGAAAGCCTGAGGTCAGACGGGTGATGGATTTCTCAAACCTGTAACCTCTGAAGCACTTCCTTGTTGATCCAGTTTCTTCGGTAGACAAAGACTGGTGCTTCTCGCCACTTTTAGCGCCCTACATAGCTCACCCTACCCATAGTCTTACTTTATATATTTTTTATGTTAGTCATCTATCTATTTATTTGGTCAGGTGTCTTTCAATGAAGCACAATGGGCTACAATACCAGTTGAAAGAGCAAATTGATGATATTTTGAAATCACAATGTAATTCGTGTGGCTCTGCTTTTTTCTTAGATCTCAGAACTCCTCTCCTGTCTCAACTGTCCCTCAGCATAAAATTTATAAGCATTGTAATGGAGTCCTCAAAGTAATAGTGCATAACTTCCTTTCCTCTTTACTGTTATCAGCCTTACCTATCCTGGACCAGAGGTTCAGTCAATCATTGCAATTTCCCTAAAAAATATTGATCTTTTTTCAGTAGTATGCACACATAATGCAACAATCAAACTAAACAAATTGAATGAAGATCACTTGTATAATTCCTTCAATATAGGAAATATCAAGAGTACAAGTTGAAAGAAGTAATTTTGCATTAATTATGATGAATTACTTTAAGAACTTATTCTTGCCCTATCCCCGATACCTTCCCAAATTCCACACTATCCTTACCCCCACTCTCACCTGTTCATCTGTACAGATCTAATCCCTCTCCTTTTCCTAACCACTAGGAAGTGTACTTGTACTCTGAAGGCTTAAACCAGCTTCCTTCAGAGCATGTTTCTAAACCTGTGTTCTTGACTAAATATTTATTCACCACTTCAATTAAATTCTGTTTGGCTTCCAGTTAATTTTTGTCTAATTATTTATCTGTGAATTGTCTTTTAATGCAAGAAGTTCTACTTATATGTATGTCTAAGTTACTGAATAAATATACAGTATTCTCTTTAACTTCACATGTACAATATTAATGAGTTGAAAATAATTAAATATTACTATGAAATTAAGAAATAAGATATTGCCCTTCTTCCCCTAAACATAAGTGTGACAAAATGTTTGAGGTTCATTTTCAATTTTTATTACCTTTGTGATGAAATCTACTCAAACATTATTAACATTTCAATCTATTGTCACCTACTTTGTTCACAGCAAGATACTGAATCTAGAATCAGTTCCCATTAAAACAAAGCAATATCTATTGAATTGATTCCTTTAAAGTGGAACTTGTTCAACACAGAGAAAGATTGATATAGATAAACACCAATGGCCAAGTTTGTCTTTAAGAAGAATTTTTAATTACTGGAAGAGAAACTGTTGAATATTCTGGTCAACCTTCCTAGAGGACCACAACCTTGCATACCTCAATGACCCAGAGAGCTATGTTGGTTGGGGTCAGGGCTTTATGCTTTGGCTCTTGGTAGGGTCACCCATGCCAAACAGGTTTAAGGGTTGGAGGTCAGACTAAGAGTGTTCCACCGGTCCTCCAAGTTTGGGAGTTCAGCTTAGAACTAACAAAACCTAACTAGTAACACAAAACTGTAACTGAAACAGCAATGAATAATTCTTCTTCAAAGTGCAATGGTATTCCGGAGTCTTCACCCTGGACTTGCGTGACTGGCAGTAGTGAAAACCAAGAGGAAGCTACTGTCACGATGAATGAAGCCTTGAACGCCAGCAGAGGTGGAAAACCTTCATTACTGCCCTAAGTGGCAGCAGCATAATGTTCAGTAACAAATAAGTATTATGGTCAATTAACTGGATAAATGCCCTGGAGTTTTGTTTAATTTGAAAAGAGAGCAGAAAACCTTGCTGTGCTTAATTGTCTAACCTCAGAGACAAGATAATTGATGTAGCTTAGACAGATTTGAACAAAGTTATGTGGAAGAATTAGGCAGACAAAGAATCATAAATAAAAGATACTGTGGAAGGTAACAGATACTCTTAAAATATTTTCCTTAGGAATTACTCCTTTGTTGATTCCTGTGCTTAGGTGGCAGAGGATGGCTGTTTGAACATCGTGGACCAAACATCTTCACTCAAGTTCCCAGGATAGACTTACTTATTTATGTTGGTTCTGAGCAATGTCATGTCAGAAGATAATAAGAACTTCTTTTATCACCCTGGAGTGGTCACAGACGTAAATGCTGTGTCGGAATTTCGGAATAAGAACTTTTACGCTCAGAATCTGAGAAATTCCCTTGACTTCCATGTTGTAACAAAGATTTGTGTTTATCTGGTTCTCATCTGAGCTCTTACTATATTACTCCATCTGGTGGTTCCCTGTTTCTTTGCCTGGAACTTCACTGCTGGGCTATTTTCAAAGAAATTTGGCTTTTCTTCTTGAATGTATTGATGAACACTTTTTCAGTTAATTTCAACCATTATTATATTACCTTTATTGAGCCTTTATTTTTTAAAAAAAGTTCTCTTTACCTTTCCTGAGCTAGGAGATTGTTTTTAAACCAGCATAGTTCCATGTACACAAAACTTCTGGTCCCTTATTCAAACAATAATGATTTTCATGAATATTAATCACTGGCAGATATTTAGTTATATGCACGTTATGCAGTGCCTTGTCTTGTTGCCCCACTATGAAGTTCTGGTAAAGATTTGCGAATATCAGTACAGTCTATTTTCACATCTGTAACTAAGGAGCAGAAAAGCCAATTGTATCTTCATGAGCAGATGAAATCAAGTGACTCCCGGTCTGCATTACTCTGGGCAGGATATTTACCAGTTGAACCAATGGGAAAATTCAGTAATGATTTATGTGAGTTCTTAGTTCCAATGTAAAGCTGAGACATTGATAGTCAAATTACCTGAAAGACCACTGTCATGATTCATGCTGATGATTTCTTTCTTTGTTTTCTTCTCATCACAATACGTTGCATTTTCCTTTAATGAACCATAGTCCATATAAAGTAAAATTTATAGTTTGAAGCATGTCATGCTTGGGAACACTGTACCAAAGCTAACAATACTGCTGTTAAACTATGCACTGAATGTCATCAGGAACTCGTTTTGTTAAGTTCTGTGCATATGCCAAGATTTTACTGATTGGTCTACATTTATTGTTTTCCATGAGGCAATCTGAGCTGCTTTCTTGAAAATGCTCTGAGTAGGCAGATGCAGGATCTTCATCAAACACTAATGATGAAAATCCTAGGGCTCCCTCCTCAGTAACCCTATTGCCCTATTAGAAAATAAAGGTTGAAAGCATAAGAGCTATTTTTGAAAGAAACTTTGGTATGTGGCTGCAATGCATTTCATAGATGGTGCACGCTGCAGTGCTAATGGAGAAAATTAGTATTTAAAGAAATGGTTTGTGTTTTGATCAAGCAGGTGGCTTTTCCCTGAATGTCATGGAGCTTCTTGAGTGTTGTTGGTCTTGTATTTATTCAGGCAAGTGCAAGATATCCATCACACTCCTGAATTGTTCCTTGTGGAGAAAACAAAGATTGTAGGATGCAAACACGAGGAAATCTACAGATGCTGGAATTTCAAGCAACACACATCAAAGTTGCTGGTGAACACAGCAGGCCAGGCAGCATCTCTAGGAGGAGGTACAGTTGATGTTTCAGGCCGAGACCCTTTGTCAGGACTAACTGAAGGAAGAGCTAGTAAGAGATTTGAAAGTGGGAGGGGGAGGGGGAGATCCAAAATGATAGGAGAAGACAGGAGGGGGAGGGATGGAGCCAAGAGCTGGACAGGTGATTGGCAAAAGGGATATGAGAGGATCATGGGACGGGAGGCCTAGGGAGAAAGAAAAGGGGGGGGAAAGCCCAGAGGATGGGCAAGGGGTATAGTGAGAGGGACAGAGGGAGAAAAAGGAGAAAGAGAAAGAATGTGTGTATATAAATAAATAACGGATAGGGTACGGGGGGATGTGGGGCATTAGCGGAAGTTTGAGAAGTCAATGTTCATGCCATCAGGTTGGAGGCTACCCAGACGGAATATAAGGTGTTGTTCCTCCAACCTGAGTGCGGCTTCATCTTGACAGTAGAGGAGGCCGTGGATAGACATATCAGAATGGGAATGGGACGTGGAATTAAAATGTGTGGCCACTGGGAGATCCTGCTTTCTCTGGCAGACAGAGCGTAGGTGTTCAGCGAAACGATCTCCCAGTCTGCGTCGGGTCTCACCAATATATAAAAGGCCACATCGGGAGCACCGGACGCAGTATATCACCCCAGCCGACTCACAGGTGAAGTGTCGCCTCACCTGGAAGGACTGTCTGGGGCCCTGGGGTGGTGAGGGAGGAAGTGTAAGGGCATGTCTAGCACTTGCTCCGCTTACAAGGATAAGTGCCAGGAGGGAGATCAGTGGGGAGGGATGGGGAGGACGAATGGACAAGGGAGTCGCGTAGGGAGCGATCCCTGTGGAAAGTGGGGCAGGGGGAGGAAAAGATGTGCTTAGTGGTGGATCCCGTTGGAGGTGGCGAAGTTACGGAGAATTATATGTAGGAGCCAGGAGATGAATCAGTTATCAAATGTGCGGTAGGTAATTTGCAGGCTATAGAGAAAGCATGGTTCGGTGAGACTGACAGAATATTCTACTTGGAGCCAACAAAGACTTGATAGACCAAATTTGCAATGTCATGATTCCATGACAATTAAAACGTAGAGTGAGTGGGAGCAGAGGAATTGCTTTAAAAAATAGGATGAGTGCTGAGACATGTAAAGGGGATCCTGTTGACACCACTGATAGACAATATAAATGCAGTTTGGGAAAATACAGCATTTTTACAAGAGACAGGGTGAGAATAGGTATAGTCAAGATAACTGTGAGAATTGATAGTGTTTTGAAAGATGTCGGTCGGCAGTTTAGGAAATATATCAATGTCCAAACTGCAAAAATAACTTTAACAAGCAAGAAAGCCAATCTTTGTTTCCTGATTTTATCTGAAAACCTGACCCTTACCTAAAGAGTCAACCAGTCCTAGATCTGTAAGTATCAACCAATATGTATTGGATCAAGGCATTCTGACTCAGAACATATATTGTTCACAAGGGACAAATGACACAAGTTAAGAACCAAATACTATGGAAAGATCCCCAAGTGGAGCATCGATTTTATCTTCTGTTTCCTACATTAATTCTCATCTGTTCAGTACACTGATGGTGGTATTTTGTCCTTCTACACACACTGTGAGAGATCACAGCTTCTGTGTATTGCGCAACTTTGTGCAAGATGAAGGTTAGAAGAAACTTTGCTTTAGTAAGTTGCTTTGCACTGTTATCCCTTACGCTCACGGGCCATACCCCTATCACATTGCATAGGAGCCCCATCACTGTCCTGACTTCTCCATAATTTCCCCACCTTTCCTAATTCCCCTGCTTCCTTTTTGTTCAGAATCAGAATCAGGTTTAATATCACTGGCCTCTGCCATGAAATGTGTTGTTTTGCAGCAGCAGTACATTGTAATGAATAATAATAAAACTATAAATTACAATGTATTAAATTAAATGAGTAGTGCCAAAAGGGAGGAAAAGTATACTGAGCTATTGTTCACAGGTTGATTGTTAATTCAGAAATCTGATGACAGTGGGGGGGGGGGGGGGCAGGCGATGAATCTGTTCCTGAAATGTTGAGTGCATTTCCTCCTCCTTAATGGTAACAATGAGAATAGGGCATGTCCTGGGTGATGTCTTGGATTCCCAGTTTCTTTTCTGTTTCCTTCCTTGTTTCTTTCACCTCCATGCCAAGGTCATGAGTTGCCATGGGAAGTACTGTTTAATGGCACAAGCCACCTCTCAGCAATACTGCTTGCGAAAGATATTTAAAGCAAAGATATCCCAATTTAGTGACTATTTTGTCTCCCACTTTGCCATTGGAGTAAAACTTAGCACAAATGCGTGGATCCATTTCCTAGGCTGAGCCGCTTTAAATATCTCTAAACCGTCCTACTTACGGAAGCAAAGTTTCTTCTAACCTTCAGCTCATTTGAGGATCTTTCAATTTGCACTTGATCCCCAGTTCCTTGTTTACTCTCCAATAATTTGTTTCCACTTACATTACCCTTGCATCTCAGAGCTTTAAATAACCAGTTGACCTTGGTTAATCTTTTTAAACCAATTCAAACAAGCTCAGATTGAATCACAATCCACAATATAAAACTCTGTTCTTACAGCTTTTCCTTTGAGGATTTTCTACTTTTCATCCCCCTTTTTTATGTTTGCTTCTAAGTTATACACAACAGTTGCAATTGTCCCTGCTGGTTGAATTCTGGCCTGAGTTTGCTGCATAAACTTGGTGGTTTCCCTATTATCCAAGGTCATGTTGATTTGCAATTTTTTTAAAGCAGAATGTGAGCAAAGTTCTTGTTTATGTTATAGAGAACATTAGCATAGGCTGGAAAATGTCTTGGAATGAAAAGCTCTTGGAATGAAAGTCTCTAGGATTAATAAATGATTTTAGAAAGAAAAAAATGCTATAACGAA
This sequence comes from Mobula hypostoma, assembly GCF_963921235.1. Classification (NCBI taxonomy): domain Eukaryota; kingdom Metazoa; phylum Chordata; class Chondrichthyes; order Myliobatiformes; family Myliobatidae; genus Mobula; species Mobula hypostoma. The sequence goes on from NC_086107.1 coordinate 53,200,356, forward strand.
TGTAATTCAACTCTCCACCATCACCACCACTCAGCATTCTCCCACAGCTATCCCAAGATTGACTGAATCAGGAAAGGTTACCTTTTAACATCCACCAGCATCCCTAGAAGGCAGTATTGCTATTGGATGTCTGTTGTAGTCCTCTGATTAGGGAATTTTGAGCAGTCTTTACCACAGCCGGGTCAGATTGACAACCAGATAATAAAGGAGTCAGTCTCACTGTTAGAATTACCATGCTAGCAATCTTTGGGTTCTTTGAACCAGTACTTGGTATTTAATTGACTACCTTCATTGCACTTTCTCTGTAACTGTAACACTATATTCTGAATGCTGTGATTGTTTTTCCTTTCGAACTACCTCAACATGCCTATGTTTGGAATAATCTCTCTGGATGGCGTGCAAAATACAGAATTCCTAGCATTCATTACCCTTTTCATGAATAACTTTCTTCTTAACTCTCCTCTGACTGGACATCCTCCAAAGCTGAGCCTGTGACTTTTGGTTCTAGACACCACAGGACAAAAATCCTTGCACTTTTCTTGCCTGTCCTCGTGAGAATTGTGTATGTTTCAATTCATTCTTTTAAACTCAAGAGAGTTTAAACTAAGTCTTACACACAAAATGCTGGAGGATCTCAGTAGGCCAGGCAGCATCTATGGAAAAGAGTAAACAGCCTTCATCAGGACTGGAAAAAGAGATGGGTGTATTACTTTGATTTCCAGCACCTGCAGATTTTCTCTTGCTTGTGGCCACCCATTTCAGTTCTGACATCTCAATCCATGGTCTCCTTTACTGCTGAGATGAGGCCACACTCAGGTTGGAGGAACAACAGCTTCTATTCCATCTAGGTAGCTTCCAACCTGATGGCATGAACATTGATTTCTCAAACTTCTGGTAGTGCTCCCCCACTTCACCGTCCCCAATTCCCTCTATCACCTTATCCCCTTACTTGTTCATCACCTCCCTTTGATGCTCCTACCCCTTTTCTTTCTTCCATGGCCTTCTGTCCTCTCCTATCAGATTCCCCATTCTCCAGCCCTGTATTTCTCTCACCAATCAACTTCCCTGCTCTTTACTTCACCTCTTCCCCCAACCCCGGTTTCACCTATCACCTTGTGTTTCTCCCTCCCCTCCCCCACCTTCTAACTCTGACTCCTCATCTTTTGTTCTGCAGTCCTGATGAAGGGTCTCGACCCAAAATGTTGGTTATGCTGTTTTCCTTAGATGCTGCCTGGCCTGCTGAGATCCTCCAGCATTTTGTGTGTGTTGCTTGGATTTCCAGCATCTGTAGATTTTCTCTTGTTTATGATTGTTACTGGTAAGAGGACGAGCGACACTGATTGTTGAATGAGCTATCATGATGGTTGTATAGATGAGGGCAAAGTGAAGCAACTTTTTAATCTGACATTTTTGGTAATTTTAGAGCTACAAGTTTGGCACTTATAAACAAGGAACAGAGGAAATTGTTGTTGAACGTGTGGTTAGTTATGAAATCCTAGCAGTACTCCAATTTCCAGACTTTTTTTACATCGGCTTGTTTGGGATTATTTAGCTTGTAGACTGACTGATGAGAGAGCTCAGGTGAAACTTTTCAATACAGAGAGCTTGACATTTGAATGTGGCTGCCACTGTGAAACTAGTCGTTGTGAATGTGAAGCAGTTATGTTTGCAGTGCTCTTCTGGAGGCAAGCAGATAAAGGCGGTACCAGGAATGTACTGCTGGATGGTTGTTAAACCTGGTCTGTTCTAATAAGGATTGCATATCATGCAGAATACTGCAGCAAATCCACTGTTATGTATCGAGTGAGTTGTAAAATACTAAACTGGAATGGGACATTTTTCAGTTTCACATTGTTGATGGTTTTCTGGAGAAAGTTAATAAGCTCATCAGGCCCACCTGTAAAGACACAAACATTTGAAAAGCAGTCTGCAGATGCTGGAAATCCAAGCAACACACACAAAATGCTGGGGGAACGCAGTAGGCCAGGCAGTATCTATGGAAAAGAGTAAACAGTCAATGTTTTGAGCTGAGACCTTTTGTCTTTTTTAAACTTCTTTGGGGTAGACATCTATACTGAAGACTGTCTACGTGCAACATATGGCAATTGTTTGTGGAGGCCAGGAGCTATGGGTACCAGCCTGGGATGGATCGACACACTGAAGATCTGGTGATGTCCAACTGGGGTATCAGGACTGCAGACTACAGTTGTCCATTGATCCATTATAATCACGGAGATGGTAATCTCATACCTTCCAGTGTGCAGGTGTTGATTTTTTTCAGCTGTGGACCAAACACTTCCTCCTGCTCGTTAATAGGATTTAAAGGATCCTGAGATCTTGAAGTCTATTTTTACAATTTAATCTTTTCCTAAGGAACTAGTTTCCAATATTGATCTGCAGATCAGACTGCCCACAGTTTGTCACCTCCCTACACTCCAATGTAATCTTGCTGAAGATTGTGGAGACAGCAATGATGAAGGTCTACGCAGTCCATAAGTCACTTGCTGGCTTTATTTATTTTACATAAATTGGTAAATTGGTTAATTATTGTCATATGTATCAAGGTACAGTGCAAAACTATTTTTTATACCATTCATACAGATCAACTTATTACAACAGGAATAGCAATAACAGAGTACAGAATAAAGTGCTACAATAACAGAGAAACTACAGTGCAATAGACAATAAGGTGGAAGGTCATACTGAAGGAGATTATAAAGTCAAGAGTTCATCTTATCATACTGTACAATCCCTATTCCCGGGCTGAGATGTTTGTGTGTCAATGATTGCAGACTGGCTGAGCTTGAGCTCTTGAATTTGAAAGGACAGGTGAAGAAGAGGAGTTTGAATATGATGCAAGTCACAATGTTGGGAGATATAGTTTCAAATAGAAGTTCTCCGAATACTAGATCATTGAGAGTTGTTAAAATGAGTATTGAAATATTAAACTTTGAGGAAGAATACTACTGAGGCTAACTTTGAGTATTGAGCACAATGTTGGTCTCCTTATTTAAGATGTTGGAAGCAATCTAAAAGAGATTCACATAGTTAATTCCTAGGGTGAGCAAGGTATACATATGAAGAGCAACTTTAGATATTATCTATAGTGGATATTCAGCTCGCTAAATTACATGCAAATGAACTTAAATGGCACAGAGACAGAAATAATTATATATTTACAACAAATAGTAAAGTGAATAGTTTAAAGTGTCCATCAAGATATGAGAACATAAATTGGTTGGGAGAGGAAAGCAAATAATAAAGTGATAGGTAAGGTAATCTCAAAGGGATAGAAGATAGGAGTAGATGTATTTTGTTCTACAACGTACATGCTCCTGACATACTGTTCTCCCAAGTATTTAGATCCTTGTCATGCAGACTTGCACTTGTTGTATATTTTTGAATAATTTGATAATGTAAGAATAAACTTGTGGAAGTTGATCACCATATGACAAACAATTATACAAGGAAAGCCCTTCAGGAATATACCCCAACATAGTCAGTCAACATAGAAGGTCAGCTGAATATTCTCTTCACTGTAATCCATTTGGCATCTAGATCCTCATAGCAGTATATGGAAGAATTAACAACCAATGTTATAAACAACAGTGAAGAGTAACAGTTTGACAAAATAAGGGACTCCAGTCTGAAATTAGCAAGATTAAGATGGTACCATTAAGGGACGACTTTGTGCAGCTCCAATGGGAATCATCAAATAGTCCCATTTTGGACTACTACATCTGAAATCCATGGTCACAGCCATGGGTACTTCAGTAAGCATCATTGTTTTAAGATATTTAATCAAAAAACCTATTAATGTTCAAAACTGATGAACCTCAGATGGCATAGACTATCCTGCTGGCGAATGTACCGTCTCTAAAAAACAAAACTGAAGACCTCAGAGCAAGATTGCTGTACCAGTGTCATAAGGCGGTGGCTGGGAACGGACCCAAGTGCAAGACACAGACACTGAAGTACTAGGGACAGGACTAGGATACAGGACGATGGCAAGGACATGGACAGGAAAACCAGGAACCTGGAACAAGACTGAACAAGAGAGCTAGGAGCCTGGGCTTGGACTCCAAGCCAGAGACTGGACAAGGACCCAGTACCTGGGTCTTTCCTCTGGCTCTGACCCCAGAACTAGGCAAGGACAAGGCTTGGCAGGCAGGCAGGACGAGGCTGGAGTCTTCAGGCTTGAGGCTAGAGGCTAGAGCTTGAGGCGAGGCTTGGCAGGAGGCAGGAGGCTGGAGTCTTCAGGCTTGAGGCTAGAGGCTAGAGACTTGAGGTGAGGCTTGGCAGGAGGCAGGAGGCTGGGGTCTTCAGGCTTGAGGCTAGAGGCTAGAGATTTGGCTTAGCAGGAGGTGGGAGACTTGTGAGGTGAGGCAGGAGGCAGGAGACTTGAGGAAAGGCTTGAAAGGAGGCAGGAGAGTTGAGGTGAGGCTTGGCAGGAGACGGGAGACTTGAGGCAAGGCAAGGCTGGAGGCTGGAGGCAGGAGACTCGAGGCGAGGCTGGAGGCTGGAGTCTTCAGGCTTGAGGCTAGGCAGGAGGCTGCAGTCTTCAGGCTTGAGGCTAGGCAGGAGGCTGCAGGCTTCAGGCTTGAGGCTAGGCAGGAGGCTGCAGGCTTCAGGCTTGAGGCTAGGCAGGAGGCTGCAGGCTTCAGGCTTGAGGCTAGGCAGGAGGCTCTAGACTTCAGGCTTGAGGCTAGGCAGGAGAATGGAGTCTTCAGGCTTGAGGCTAGGCAGGCTCTTCCGGGGCGGGGCGCGGATCACCACCCGACGGAGGCATGGAACAGGAAGGGCCAGAACCAACCGCAGGTAAAGGCGAGACGGCCTGGCTTACCCGATGGAGGCAAGGGACAGGAAGGGAGCTAGGCTCCAGGGCAAGACTGCAGGCGAGATGAGGTGAGAGTTACCAGCAAGACAAGGCAAGGCTTCTAGCAAAGCAAGGCGAGATGAGAACTTCAGGTGAGGCGAGAGTTACCGGCAAGACAAGGCAGGGCTTCAGGCAAGGAAACAGAAGGCAAGGGAAGGGATACAAAGAGTAAGGACAAGAACAATCCAGCAGCCACACCTGGGTCTCTGAAGGTATTTATGCAGCCAGCCCCAACGAGCATCAGCTGCCTCAATTTGCTCAACAAGAACAGAAACAGGGTAGATAGGAAAGCCTGGAGCAAGGGTCTATGGACCAGACCGTGAACCGGAATACGGACTTCACAGACCAGACCATGACAACCAGAGGGATATCAGGGACTGATGTATACTTTGCTTCAGAGAAACATGGCTAGGCCCTGCAGCACTGCAGCTCAATGGATTCATGATTCTCTGCAAAGACAGGACAGCCAAACCATTTCAAGGCAAAGGAGGTGGAGTATCTTTATGATTAACTCATCATGGTGCACAAACTTGGCAGTTCTCTCTCAGTCCTGCTTATCGACATGGTGAGGGAGTTTTCCACCATCATCCTGGTAGTGGTGTACATTCCACCTCAGGCCAACGTCAGGCAGGCACTGAAGGAGTTTAGCAACATAATCTGCAGGCACAAAACAGCACAAACGATGCCATCCCTATCATGGTGAGAGATTTCAACCAGTCCAGTTTGAAGAAATCTCTGAACAACTACCACCAACATATCAACTGTGGAACCAAAGGAACAGTAGCCCCTCTAACGTCTGCGCATGTGCGTGCACGCATCTTTTGCTACCAGCGCACAAGGGTATTTAAACTAAGCTCAAAAAGTCATCACCCTCTACCCAATTGGCATGGTAAGTATATTTCATGATCATACACAATCACATTTCCTTTTCCAGTTTCTGATGTGAGCAGTGTTGACAACATGGAGCTTGTGTTAATTTGTCTGTAGGTTTTATAACAGGCTCGTTTATAATTTTTTTATTGAAGAAATTATTCAGTGTGCACATGTTGCTGTCATTGGGCAAAATATTGCACAGCACAAGGTTTTGCGCACACTGGTCATTACAAATTGGAGGGAACATTGCAGTGGAACCAATACACTTGACCACCATTATACCGCTATCAACGACACTTTCTATGTCATGCCAGGCCCACAGTTCGGAATGTCCGAACATCTGGCTGTACTTGTACTCCCATTGTACAGGCAGAGACTGAAGACCACAGTGTCAGTGGTAAAAACCAGGAAGGTATGGTCAATGGAAACGGATGAGCACTTACAGGATTGTTTTGAGTTGGCAGATTGAACAATATTCAGGGTTTCATGTTCTAATCTGAATGGATATGCCACAGTTGTTACCGACTTTACCAAGTCCTGTGTGGATGAGTGTGTATCTTCCAGAACATACTGCACATACCCAAACCAAAAGCCATGGATGAACCAGGAGACTCCATAAGACCATAAGATACAGGGACAGAATCAGGTCATTTGGCCCATTGTGTCTGCTGCATCATCCCATCATGGCTGATCCATTTTTCCTCTCAGCCCCAATCTCCTATCTTCTCCTCGAATCAAGAATCTATCAACCCCAGCCTTAAGTGTAGATAAAGACTTGGCCTCCACAGCTGCCTGTGGCAAAGAATTCCACAGACTCACCACACTCTGGCTAAAGGAATTCTTCCTCATCTCCATTCTAAAAGGACGCCCCTTTATTCTGAGGCTGTGTCCTCTGGTCTTAGACTCTCCCACCATCCTCTCCACATCCACTCTATCAAGGCCTTTTGCCATTCGATAAGTTTCAATTAGAACACCTCTCATTCTTCTGAATTCCATGGAATATAGGGCCAGTGCCATCAAACACTCTTCATAATACAAGCTGTTCAATACTTGAATCACTCTCGTGAACCTCCCTTGAACCCTCTTCAGTTTCTAAGATGAGGGGCTCAAAACTGCTCACAATACTCCAAGTGAGGCCTCATCAGTGTAACGTTTCAACATTACATCCTTGCTTTTATATTCCAATCAACTTAAAATGAATGCTAACATAGCATTTGCCTTTTTCATCACAGACTACCTGCACAACAATTCCCAAATCCTGAGATTTTTGTATTTACGCTCCACTTAGGAAATTGTCAACCCTTTCATTTCTTCTACCCAAGTGCATGACCATACACTACCTGACATTGTATTCTATCTGCCACTTCTTTGTCTATTCTCCTAACCTGTCTATATCCTTGTGTAGCCTCTCTATTTCCTCAACACCAACCTGCCCCTCCACCTATGTTTGTATCATCTGCAAACTTTGCACAAAATCCATCAATACCATCATCCAAATCATTGACATATAACATAAATAGAATCATTCCCAATGCAAACCCTTGTGGAACCGGCAGCCAACCAGGAATGGATTCCTTTATTCCCAATTTTTGCCTCCTGCCAATCGGCCATTGCTTTATTCTATCCCGTAATACCATGGGCCCGTAGCTTGTTAAGTAGCCTCATGTGTAGCATTTGTCAAAGGCCTTCTGAAAATTCAAGTACACAACATCAAGTGATTCTCCTTTGTCTATCCTACTTGTTATTTCTTCAAAGAATTCCAACAGATTTGACAGGCAAGATTTTCCCTTGAGAAAACCATTCTGATTATGGTATAATTTATCATGGACCTCCAAGTACCCCGAAACAACATACTTAACAATCGACTCCAGAAGCTTCCTAACTACTGAGGTCAGACTAACTGGCCTATAATTTCCCTTCTTCTGCCTCTCTACATTCCTGAATAGTGGAGTGACATTTACAATTTTCCAGTCTTCCAGAACCATTCAGAATGTAGTGATTCTTGAAAAATCACCACTAATACCTTTGTGGTCTCTTCAGCCACCTCTTTCAGAACCCTGGGGTGTACACCATCTGGTCCAGATGACTTATCTACCTTCAGACCTTTCAGTTTCCCAAGAACCTTCTCTCTAGTAATGGTAACTTCACACACTTCATGCCCCCTGACAGCAGGAACTTCCACCATACTGCTAGTGTCTTCCACAGTGAAGACTGATGCAAAATGCTTATTCAATTCATCTGCCATTTCCTTGTCTCCCATTACTACCTCTCAGGCATAATTTTCCAGTGGTCTGATATCCACTTTTGCCTCTCTTTTACACTTTATGTATATGAAGAAACCCTTTGTATCCTTTTTAATATCATTGGCTAGGTTACTTTCGTATTCCACCTTTACCTTCTTAAAGACCTTTTAGTTGCCTTCTGTTGGTATTTAAAAAGCTTCCCAATCCTCGAACTAACCACTAATTTTTCCTCTATTATATGTGCTCTCTTTGGCTTTTATGTTGGCTTTGACTTACCTTGTTTAGCCACGATTGTGTCACCTTGCCTTTAGGATATTTCTTCCTCTTTTGAATGTATATATCCTGTGCCTTTCAAATTGCTTTCAGAAATTCCAGCCATTGCTGTTATGCCATCATCCCTGCCAGCGTTCTTTTCCAATCAATTCTGGTCAATTCCTTTCTCATGCCTCTGTAATTTAATTTATTCCACGGTAATACTGATACATTTGACTTTAGCTTCTCCTCAAATTTCAGGATGAACTTGATTGCATTATGATGACCTTCCCCAAAGGGTTCTTTTACGTTAAGCTCTCCAATCAATTCCAGTTCATTGCACAACACCCAATCCAGAATAGTTGATCTCCTAATGGGCTCAACCATCTTGTAGGCATTCTAGAAATACTCCCTCTTGGAATCCTACACCAAACTGATTTTCCCAATCTACCTGCATATTGAAATCTCCCATGACTATTGTAACATTGCCCTTTTGGCAGGCATTTTCTATCAAGTTCATTGACTTTATAGTGTATAGTGTAGATCCAAATATAACACCTTTAGCCCTGTATTCACCATTTTCGATTTTGTCCCCCTTTTACATTGCAACTCATCCTGTTAACTGCAGTTGTGCTCTGTCATCAGCTTCTCCTTGCTAGGAGTCTCTATACATTACCTCTGTTTGTAAACCAGCTACCTCATCTTCAGTACCATCACTCCATTTCCCATCCTCCCTGCCAAATTAGTTTAAACCCACCCAAGTAACTTTAGCCAAACTATCCGCAAAGATATTGGATCTCATCGAGTTCATGTGTAACCATTCCCTTTTGTACAGGTCACACCATCCCCAGAAGGGATCCCAATGATCCATAAATCTGAAAATCTGTCCCCTGCACCAGTTCTTCAGCCACGCATTCACCTGCCAAATCATCCTATTCTTATCCGCACAGGCATGTGGCACAAAGATCACGACCCTGGAGTTCCTTTCTCTCTGCTTTCTACCAAGCTCCCTAAAACCTCCCCTCAGGACCTCATCACCTTGTCTACCTATGTCATTGTTGTCAATATATACCAAGGCTTCTAATTGCTCATCCTTACCCTTGAGAATGGCATGTACACAATCCAAGACATCCCTGATCTTAGCACCAAGGAGGTAACATACCATCCGAATGTGACTATGGCGGCCACAGGACCTCATCTCTGTTCCTCTGACTAAGGAATCTCCTATCTGCACTACAGTTCTCTTCACCTCTCTGCTCTTCTGAGCCAAAGCCCAAGGCTCAGTGCCAGAGACCTGGTCATTTGTAGTCTGCTGAGGGCTAGATCTGTGGTATTGAAGACCAGTGATCCAGAACTGTACATGAAATCCAGATACAACCTATAGATGGCTATTTTAAGGGCAATAAAACAATTCTGATTGAGATTAGGTATGGAATCGGATGCACATAAGCTCTGGTAGGGTTTGCAGGCCATTACTTCCCACAAAGCAAAACCTAACATCATGAATGGTTGTAATACTTCATTCCCAGATGAGCTCAACACTTTTTATGCATGCTTTTAAAGACCATAAAACCATAAGATAGAGGAGCAGAATTATGCCATTTGGCCATCGTATCTGCTCTACCATTTCATCATGGCTGATCCATGTTTCCTCTCAGCCCCAATCTCCTGCCTTCTCCCTGTATCCCTTCGTGCACTGACCAATCAAGAATCTATCAACCTCTGCCTTAACTATACATAAGGACTTGGCCTCCACAGTGGCCTGTGGCAAAGAATTCCACAGACTCATCACACTCTGGCTAAAGAAATTCCTCCTCATCTCCATTCTAAAAGGATGCCCCTCTATTCTGAGGTTGTGTCCACTGGTCTTAGATTCTCCCACCATAGGAAATATCCTCTCCACATCTAGTCTGTCAAGACCTTTTGCCATTCGATAGCTTTCAATTAGGTAATGCCTCATTCTTCTGAATTCTAGTGAATACAGGCCTAGAGCTACCAAACACTCTTCATATGACAAACCATTCAATCATGGAATTGTTTTCATAAATCTCCATTGATCCCTTTCCAATTTCAGCACATCCTTTCTACGATAAGGGGACCAAATCTGCTTACAATACTCCAAGTGTGTCATGGTCCGGATCGGGGTCCCTTTAAATTTACCTTGTTTATGTTACGATCCGGACTATTGATTCCCTGTTTTCCCGTGTCCCTCGACTTTGGTGATTAGAGGCAATTAACACTCGGCTGAACCAGTAGTTTATAGTCTCCGGCTTTCAGCCGTCCGGCGCGGGAGCATCTGCAAAGTCATCTAAGGTACGGTGTGCCGATGTCATCTGGCTGGAGCAAGCCTAGTCTCGCCGAAGCGAGTGCCGGTAATTCGCCCTTCCTCACCGGAGCAACCTTGTCCAGTCACCTCGCCCAAGCGAGCCTGCAAAGTTTCCTCACCGAGGTGGGTCCGACAGTTAACCCGCCGGAGGGAATCAAGAACCGCTGTCTACTGTTCCTGGGCCGAGTTGAGAGCTCGCCACTACCCAGAGGCTCCAAGTCAAGTCCTGGCTCCAGCAGCATTCAAGCACCAAGTCAAGTCCTGTTTCTGGCGGCATTCAAGCACCAAGTCAAGTCCTGGCCCTGGCAGCATTCTAGCACCGTCAAGTCCTGGCCCTGGCAGCATTCAAGCACTAAGTCAAGTCTTGGCCCTGGCGGCTTCCCAGTTTTGAGTCAAGTCTTGGCCCTGGCGGTCTGTGATTCCTGTCCTACCCCCTTGTCTGAATCCCTTCTCTGCCCCTCTCACCTTTAGCCCTCGTCTGCAGCCCTCATCTGCACTTCGGTCTAGTTCCATCGCTGGAGCTAGATAGGTACTGTCTGGTGTTCACTCATGTTGGTCTTGTCTTGTCTTGTCCTCGCCTCCATGGGGTAAGTCAGGCCGTCTTGCCGTTGCTCCGTGGGAGGTCATGTTTTGTCTTGTCTGGTCCTCGCCTCCATGGGGGTAAGTCTGGCCGTCTTGCCGTTGCCCCACGGGGAGTCATGTCTTGTCCCGTCCTCGCCTCTGTGGGGAAAGTCAGGCCGTCTTGCCGTTGCCCCGCGGAGGATCATGAGTCCCAGCCCTATGTCCTGTACCCAAGGAGGGGTCCCGACTCTGTGTTCTGTGTATGTGTCCATGGTTCCATGTACCTGCTCTCCCGAGATCGAGGCTTTGTGTTCCCATGTTCCTCCTCTCCCTAGCCCATGCCATGTCCATGCCTGGTTCTGGGGTCCGAGCCCGAGGCAAGACCCAGGTACTGGGTCCTTGCCCAGTCTTGGGCTCGGAGTCCATACCCGAGCCTCTTCATGTCTTCTCTAGTTCTGGGAGCTGATTCCAAGTCCTAGCCCAGACCCTTGGTCCCAGCCTAGTCGTAGTCCTCAGTCCTTGTCCAGTTCACTACTCCTGCTCCTGCCTAGCTCTCCTGATATCGAACAATAAACTAAATTTAATTAACCTCACCAGATGTGTCTTGCATTTGGGTCCACCCTTGCTCCCTAGGCCCCGCGCCATTGTGACAAAGTGAGGCCTCACCAGTGGTTTATAAGCTCTCAAAGTTACATCTTTGCCTTTATATTCTAGTCCTCTTGAAATGAATGCTAACATTGCATCTGCCTTCTTCACCATAGACTCAGCCTACAAATTAGTCCTGCCAAGTCCCTTTACACGTCAGTGTTTTGTATTTTCTCTCCGTTTAGGAAATTGTCAACATCTTTCATTTTTCTACCAAAGTGCATGACCATGCACTTCCCAACACTGTATTCCATCTGCCATCACTTTGCCCATTCTCCTAATCTGTCTAATTCCTTCTGTAGCCTCTCTACTTCCTAAAATCTACCTGCCCCTCCACTTATCTTCATGTCTTCTGCAAACTTTGCAACAAAATAATCAATTCCATCATGCAAGTCATTGACATGTAACATAAAAATAATTATTCCCAACACAGACCCCTGTGGAACACCACTACTCACTGGCAGCTAACCAGAAGATGCTTCCTTAATTCCCACTCTTGGCCTCCTGCCAATTAGTCACTGCTTTATCCATGCTAGAATCGTTCCTGTAATACCATGGTCTCATAGCTTGCTAAACAGTCTCATGAGTGGCACTTTGTCAAAGGCCTTCTGAAGATCCAAGTACACAACATCAAGTGACTCTTCTTTGTCTATCCTACTTTTTATTTCTTCAAAGCATTCCAAAAGATTTGTCAGGCAAGTTTTTTGTGGAAACCATGCTGATCATGACCTATTTTATCATGTACCTCAAAGTACCCTGAAACCACATCCTTAATAACAGACTCCAACATCTTCCTAACCACTGAGGTCAGACTAACTGGCCTATAGTTTCCATCCTTCTGCCTCTGTCCTTTTTTGAAGAGTGAAGTGACATTTGCAATTTTCCAGTCTTCAGGACCCATTCCAGAATCTAGTGACTGTTGAAAGATCACTACTAATGCTTCTACAGTCGCTTCTGCCACCTCTTTCAGAACACTGGGGTGTACATCATTTGGTCCAGGTGACTTATCTCCCTTCAAACCCATCTGTTTTTCAAAAACCTTTACTCCAGTTATGGTATCTCCATACACTTCATGCCCCCTGACACCTGGAACTTCCACCATGCTGCTAGTGTCTTTTACAGTGAAGACTGTTGCAAAATATTTATTCAGTTCATCTGCCATTTCATTGTCCCCCATTACTACCTCTCCAGCATCGTTTTCCCACAGTCTGATATCCACTCTGCCTCTCTTTTGTACTTTATGTATCTGAAGTAACTTCTGGTATCCTCTTTCGTATTCAATCTTTACCTCCTTAATGACTTCTTTACTTGCCTTCTGTTGGTTTTTAAAAGCTTCCCAATCTTCTAACTTCCCACTAAATTTTCCTCTATTATATGCCCTCTCTTTGGCTTTAACATTGGCTTTGACTTCTCTTGTTAGCCACCATTGTGTCATCTTTCCATTAGAATACTTCTTTGGGATATATATATCTTCAGGATATATATATCCTGTGCCTTCTGAATTGCTTCCAGATATTTCAGCCATTGCTGCTTTGCCATCATCCCTGCCAGTGTTTTTTCCCAGTCAATTCTGGCCAACTCCTCTCCTGCCCCTGTATTTCCCTTTGCTCCACTATAATACTGATACATCTGACCTTAACTTCTTTGTTTTAAATTTCAGGGAAAATTCAATCATATTATGATCACTTTCCCCTAAGGGTTCTTTTACCTTAAGCTCTCTAATCAATTCTGGTTCATTTCCTAACACCCAATCCAGAATAGCTGATCCTCTAGTGGGCTCAACCACGAACTGCTCTAAAAATATTGTAGGCACTCTAAAAGTCTCCCCTCCTGTAATCCATCACCAACCTGATTTTCCCAGTCTACCTGAATATTGAAGTCCACCATGACTATTGTAACATTGTGGCATTTTCTAACTGCCATTGTAATTTGCAGGCCACATCCTTATGACTGTTTGGAGGTCTGTAAACAACTCCCATCAGGGTTTTTTTACCCTTGTTCTTTAGCTCTATCCACAATAATTCAACACCTTTGGACCCCATGTCACCTGTTTCTAATGATTTGATTTCATTTCTTACCAATAGAGCAACACCCCCCCCCCATCTTCCTGCCTACCCTTTACAACAATATTTACCCTTGGACATCAAGCTCCCAGCTATAACCTTTCCACCATGATTCAGTGATACAACATCATACCTGCCAATCTGCAACTGTGCTGCAAGTTCATCTACCTTATTCCGTACACTGCACACATTCAGATACATTACCTTCAGACCTGTATTCCCCCCTTATGATTTTGTTACAACATGCTCAACATTTTGATTCCTAACTTTGTCCGAGGCCTTACCAACATCTACTGCCACAACCTCTCCACTAACTGTTCTGACACTCTGGTTCCCATCCCCTGCAACTCTAGTTTAAACCTCACCATGCAGCATTGACAAACCTTCCCTCTGGGATATCCTTCCAATTCAGTTGCAAACTGTCCCTTCTGTATAGGTCCCACTTTCCCTGGAAGAGAGCCCAATGATCCAAAAATCTTTTGTCTTCCCTCCTACTCCAACTCCTTAGCCACGCATGTAATCTTACTAGTGCTAGTCTCACCTGCACATGGCATGGGTAGCAATCCTGAGATCACAACCCTGGAAGCCCTGCCCTTAAACTTAGCACCTAACTTCCTGAACTCCCTGTGCAGAACCTTGTCACTCATCCTACCCATGTCATTGGTACCTACATGGACCCTGACTTCTGGCTGTTCACCCTCCCACTTAAGAATGCTGAGGAGTCAGTCCAAGATATCCCAGATCCTGGCACACGGAGGCAGCATACCATCCGGGAATCTCGTTCTTGTCCACAGAATCTCCTGTCTGTTCCCCTAACTAACGAATCCCCTATCACCACAACGTGCCTTTTCTTCCTCCTTCTCTTCTGAGTCACAAAGGTAGATTCAGTGCCAGAGATCTGACTGCTGTGACTTTCCCCTGTTAGGTCATCCACCCCCCCCCACCCCCTCCGACAGTATACAAAGTGATATACCTGTTATTGAGGGGGAAGGTCACAGGATACTCTGCACTGGCTCCTTAACCCCTTTCCCTTCCTGACTGTCACCCAGATTCCTGTGTCCTGCACCTTGGGTGTAACTCCCTCTCTATATGTCCATCTATCACCATCACCAACCCCCCCGCCCACCGTCCCAGCCTCCCGAATGATCCAGAGTTCATCCAGTTCCAACTCCTTCATGCAGTTTGTTAGAAGCTGCAGCTAGGTGTGCTTCTCGCAGTTGTACTGGTCAGGGATACTGGAGGTCTTCCTACCTTGCCACGTCCGGCAAGAGGAGCATTGCATTATCCTGCCTGTCCTAGCTGAGCAGATATAAAGAAGAGAAGGAAAAAGTTTGAGCTTTCTTTCCTTTGCTTTCTCTGAATGAAGCCTCTCTTCACAGATGCCTCAAAGAGCTAAAGTCTTAAGATCACCACTCTGACTATGTCCACTCAGACGACAACTGCAGCACTTGCCCCTGACTGTCAACCAGTTTAATTTGCTCTTACTAATCAATCCCGAATGCCGATTGGCCAATGGTCATATTATGCTGTCGTGACCCCCTCCTGTCTTTCATCCACGGGCAGTGAACCCCTGGTTGAAGTCCCCTCCTCTCCAAACTTCTGACGTCTGGATTGGCCACTGGTCAAAACTCTGAAGGGAGTATAAAGCTACACCTATACCAATCCCTGCAGCATCTGGTGACCCTATGATCACTGGTTCAGAGGCTGATGACAGAACATCTTCCAAGTTGTGAACTCTAGCATGGCGTCAGACCCTGATGGTATACCTGATGAGGCTCTGAACACTGATGGGAGTGTTCAAGGACATCTTCAATCTCTCACTGCCACAGTCGGAAGTTCCCACCTGCTTCAAAAGGGCGACAATCATACCAGTGCCCAAGAAGAGCAGGGTGAGCTACCTCAATGACTATCGCCCAGTGGCACTCACATCTACCGTGATGAAATGCTTTGAGAGGTTGGTCATGGCCAGAATCAACTCCCACCTAAGCAAGGACCTGGACCTAGTGCAATTTGCCTCTCGCCTCTATAGATCTATAGCAGATGCAATCTCACTGGCTCTCCTCTCGGCATCATGGGCACTAGCCTCCCCAGCATAAAGGACACCTTCAAAAGGCAATGCCTCAAAATGGCGGCATCTATCACTATAAAGAACCCCCATCACCCAGGACATGCCTCTTATTATTGCTACCATCAAAGAGGAGGTACAGTAGCCTGAAGACACACACTCAACATTTCAGGAACATTCGTCCCTCCGCCATTAGATTTCTGAATGGACAATAAATCCATGAATAATACCTCACTACTTTTCCCTCTCCTTTGCACGACTTATTTAATTTAGTTTTCTTTTTTACATACATTTATCGAAATTTATAGTTTTTATTATTATGCATTGCGATGTACTGCTGCCGCTGAACAACAAATTTCATGACATATGCCAGTGATATTGAAGCTGATTCTGATTCTGATTGTGACTGTGATCCTGAGAATTAACAACCAATATTATAAACAGCAGCAAAGAGTAACAGCTTGACAAAGTACAAGACTCCAGTGGAAATTAGATCATAGAGAAAGCAAGTAATACTTCTGAACATTCTAGTCTGCAGAACAATGTGACAGAGATTGAAGCTGGGGAAGGATAAATTTACAATTGCAAACAATAGCTAGAATAAAAATCTAGAACTTCAGATACTGGAAATCTGAACTATAAACAGAAAATGCTGGAGGTACTTGGTAGGTCAGGCAGCATCTGTGGAAGGAGAAATATAGCTAATGTGAACTCTACTTTTTTCCACAGTTAGTACCTGACCTGCCAAAAACAATGACCCAATTTACTTTGTGTTATCTTCATTAAACTGTACTAGTAGAGCTGGTGCCCTGGAAAGATGAAATCAAATAAACATCACAGCAACTGTTTACCAAAATCATTTTATAATGTAATGAAGCAAAAATCCATCAGCCCTGATGAAACTGCAGGCATGCACCTGTCTGCAACCTCAGAGGAAAAGTCACCCCTCCAAAAAAAAGCATTGGGAGTAAAATCAAAATGACTCTTGAAATTCTGTGTGTGGTTCATCAAATTTCACAATAAATATACAATGCACATTGTATGCCATTCTGGTCACCTATCTACTAATAAGATTGAAAGAGTACAGAGAACATTACAAGGACGATGCTGGGACTTAAGGATCTGAGTGACAGGGAAAGGTTGAATAGGTTACGACTTTTTTCAAGGTTAGGGCTATCATCCAGGTGTGGCTCAATGGGACCAGGCAGGTTAACAGTTTAGCACAGACTAGATGTGTCAAAGGACCTGTTTCTGTGCTATACAGTACTACTCCACGACTCCGTGGCTCCAGATATCTCAGCCTGCTTTAAGTGGGAGCGAGTTGTCAGCAAACAATGGTGGAAATGAAGTGTGACAAACATCAGAATGTACAGCCTGTGCCCAAATGTTGCCCAGGTTTTACTGTGTGCAGGCATGGGCTGCTTTCAGATTCTGAGGAGAGGCAAATGGAATTGATTGTTGTTCAGCAAACACCTCTACTCTCAAACTCTTTAACAGGGAAAATGACTTTGATGAAACCACTAAAACACTCTGAGCATAAGGAACTCCTGCAGTACTATCCTAGGGCTCCAAACAGTGGAAATGTGTCCTTTTATTTTCCACTTGCTTCTGTTTCACCAGGATTCCTTGATGTCATATTCAGTGAAATGCTTCTTTGAAGTCAAGAGCAGACACCCTCACCTTGCCTCAGGAAAACAACCTTTTAAAAAATATTTGTGACTGTAATGAAGTACGTGGCAGCGAAATCATGTTGAAACCAAGCTAAACATCAACAACTACAATATAGAAACATAGAAAGCCTACAGCACAATACAGGTCCTTCAGCCCACAAAGCTGTGCAGAATATGTCCTTACTATAGAAATTACCTCAGGTTACCCATATGTCTGAGTAGGCACAATCAACAGCACCCCCAATATCTAGCTGATGATTGACAGTACACAGTATTTGCCCGTATGGGATTTTCCCCACATATGAGGACTAGACTAATCCAACAAGTCTTCACTTTTCCTGGATATTTCCCAGGCATGCCGAGTCCACATATGGGCATACTGAAATAAAGGGCTCTGACAAAGGATCACAGACCTGAAATATTGACTGTTTCCCTTTCTAGAGACGCTGCCCAATTTGCTGAAGTTTTCCATCATCTCTCAGCTTTTGTTTCTTTACAGGAACAATTCTGCTGTAATTTCTGTGGAGAACATATTTTCCACAATACAATCTAGATGCTGATGGCGATCATCAACTTTACAACATCCAGAGCCCTCGTGAGGAATTAATCAAATTGTTGAAAATTGGTTTTGCTGATGGTAGGTTTCAGCAGCAGACAATTGTGCAAAGAATTCAAGGGCTCTGCACAATCAACATCAGAGGTTGGGGTGGCAATAACAGCAGAAGGATATCAGAGGAGATGTCTGTCATTGACTAGGATTATTGTTACTGTCCAGAATAAGCCTAGACCCACACATTCTGGTAGCTCAGTTCAGCTATATACTTCATGTAGCTTCATGTCATGCTTCATCCCAAGCTAAGCTCAAACTTCACCTCTCTTAGCACAATTGTTGCTGCTAAATTCCTCAATGATGATATCATCACTCCTGCCTCAACTATATCATTTCAGAGCATCTATCCTTGGACCAGAACATGTGTAATTACAAAGGAAGCATGGCAGCACCTCTACTTCCTGAGGAGTTTGCAAAGATTTAGCATGACATCTAAAACTTTGAGAAAACTTCCATAGACATGTAGTGGAGAGTATATTGACTGGCTGCATCACAGCCAGGTATGGAAACACCAATGCCCTTGATTGGAAAATCCTACAAAAAGTAGTGGATACAGTCTAGAAACATCACAGGTAAAGCCCTCTCCACCATTGAGCATATCTACATGGAGCATTGTCACAGGAAAGCAGCATCTATCATCAGGAATCACCACCACCCAGGTAATACTTTCTTCTCGCTGCTGCCAACACGAAGAAGATACAGGGTCCTCAGGACTGATTTTACCAGATTCAGGAACAGTTACTACCCCTCAACCATCAGGCTCTTGAAACAAAGGGGATAACTTCACTTGCCCTATCATTGAAACTATTCACTTTCAATGATGGGGCAAGTGGAACCACTTTCAAGGACCTTTCATCTCATTTTCTCAATATTTATTGCTTTTTTTTCTCAGCTCAAGTTAGTAAAACCTGAGCATTGGCATAGCCAAGCACTCTCATTTCTCAATTGCTAGGAACTTTCCAACATTCTAATAGTGTTTAGTGTTGTGGCTTTGTGGAGATTTGCATATTACTATGTAACCCTGATTGCTGAAGGCTATTGTGTAGTTACTTTGCGATAATACCAATTGTAGATATTACTATTGGGACAATGTCTACACTGTTCATTTTCCATAGTCTTACAATTTCCTCTTTTGATTCAGCATATTTTGGTGCTTTCCACATATTCATTTCTGTATGCTATGTGTGTTTGGAATGGCTATATCTATTAAGTAAATTGTTCTTGTTTGTTTATCCTGTATTATTATATCTGGACAGTTATGGACTGTTCTATCTGTAATAATGGATTTATTGTAATATAATTTGTGGAACTCTGGCTCTAAAACTGGATCAGGCTTGCATTTATAGTAAGGGGTATGGTTTCTTTTATGAGTTTGTATTTTAAAGAAAGATTTTGGTGAATGATGTTTGTCACGTGATTGTATATGAGTATGTAATCAGATTGAGTTAAACTGCTACAGGATCCTGTAATGTGTTGGATTGATTCTGGCTTTCCTTGGCATTATCTGCATTTATCAACTTCATAGAAACATAAAAACATAGAAAACCTACAGCAGAATACAAGACCTTCGGCCCACCAAACTGTGCCAAACATGTCTTTACCTTAGAACTACCTAGGCTTACCCATAGCCCTCCATTTTTCTAAGCTCCATGGATCCATCCAGGAGTCTCTTAAAAGACCCTATTATTTCTGCCTCCACCACTGCTGCCGGCAGCCCATTCCACGCACTCACCACTCTCTGCATAAAAAAATTACCTCGACATCTCCTCTGTACCTACTTCCAAGCACCTTAAAAATATGCCCTCTTGTGCGAACCATTTCAGCTCTGGGAAAAAGCCTCTGACTATCCACACAATCAATGCCTCTCATTATCTTGTACATTCTATCAGGTCACCTCTCATCCTCTGTCGCTCCAAGGAGAAAAGGCCATGTTCACTCAACCTATTCTCATAAGGCACGCTCCCCAATCCAGGCAACATCCTTGTAAATTTCCTCTGCATCCTTTCTGTGGTTTCCATGTCCTTCCTGTAGTGAGGCGACCAGAATTGAGCACAGTACTCCAATGTGCTGTTTTTTTATTATGTATTTTTGATAAGTTTTTATTTTAACCACCTGGTCCTGTATTGCCACAAGGGACGCTTCTGTTTCTGGGAATAAGGTGTTTGACACTTCCTTGTCCACATCTAGTCTGTTCAGATTGTGGGGATGTTATCCATGGAGGGTCAAACTCCTTCACTGGTTAACTTTTTCTTCTATAGTGATAATCTCTTTATTTTTCTGGACTGTGCTTACATTTAAGTTTAGTGATGTGCACTTCTTATCAGAATTGCATATGCTCATGTGGAGTACTGAATCCTGTTTTTGTTGATGAAAATATATCCTTAGAAGTTTTATCTGATCGGTGCTTAATTTTTAAAAAAAATTCTGTTACTCCTCTTTCTTCTTCTGCCCCAGTTAGTGTTAACCTAAGCACATTTGAGTGTACATAGTGATTTCTAAAATTTGTCATTTCAGTTCTTATTTTTCTTTGTAAATTTTCCAGATTAGTTTTGGACCAAGATATTGTGTCAAAATAGATTAATATGGGTACTATTATCATTTCTTTCTTTTTATATTTGCACCATTTGTTGTCTTTTGCACATTGATTGTATGCCCACAAGAAAATGAATCTCAAGGTTGTATATGGAGACAAATATGTATTCTGATAATAAGTTACCAGTTCTGTCAGTGTTAGTCTTTGGTTTGTCCTGTTTTCTGTGATATCACTCCGGAGAAACATTGTATCATTTCTTAATGCATGTATGCATTTCTAAATGACAATAAAAGAGGACTGAGTGTTCTCATAATCTAATTTATTTTAAACTTTGAACTTACAACTAGCATGCATAAGCAACAAGGCTCTTTAAGATGCTGACTGTTCCTCGATTATAGTTTTACAGGCATCACCTTTACCTTTTATTTTTATGTGAAGGTTTTACTAGGTGCCCCCTTCTGCATGAACTCAGTCTTTGCCCTGACCTGACAAGCATCTATCTAAGCTAATGGCGTATCATATATAAAGGGAATTGAATACCAGGGAGGGAAACACAGATCTGAAAACAATGGCTAGCTTCAGATTAAGTCGTTAACCAGTAGAGGAAATCTTAAACACTTTTAAGTCCAATATCTGTATTGAAATTTTAATTAATGAATACAGCATCCTCCCTACTGTATACTGTTTGTTAGACATAACCCACTCCATTGAAGCATAAACTAGAATTATTTTTTACTGTCATTTCTTTTTCTTATCTTAAATACCAGTTCTGGGTTTTAATTCCAACGACATGAACAGTTGAAAGACCTCACGGCTGAGCAGAATCCTCTCCTCACCCTCAGTGTACAAAGCAAGCTGGACTGTACAGAAATCTGAATAAAAAACTTTAATCCCCAACCTAACCCAGTAATACTGAGGTTGGCTGCAGCAACTCCTCCACCACCCTCACTGAAATCAACTGCAAGGCATAGATGAGGAACTATAGTCATAATCTGTCTTTAGTTTCCACAAGCGAATGCACCACCACATGGTCTTCATAATATGAGCATAAGAGTGAATTTTAAAAGTAATATGCCATTATTAAATTTAATCCTCCTCAATGATACCATTAATTGTGCCGACCAGCAGGTTGGGTGTAATACACCATCCAACCACACCTTTGAGTAGCCTCTGGAAAGATGATACCTTGGCAGTGAGGCTGATCTTCTAACTGCAACTACATTTCATGTAATTCATCCTGCTCTGCTCAGAAATCGCCTTTTTATTATTTGCGCAATTTGTCTCCTTTTGCACATTGGTTGTTTGGCTTTGCTATCTATAGACTTTCATGAATTCAATTGTACTTTATTTGTCTATAAATGTCTGCAAGAGAACAAATCTTAAGGTATTATGTGGTGACATATGCATACTTTGATGATAAATTTACTTTGAACTTTGATGTTATAATGTTCCTACAGCAGTGGTGATTGTTTGGAAAATTTTCAAATTTGCTATCTTCTGAAAGTAATCCCGTTCGTTCTGTATCCTCCCTGTTGGTGATTGCACTGAGATGGTAAACTGCCAGTGAGAGAATAACTCACAGGTAATGGTAGAGTGGCTCAGTTCCAAATCTGGCTGTGCATTGGCTGATCAAATTATAAAAGGACTACTTTTAGTGGGATTCTAAAGCATTTATAGTTTAATTTTTATTGACAATATAATAGATGTTTAGTAAACTAATATAAAAACCGAATTAAAGAATGAACGTAGTGGGTATTTTCCCCTTAAACACCAAGGAGATGTAAGCCAGTTAGTCTGGTTTAAATGGCTTCAATGAAGTAAGGTCAGACCAGGAGATTTTCATGCTCTTTGTGATTATTCAGTGAGCTATAAGTGCACTGAAACCACTGTAGTATGGAAGAAAACATTTGATTTAATCTCTCAACAAATGCAGCTCACCTTCTACAGTTCATTCCTCGTTACTGCATGAAATATCAGCTGATTGAAATAAATCAGACCTGAAACTGCTCATTGGTAAATAACATAAATAAATAACATACTGTGTGCATTTCTCCCCATGTCACCTTGGAAAGGTTCTTGCTGGAATGATATTGTGGATTTACCAGAATGTTACTTGTGCACAGAAAGGATAAATTATAAAGAGTTTACACAGTTGTGCAATCTGTAGTTTTAAAATCTGAGGGGGGGAATTAGTCAAAAATCTTAAAATATGAATCTTGGGATAGTCAGCATGTCATATCGCATCTGCAGAAAGAGCAATAGTTTTAATATTTCATGTTAAATTCTGACCAAAGACCCTTTGACCTTAAACATTAACTCATTTATATGTCACTACAAATTTGTCGAAGCTGCTGAGTATTTCAAGAATTTTCCATTTTTTTCAGATTTACAGGATCTGCATTTTTTTGATTTTTATTGGAGCTTTCAAGCTGTTGGAAAAATTGAGAGATTTTCTATTAGTTGAAATGGGAGCAAAGACTAAAATTTACAGGCAACTCACATTTTGTGTGTGTTGCTTGGATTTCCAGTATCTGCATACCCTCTCTTGTTTGTGACTAAAATTTACAAGAAGGTTTGGAAGAGTTTTAGAAAAAGTTAATAACAGTTGAAATTATTTACTGTAAATGGGACTTAGTCCTAGGTCAATTCTGAGCTTCCAAATCAAAGTTATTAAGGGATATATGGTAATTGCAGGTAACTGTATAAGTTTATTAACAAAACAAAATCTTACCAAATGACAGTACAGGTTCAAGGATCTAAATGGCCTTTTCCTGAACCCATGTATAAGCACATGAAACAAATGGATTGGGATTAAATTGAAGAGCCCCTCATCATTGATTAGACTAATCTCAAAAATAAAGGCACTTGAGGTTACCAGAAGGGTTACTAACATGTTCCACAATGACCACACACTTCTAGATGAGGGGGGATAAAGAGACAACTGCATGGAATTTAACAGATGCACTAAACAAGCACATATGGTTTTAAAAAGGATAGACAGAATAATGCTTTTGACCCCCCTCCCAAGTGACTACAGATCAGGTGACATCAAACAAATCACTTCCAGGTGGAAAATAATCCATGCAAATAGTCCACTTATTTAGATAATGTTGGATTTAGGATATATTTACTACTTTGACAAATCATTGTTGTCAAGAGTGATTAAAGTGAACTTCCATCCATGGAGTAACTTTCACAGCAACTACACTAATCATACTGAAAATATTTTAAAACCATAACTCATTATGAGGAGCCAGCACACTGTGATGTGAAGAGAGGCTTTCTATTAGACATAGGACTGTTTCTCGCAGTCCTTGACTATCTGACACACCTTCTCGCTCTGAAAACACAAACCAGATGCCAGAAAAATTCTGTTTAATCAAGGGTGAGCCAGTTCAGAATCCCTTCTCCTAAATCTTTTCATATAAATTATTTACAATGAATTTCTTGGATTCTATTCAAAAATGTCACTTTAAAAGTCAAGCTACTTCAAACAAAACGCGTATTTTTAATGGTAATTTAATTTACAATTTATTGTCCTGACTGACAGATAGAAAGGGGCTCAAATCTCACAGCTAGGTATAATTTTTGTCTGATTTCTTACTGCACTTGGTATCATTTTTCTCCCAATTCTTCCCACATAACAGACATGTCCATGAATGCAAGAGTAATTTTGTCTTCAGTTTGCATGCCATTCCTCTGAGCTCCATGTGGGAGCAGTACTTTTGATCTACACTTTCCTCTAAGGTAGGTGGTATTTGGCCTCTGGACCAGAGCAGGTCACAGTTTTAGCAGATTACACAACATTTCCAAGCGAAACTAACATAACTTCTAGTTACCTGAAGTGTACCTAAGTTATTCTTTTTAACAATCATCAATTTACCTAGCAATTTTTTTGATAAAATATTAATTTTCTTCATATCGCTTTAAAATCAGACTAACATAGAAATAAATGTTTCAGTCTCTAGTCGTGGAAAACATAAGAGGGGGTCCGTCACAGTTTATCCCATATGCTAAGAAAAGCATGAAAAAGAAGACCCTCCAATGGATTGAGTTAAGTGTGATTCTAAGGACGATGGCTCTGTTTGTGTCGGGCCTGCACAGGCAAGCCACTATCCAATATTCACCCAGTCAACAGGAGTCACTTGCCACTGGTGTCCAACTCATCATTGCAGACTAGTTGAACCCATCTCTCATTCACATTCTTTGTTCACCCATCGAACCTGCCAACCCCAACCAGTTGTTCCTAGGCTTCCGTTACTTCGTTGTGTTAAGTATCTGTTCTCCCTTGTTTCGTGGCCCCTCGTGACTTGTTATTTTGCAGATCATAGGTAAAACATTAGTTACTACTAAGTCTTCTACACCACTCTGCTTTTGAGTCAAGCCTCCTCCACGTTTCCTGACAGGATGGGTGAACCAACGATTGACCTAGCAGAGTTCAAAATGAAGTCATCCGTCGACAGGAGCATATGATCCCAAAGCAGCAGGAAACCATTGGCCATCTGCTCACCACTCTCAACCAACTCTCCATCACGATACAGCAATCCCAGCCAACCAGCTTCCTCCCTCTGAGCCCCAATTCCAATGTCTGAATGCTTCAATGGATCCCCAACTCAACGCTGTAACCTCCTGTCTCAGTGCGTCTTACACTTCGAGCTGTAGCCTTCTCTGCATTCTACAAACTGAACCAAAATTGCCTTCGTTGTCTCCCTCCTGACTGAGCGAGCTCTGACCTGGGCCGGCGCTAACTGGGAGAATAAAACCACCATTTCGCAATAAATGTGAGGAATTCACCACTGAGATGCACCAAGTTTTCGACCATCCGGGAAGTGGAAAGGGGGTAGCGGATCACATACTGCATCAAGGCTCACACTCTGTATTGGATTACGCCAAGGAATTCAGGACCCCCGCGGCTGACTATGACTGTTGGCCCATTACCATCATGGCGTCTCGGAGACATCGAAAGACCAAGCTGTGCACCTGGAAGATGCCCACCGATTTCGAAAACCTCCGAGTTGATAAGTGTTTTGTGGAACAACTCTCCAGATCATCAGTCAGCACCCCAGTTCTGTTTGCAGAACCATTTTAGGGCCCTTATCATCAAGCTCTCTTAGCAGCCCCTGCGGAGCATGAGTGTTGGTGTAGAAACAATTTGAGTGCTTGTTGCAGAGCTTCCAATCACCCACACATCAAATGCCCACTGCGTCTGGGAAAATGGGACCATCAGGTAGAAACAATGAGCTTTTTATTTGGTATGCTTCCCCCCCACCCCCCGGCTTCTCATTCCAGCACAATACCCTGACTCAGTCTCTGTCGTCTTCCACGCCCCAATGGCTCTACCCAATGGCTCTGGTGGATTCCATGTGTGCAACTTGGACACTTTACCAAGCCTACCTCTCACCACTTCTGCGTCACGGCCATCGATGGCCATCCCTTGGGGTCTGGCATGGTCAGAGCACGCACGCAGCTTGTGCTCATCAGCACCATGAATCCATCCAGTTCCCTCTTATCACCCAACACTCCTCTTGCCTTGCGTTACCCCTGGCTCTTCACTAATGATCCTCTCTTTGCCCAGTCGCCTAGTTCACTGCCGAGCTGGGGGCCCACCTGCCTGCAACCTTCACCCTGAAGACAGAGGAAGCTCTCAACCTCACCAAACTCCCACAGCAATACCATGACTTAACCGTCACCTTCTGTGAAAGGGAAGCCAGCACTCTGCTGCCTCACAGAGCACACGACTGCACGAACTACCTCCTCCCAGGCACAACCTCTCCCTCTCCCCTCCAATGACCCAAGCCATGAATGACTTCATCATCTAAGTGTTACAGAACAGCTTCATTCCACCATCCCAATTCGCAGCTGGAGCAGGATTCTTCTTTGCCAAAATGAAAGGTCCAAAGTTTCAAAGCATATTTATTATCAAAGAATGTATAAATTTTACACCTTGAAATGTGCCTGCTTATAGGCAGGAAACTCGAGTAACTCAATTAAAAAAGACCAAAGGACCACTGCACAGAGAAAGAGAAAGAGAAAAAAATCATGCAAACAATAGAAGCAAGCCAACAGCATCCTGAACCAGACTGAGTCCCATATCCAATCCGGGAGCAGCCGGAGTGGGCCCGAGCCAAGCCTTGGTCCCCAGTTTTCACATCAGTGGGGCAGAAATGCACGGCAGATGGATCAGTTCACAGCTGCAGAGAAAGGAACTAATACTCATGGGAGAGTAAACGAAATCAGCCTGACGCTCGCCTCCATACCCGACGCTCGGGCTTCCAGTCTATCTGGGTCGGCGTTTAAATTAGCCAAGCACCGGATAGTGCCACATTCTAGGACCTGGATCCTGATGCCCCAAAGCTGTTCTTGATCTCACCAAATCAGCTCGGTGCTTGGAGTGATCCAATCTCGCATTCAGATTAGATGAATGGGCATCGAAACTCCTCCGCATCGACTCCTCCCCAAATCTCTCCATCTCCGGTAGCAATACGACCACTGTCTGCAAACCTGGTGGCTCAAACACGTTGTACCTCGCAAAGTCCCAGCAGGCTCCTTATTGTCTGCAGTGATAGTTCATCCACAATTTTCTTCATGAAAGATCTTAGAAGTAATTTTTAGTCAATTCTCTTGCCTAATGGTTTATCAGTAAGCTGTCACACATCTTTGGTAGCACCCAGAAGATGGGCTTCTTCGTCACTGCATTGACTACTGTGGACTCAACAAAATCACCATTGGAACTGGTATCCTCTGCCCTTGATGGATGGCACATTTGAAACACTTTACAGGGCCCAGATCTTCACCAAACTGGATCTGCTGAGTGCACGAACCTGATCTTCATCCACCAAAGAGACAAGTGGAAGATGGCATTCATAATACCCACTGGCCACTATGAATACTTGGTGATGCCTCTCGGAACTTCCAAAGGTCCTGCTGTTTTCCAAGCCTTCATCAATGAGATCCTTCAAGGCATGTTACTTAAGTATATGTTTGTCTACCTCAATGACATCCTCATCTTCTCCAAGGATCCCCAAGACGATGTCTGTCACATCCATTCAGTCCTTAGCGTCTCCTCTGAAACTATCTGTACTGTAAGTTAGCAAAATGCTAGTTCCAAACTCCAGATGTTTCTTTCCTGTGTTATGTCCTTTCACCCCAAGGTATAGCCATGGACCCAGAGGAAGTGCGTGCCATATTTGAATGGCCTCGACCGCACTCCCTCAAACAGCTACAGCCGTTCTTGGGCTTCTCCAACTTCTACCACTGTTTCATCAGGAACTACAGCAGAATTGCCACTCCTCTCACCTCCCTCACCAAATCACCTGCGTCACGGACAACCTGATGCACGGCCGTGGACCACACTTTCAAGGAGCTCAAGAGACACTTCACCTCTGCTCCCATTCTCCACCATTCAAACTCCTCCAGAGCTTTTGTGGTAGAGTTGAGCGCATCTGAGGTTGGTGCTAAGGCCATCCTCTCCCAGCATGGACCAGATGGGAAATGCCCCCTCATGTCACTTTCTCACACGTTTAACTCTACACAGTGGCGTAGTGGAGTAGGAGATAGGAAGCTATTAAATGGGATGGAGGAACAGAGACATTGGCTGATGGGAAATACCGAGCCCTTTTGATTTGGTCTGACTACCAGAACCTCATATCCATACAACAGACCAACCAACTCAACCCACATCAGGCTCACAGAGCCATCTTCCAGCAATTCAACTTCACATTCTCTCACCGACACTAAGGCGGATGCCTTACACAACAGTTTGACCCAGCTGAACCAGAGCTTGACCCTCAGCCCATCACTCCATCCTTGCTCTGATTGTCTGGGATCTTGAGAATCAGGTCCTAAAGTACAAGTCTGCTCCGACCGATATGCCTGACAACTGCACGTACATGCCAGTGGCCATATACTCAGAGGTACTCTGAGGGCCCTCTCCGGCCGGCCATCCAGGCTTTTTCAGAGGTTTGCAAATTTTTGCCACTCTCTTCCTGAATGAGCAGTGGATACAGTCTTGGATAGTATTATGACAGAAGTAGAAAGATTCCTGGTAAGGAAAGAGGTAAGTTGGTAAATTGTACTGAGATACACAGGAGAGCATTGCTTTATATGGCATCCATACAGATCGCCTCATTACAACAGTGCTTTCAGATGGCTCAGGGGAAGACAATGGCAGTGTGGAGTGGAGTGTTGCATTTGCAGGGAGGTTGCAGTGTAGGCAGACAATGGGGGCTATGGCAAGGTGAACTGTGGGAGCAGGTGTCCATCTCATCGTAATAGAGGACCGTTCAGTAGTCTTATAACAGCATGGATAATTGGCACTGTAGTCAGATTGGCCATGGTTTATTAAGTGACAGAACAGGCTTGAGGTGCTGTGTCTTATTTCTGTTTTGAATTTGTATGTTTGTACTTCAGTCGCCCAGCTTGAACTGGGATATTATAAACGTACGAAATCTGAGTCTGAATTCTGGGCTGGATACCAAAGAAGACTTAGAGTTAGAGGACTGTGTATCTGCACAGGTGGGAGGGAGGAATAGAACTCGTTTTGCTGTTGTTGTTTTGTTGCTTGTTGTATCCTGCTCTGCATTGTGGACATTCTATGTTGCTGCTGAAAAGTGTGGGGACACCTGTGGGATGCCTCCAGCACACCCCTGGGTCCGTTGGTTGTTAATGCAAACAATGCATTTCATCTACTGTACGTCTTGATGTACATGTGATAAATAAACTTGAATTTAGAATCTAGAATGTATCACTTTGCATTTTGAGATTTATTCCACATAAGTGAAATTTCAAATCCCGTCTAAATTCAGCAAACTAAAGTGGGAAAATTGTGAACACAGAAATCTTTCAGGGAGGTGGTTAGGTTGCCCAGGAATGTGTTTTCAATACATTACAGCAGCTCAAGGCAATGAAAGTCCATTAAGATCCTCCAGTAAATAGTCAGGTATTAATATGATAGCAGGTGTACTTGACTGAAGCTTAGTTCTTTGTGGTTCATCAGCTGAATTCTTGGACACTAACAGTGGGGAAAGGAGTTAAATCCATCAAAGAAAATACTCTGCAGAAATATGACAAAAATTCAGACACTGTTGAAGTAATTTTACGAGAAGAGGTTGGGATTCAGTTGAGGGAAATGGTAGTACTCCCCAGAGCTGGCTTGAATAAATAAGCTTACGATGACAGCAACAAATGTTGTCTATCGACTTTCACATATGAGTTAGGGGCATTTTGTTATCTATGCATAATCTCTCTGCATTTCATCATGTGCATGTAATTCCACCTTCACTGGGGCGGATTGTTGCTCATACTATCTGAATGAAGCAATTTCAAGAAATATTGATCGGCATTAAAATTTATCATCATATATATGCTTTCCCTAATTTCCTGATTGTTCCCACTAAAATGAAGAAAACTTGTTTGCACTGTATAACAATTAATCAGAATTATGAACATAATATATATAGTTTCTTTCTGGTCTCCCACTGGGAAGATTTGGTTGAGAGCAATCAGACTGACATGCTAAGCATTAAGATATTTACCACCATAATTCCTTTCGATTAGACCACAAATAAGGATACAATAGATCACGAGTAGCAGTAACATCAGCAACTTGCAGAAGGTCATGAGCAGCTGAGAGGGGAGGAGCTGTAAGGTCAAGGTCAAAGAAAGCACGATCCAATTAACAAAGTGAACAGACAGACTCAACTCCCCCCATCTCTTGGAAAAACCTTATTTATTATCACATCTGGCAGCAGCAGGCAGTTGCATCCTGCTCAAGGAAGATTTATTTGGCCATTGCTAAGATAGTTATCAGTAACCTCAATTTTACTGCCTTGGAAGACAAATGCAGGTGAAGGCTGTGTAGAAATGCATGATGCAGTGACTGATGGATTACTTGCCAAGCTGCCTAGTCCATCCATCCACAAGTGGATCTATTTGCACGTTTTTATGGGCAATTTGCATGTAAAACCATTTCACATATATTAGTTTGCATGAATCATCACTTCTGAATTAATGGCCATCAGGAAAATGGCCTAATGATGCAATTTGCATTAGTGCGTCTGAACTTTGCTTCATATCAAGCACATATCCAGTGTGAAAAGCCCATCTCTACATTTACTTACAGAGGTGTGGACTAGAAGCGGTTTTAAAAATTCACAAAAGAGCCAAGCAACAGATGATCAAAGGAAGGAGACTTCTAGGGTGCTCACTTTTCCGCTGTTCTCTACAGCTGCTACCCCCAGCTCAACATATCCTCAGAGTTTTATTACTCATTGCATTCTGACAATATTTTGAACCATAGATGTACATATTGAAATCTCTTCCAATGACATTAGCAATGGAACTTGCCCACTTCTAGCACAGGGCTTGAACTGTGAAGACAGACAGGGTAGCGACTAGACATGCATCAAAAATTTGTACCAGTGTTGTACATTTGCTCCACATCTATGGCAGCCTTTCTTGCTTCATGACTGTCAGAGTTCTGTATTCAGTCCACCAACAGGCAGAATGAATAGATTCTTTTACAATCCATGTAGTAGGAAGATTAACACTCTGTAAATATTACTCTACTTATTCACTTACTACATGTAAAATAATTATGTTGGTTTATAACTCACCTCTCCTTAACAGAGTCCCTGCTCCCAGAAGCTGATGGAAAGCAGGGCCATTGGATGTGAGGGAAAACACTGAGAGGAGGAAAATCAGCTGGAAGGACATATGGGAGATGGAAGCAAGCAGACTTAGCTTTCTCATCAGAGTTACATATGATGTGCTTCCCTCACAAAGAAACCTCCACCAGTGGTTTCTTGAGGAACTAACTTATGTCCTGTGTGCAATTCTGGCAACCCTCCAGCATATCCTGGCAAGCTGAAAAACCAGCCTCACACAAGGTAGATACATATGGCGTCACAACCAGGTCTTGAAGAGTCTAGCAGTGGCAATCAAGACCAAGAGGACAGCAACCACCTCCTTGCCCCCAGAACGACCAACACTCTGACACCAGCAGCATTTGTCTGGGAGAGAGCGAAAAGACCAACGAATCTCACTCCTAAGCCTGAAACAGGACAGATGAACATCCACCAGAAATTACTACCACCAACCTTAGGCCAGACCTGGTTCTCTTGTCCAATTCATTACAGATCGTCTACATCGTGGAACTCACAGTCCCGTGGGGGGATTCAGTGGCTGAAGCATATGAGCGTAAGAGGCTATGCTATGCAGATCTAGCAGTTGAAGCTCAGTAACGGGGCTGGAAGACAAAGTTTGTCCCATGGAAGTGGGCTATGGGGGAATTATAGCCACATCAACCATCAAATTGCTGAAGAAGCTAGGGATCCATGGTCAGACTCTATGGCAAACCATCAGAGCCACATCAGAGGCAGCAGAAAGAAGCAGTCAATGGCCTTGGATCAAGCAAAAAGACACTCCTGGGCTCCAAGATAGCACCAGGGAAGTGGGAAGACACAACAGGGGGGTGACTCTGGGACACCAGAAGTCATCGTCAAGCCTTCCAGAGATGTAGTAGGTTAATTGACGAAACATCGAGGAAGTAGGGTGCCACTTGAAAACACCTATGTGTCAACCCTGTGCCAGTCCCAACATCAAGGCAGTCTCAAGCAAGTGCTCACGACCCATTGGCACGAGGGATATTAACATCGTATCCTGTGTTTTTTGATTTTGTTGAGTTATAACACCTTAACTTTCAGAGTGTTCATCAGTCCAGGCTCCCAAAGGTTGATGAAATGCAGGTAGAAACGTACAGGCCATCATTGAATCTACTTCATGTGAAGAAGGGATTTGGAGCTACAAACTCAAAGTCAGATTAAGGAAGGAACATATTACAGATAAATGCCTGAACACAGAGGACGATAAATTCCATCAAACAACTCCAAAGAAAATGTATTCAAAAATCAGTTTAACCCAAGGTAGAGAACAATTATACTTATTTCTGTGTACCTTAGCAGGTACTGTTACCTGCTGTTTCCTGTAGGAAAATTGTTCCCTTGCAGTCTCGGGTATGCAAAATGCAAAATTCATCTACTGTGAGATCTTCAACTCCACTGTTCCAAAAAATGACAATTATTTATCCTCAGAACAACCTACTTTAATTAATCATGTTTCCCCTGAAAATATGCTATTTAAGGGACCACCATTCAATGCCTTGTTTGTCCTGAATGAGATCTGTGACCTTTGAGGTCTTCAGTTGCAACCTCATGTATGCCTTATAAGCCTCCAGAGATCTTGCCCACTCTCGATGTTTTGTCCTCAGAACCATCACAGTCTGCTGCTGATTGTGCTACCTCTCGCAGTTTGCTACTCACTGCTGCATGAGGGAGGTTGCACTCATGATCCAGAATTAAGTTCAGGACATTTCATCTGCCTTTCCCTCAGCCCACAAATGCAGGCAATAAGGACACAGAGTTTTGCTTGCATTGTAAGTTTTCCCTAAGTGCAGATATTAATTTCTAATGTTAAGAACTAACTTAGCTCTCCCTGGCATCATCCTGACAGGAGCACCTGTCTGTGGCTTTGGAGAGCTTACAAAAGAACATACCTCCTTTATCAGTTAGTCCAGGTACTTCCAGCCACCCTGGAATCACTCTGCAGTTCCCATCTATCATTGCAGTATCCATTCATACAATATCCACATTCCATGTAGCCGGAAGCTAATATCAGCTTCGGCATGGAGTTACAGGGGAAACCTACCAAAACTGATCCGTGAACTTTGCAATTGAAGTTCCTGTTTGTCTCTTTTACATATTGTGTTAGGGTGACCCAGAAGGACATTTTAAAGACAAAGTGACAGCCTGACAATATGTCCAGGCTGCATTCTATTTAATTCCTTCATAAATATTCCTAGTATCACAACAGTCTTCAGATCCCAGGTTCACCACTTTCCTGAATTTCTATAAATGCTATTAATCACCACTTCTACCTCAACCAAAGAATTTGTGCAACAAATGCTTTAGTCTTGTCAGTGGATGTAACTACCAAAATGTACTATTGTGTTAAAACCTTAATTTCTACACCTTTGTACTCTGCACATCATAACATCATAGTTCTGCAAATCGATTTTCAGAAAAAGCTTTAGGAAATAATACTGAGCCAGTTATACTGGGCACAAAGGTTGAATCTCTGTAAGATGCTTAGATTGGCTCATTTTAAACAGTGACTATTGGTCATAATTAATCAAACTGTTTCAATAACTCAGCATATATCATTTTGCCAGATTCCAGGTTCCAGATTAGTGTCTGATGATTTCCACTGAATCGTGCGTAAAGGACTGAGCAAGTGAGTGATCATACATTCAAGGAAAGTTTGTGGTCAAAGAGTGTGTGTGTGTGTGTGTGTGTGTGTGTGTGTGTGCGCGCATGTGAGTGTGTCTGAGTGTGCGTGTGAGTGTGTAGGTGAGTGTGCGTGTGTGTGTAGGTGTGTGTGTTTGAGTGTGAGTGTGTGTGTGTGTAGGTGTGTGTGTGTGCATGAGTGTGCATGTGAGTGTGTGTGTGTGTGTGTGAGTGTGTGTAGGTGTGTGTGTGTGAGTGTGTGTGTGTAGGTGTGTGTGTGTGTGTGTGTGTGTAGGTGTGTGTGTGTGTGTGTGTGTGTGTGTGTGTGTGTAGGTGTGTGTGTGTGTGTGTGTGTGTAGGTGGGAAGAGAACATGGTGTGTGTCCATACTAGAAAAAATTATGTGTGGCTGGGGAAGAGTGAAGCACATGCATGGAGTCTTGCCACAAGTGATTGACTGTGTGTGAGTATGTCAGATGATATGGCATAGACGTGAGAGTTAACTCTGGCTTTGATATCTGCTACAGTTGACTAAGCTGTTGCCATTCACCATTGAACCTGTCTGATGGTGCCTTAACCAAACTACAGCGGATATAAAGCACTGAATCCCTGCATCACTTGACACCTTGAGGAAAACAAAGCAAAATAAAATTATGAACTAATTTTCACCTTCTCGATGGACTTACTTCATGCTATGTTTTACTGTCTATAGCCTTGTATATAGTTTAGACATGGTTTCTGTCTATTCTAACATAATTTATTCAAAGCATTCATCTCATTTTATATATATATATATATATCAGTCCTCTATCAAAAATGTGAATGCTTGCCGAGAACTGTCAGGTAGGAGTTGCTGGAATTTTGAGCTTGTATTAATGTTCATCCAAAAATATTCTCATCGATTAAAACAATATGACTCACCTAGCTCATCCAAAGGTTAATGAGATTTTATTTTCAGAAGAGCCAGGAGGGCTAGTGGGTGAAGAAAGGAAATGACTGAGATGTGGTGCAATAAACTTCAAAATGCCTCGGAGGCTAGTCTGTTTTCTCGCTGGGCTTATTGTCGACTTTTCAGACAATCAACTACTCTTGATGATAGAGCAACAATCAACTATTCTTGGTGGGAAATATTATTTATTTATTTCACCATTTACCATGGAGTAGGTCCTTCCCCCTGCCTTACAGCCAGGTAGCCCCAGCAACCCCACAACCACGATTAACCCCAACCTAATCGTGGATCAATTTACAATACCAATTAACCTAGCAGGTCTTTGGACTGTGGGAGGAAACTGGAGCACCCGTGGAAAACCCAAGCATTTCACAGGAAGGAAGTACTGAGATGCCTTACGGAATTAAACTCCTCAGTGCTCTGAGCTGTAATAGCATTGTGCTATCGTGGTAGGGGTGCAGTTAAGAGAGGTTTTGTACCTTATTATATATGCTTTAAGATTTTGTGACTTATAGTTCATTGAGAGGCTGATGAGAGAGATTCGAAGAGAGGTGCCCAGAAGTTGTATTTGATCTCTTTATTTGTGTTTATAAATTGGGTGCCCCATTTTTAAAAAAATGCCCAATTGACAACAAATAGTTGGGTAATTTTTAAAGAAGGATCTTAAGATATACGTGAGGCCAAGGGGTTTGGAAAGAAAATTCCAAGGTACTTATGTCTGCTGCCAATACGATCAATGGGGGACAAAGGAATGTGTTAGAGATCAGAATTACAGGAGAGCTCTGGGCGTTGTATGAAGTAAATAGGAGGAGAAAGGTGAGGTTAAGAGAGGTTTAGTACCTTACTATCATGTTTTAAAACCTAAAGATATATGGTTCATTGAGGGTGTGATGAGGGTGATTTGAAGAGTGGTGCCCAGAGACTGTATTTGATCGCTTTATTTGGCTTTATAAGTTGGATGCCCTATTGAAAAAATATACAATTGGCCAAAAGGCGGGAGGAGAAGATGGCAGCACACCGCGCGTGCGCAGCTCTCCGGTGAAAATGATATCATATCCGCTAAATAGGGGCCATGGACAATTCTGATTTGATGGAGAATGGACGTGAAACCATAGAGGAACATCTGGAGAAATTTCTGAAATGCCTATTTGCTGCTGTCATTACTGTGTGGTCGGGAATCTTTCGGAGGGTAGGCCTCAAAATCCCCAGCCTTGCCTGCTTTTGGTGACTGAGAAAGAGGTCGAATCACTCGGACAGAGATGGTGCTCAGTACTCAGTGTCGGAGAGCTGATCAGAGCTCGAAGTTTTCGGATGACTCAGAGTCCGATTGTGGTCGGCATGGTAGGGAGAGTTTTTCTTCCCTCTCCTGTCTGTGTGAGATGTGGGACATTTGAGAAACTTTGAACTTTACTGTGCTCATGGACTTCTTCATCAAGTTATGGTATTGTTGCACTGTTGTAACTATATGTATAATTATGTGGTTTTGTCAGTTTTTTTCAGTCTTGGTTTGTCCTGTGTTTTGTGATATCACACCAGAGGAAATAATGTATCATTTCTTAATGCATGCATTACTAAATGACAATAAAAGGGGACTACGTGTCTTCATAATCTAAAAAAAAAATCAAGTCTAGAATAGTGTTCAGGGTGTTTAACACCAATAAAGATAGAATGGAACAAGATCAGAACATTTTCCAGTGGGAGCAGGTTAAACTTTGCAGCCCAGCAATCTCAAATGGGCATCGATGTCAAAAACCACATGGCAGTTAGACAGCAGTAAGGCACTCTATGGCTGTGTTGGAAAAATGGGTGCTGGCGAGAGAGAGAGAGAGAGAGAGAGAGAGAGAGAGAGAGAGAGAGAGAAATGTTATCCCTTCAATCCATTTCCCAATGCACTGCAAGAGACTCTGCTCCAGTGATTCAGATGCATCTTCATACACATTGACTCCATTGTCAAATAACCATTATTGATGTTGACTTGTTTTGACCACCAGTTACACCTGGAGAATGGAGATCCTTTGAGAGAAGTGAATCCTGAGTTGATCTCAGAATTCTTAGAGCAACACGCCATTCAGGAAATACTGATATATTGTAACAAAATATTTAAGTAATTGGATCATCTATTCATGTACCTTATTCAGTGTAGGTGGACTTACAAAGCAGCATGTGAGGAAATGTTATTTCTCAGCCTACCAAATCCCTTAATGATCTTATGGTTTCTGTCTCTGAGGCCAACAGGTGAGCAGCCATCAGGATGGTGAACCCATGAAAACCATTCAGCTTATTTTATGTTCTCAATATTTATTATTATTTCTTTCTTTTTCTATTTGCACAGTTTGTTGTCTTCTGCACTCTGGTTGAACATTGTAGTTGGGCGTCTTTCACTGATTCTCTTATGGTTTTTATTCCATAGACATAACCATAGAAACCATAGAAACTACAACACAGAAACAGGCCTTTTGGCCCTTCTTGGCTGTGCCGAACCATTTTCTGCCTAGTCCCACTGACATGCACACGGACCATATCCCTCCATACACCTCCCATCCATGTATCTGTCCAATTTATTCTTAAATGTTTAAAAAGAACCTGCATTTACCACCTCGTCTGGCAGCTCATTCCATACTCCCACCACTCTCTGTGTGAAGAAGCCCCCCCTAATGTTCCCTTTAAACTTCTCCCCCCTCACCCTAAACCCATGTCCTCTGGTATTTTTCTCCCCTTGTCTCAGTGGAAAAAGCCTGCTTGCATTCACTCTATCTATACCCATCATAATTTTATATACCTCTATCAATTCTCCCCTCATTCTTCTATGCTTCAGGGAATAAAGTCCTAACCTATTCAACTTTTCTCTGTAACTGAGTTTCTCAAGTCCCGGCAACATTCTTGTAAACCTTCTCTGCACTCTTTCAACCTTATTTATATCCTTCCTGTAATTTGCTAACCAAAACTGAACACAATACTCCAGATTCGGCCTCACCAATGCCTTATACATCCTCATCATAACATTCCAGCTCTTATACTCAATACTTTGATTAATAAAGGCCAATGTACCAAAAGCTCTCTTTACGACCCTATCTACCTGTGACGGCACTTTTAGGGAATTTTGTATCTGTATTCCCAGATCCCTTTGTTCCACTGCACTCCTCAGTGCCTTACCATTAACCCTGTATGTTCTACATTGGTTTGTCCTTCCAACGTGCAATACTTCACACTTGTCAGTATTAAACTCTATCTGCCATTTTTTAGCCCATTTTCCCAGCTGGTCCAAGTCCCTCTGCAGGCTCTGAAAACCTTGCTCACTGTCTACTACACCTCCAATCTTTGTATCATCAGCAAACTTGCTGATCCAATTTACCACATTATCATCCAGATCATTGATATAGATGACAAATAACGATGGACCCAGCACTGATCCCTGTGGCACACCACTAGTCACAGGCCTCCACTCAGAGAAGCCAATGTCTAATCCAATTTACCACCTCTCCATGTATATCTAGCGACTGAATTTTCCTAACTAACCTCCCATGCGGGACCTTGTCAAAGGCCTTACTGAAGTCCATGTAGACAATATCCACTGCTTTCCCTTCATCCACTTTCCTGGTAACCTCCTCGAAAAACTCCAATAGATTGGTCAAACATGACCTACCATGCACAAAGCCATGTTGACTCTCCCTAATAAGTCCCAGTCTATCCAAATGCTTGTAGATTCTGTCTCTTAGTACTCCCTCCAATAACTTACCTACTACCAACGTTAAACTTACTGGCCTATAATTTCCCAGATTACTTTTCGATCCTTTTTTAAACAACGGAACAACATGAGCCACTCTCCAATCCTCCGGCACCTCACCTGTAGACAGCGACATTTTAAATATTTCTGCCAGGGCCCCTGCAATTTCAACACCAGTCTTCTTTAAGGTCCGAGGGAACACCCTGTCAGGTCCCGGGAATTTATCCACTTTAATTTTCCTCAAGACAGCAAGGACCTCCTCCTTTTCGATCTGTACAGTTTCCATGATCTCACTACTTGTTTCCCTTAATTCCGTAGACTTCATGCCAGTTTCCTTAGTAAACACAGATGCAAAAAACCTATTTAAGATCTCCCCCATTTCCTTTGGTTCTGCACATAGCCGACCACTCTGATCTTCAAGAGGACCAATTTTATCCCTTACAATCCTTTTGCTCTTAATATATCTTTGGATTATCCTTCACTTTGACTGCCAAGGCAACCTCATGTCTTCTTTTAGCCCTCCTGATTTCTTTCTTAAGTATTTTCTTGCACTTCTTATACTCCTCAAGCACCTTATTTACTCCCTGCTTCCTATACATGTCATACAACTCCCTCTTCGTCTTTATCAGAGTTGCAATATCCCTTGAGAACCAACGTTCCTTATTCCTATTCACCTTGCCTTTAATCCTGACAGGAACATACAAATTCTGCACTCTCAAAATTTCTGCTTTGAAGGCTTCCCACCTACCAATCACATCCATGCCAGAGAACAACCTGTCCCAATCCACGCTTTTTAGATCCTTTCTCATTTCTTCAAATTTGGCCTTCTTCCAGTTAAGAACCTCAACCCTAGGACCAGATCTATCCTTGTCCATGATCAAGCTGAAACTAATGGTGTTATGATCACTGGAACCAAAGTGCTCCCCTACACAGACTTCTGTCACTTGTCCTAACTCGTTTCCTAACAGGAGATCCAATATTGCATCCCTTCTAGTTGGTCCCTCTATATATTGATTTAGAAAACTTTCCTGAACACATTTTACAAACTCTAAACCATCTGGACCCCTAACAGTATGGGAGACCCAATCAATATATGGAAAATTAAAATCCCCTACCACCACAACTTTATGTTTCCTGCAGTTGCCTGCTAACTCTCTGCAGATTTGCACTTCCAATTCTCTTTGACTATTGGGTGGTCTGTAATACAATCCCACTAATGTGGCCATACCTTTCCTGTGTCTCAGCTCCACCCACAAGGACTCAGTAGACAAGCCCTCTAATCTGTCCTGCCTGAGCACTGCTGTAATATTTTCCCTAACAAGCAATGCCACTCCCCCACCTTTCATTCCTCTGCCTCGATCACATCTGAAACATCAGAACCCTGGAATATTAAGCTGCCAGTCCTGCCCCTCCTGTAGCCAAGTTTCACTAATTGCTACAACGTCATAATTCCACGTGTCAATCCACGCCCTCAACTCATCCGCCTTCCCCGCAATACTCCTAACATTGAAATATATACACCTCATATATTGAATATGTCCACAAGAAAATTAATCTCAGGGTTGTAGATAGTGACATTTATATACTTTGTTGATAATTTTACTTTGAGCTTTGAACTGGTATACTACAATTCAAGTGTGGAAAGTGGCACTTTGTTTGTATCAGGAAGTATGAGTTTGTAGACTCCTGAGGAGATATCCAGTGTGGACCAAAGCTGTTTCCTCTGCTCAGTTGGGAGATAAGGCTGTGCATGTTGAGCAGGGACATCTCCCTAGTAGCATTCTTCTTCTTGCTCCCACTGATCTTCAGGACTCAATTCAGGACCCTTAGGCTCCAGGTAACCTAGCCACTCTTCTTCTGAAACAGCTGCTGTCATCAGTTTGCTCCACTTTGAAGTCTTCCCATCTCCCTCTAGTGTATGAAATGACACCCTTGGACCTCAGAGTCTGACTTTGAGGAAACCTGTAGTATCTTCAGAATCAAAATCAGAATTAGGTTTAATACAACTGGCATATGCCGTGAAATTTCTTGTTTTACGGCGGCAGTACTTTGCAATAAATAATAATTTAAAAGCTATAGATTACAATAAGAAATGCATATAAAAAATAAATTAAATAAGTTGTATGAAAGGAGATCAAAAAAGAAAACAAAATAGTGAGATGGTGTACATTTCACAACATGTGCTAGTGATATCAAATCTGATTCTGATACTGAGGTCATTGTCCATTCAGAAATCTGATGGCAGAGGGAAAGAAGCTGTTCCTGAATTGTCCAGTGTGTGATTTAGGCTCCTGTACCTTGACCTTGATAGTATCTGGGTGTTAATGATTGATACTGTCTTTCTGAGGCATCGCCTTTTGAAGATGTTCTTGCTGTTGGGAGGGTAGTGCCCATGGTCAGGCTGGCTGAGTTTGCAACGTTCTGCAACTTTTTCTCATCCTGTGGTGTGGCCCATCCATACCAGAAGTGATGCTACCAGTTAGAATGCTCTCCACTGTACACCTGTAGAAATTTGTGAGAGTCTTTGGTGACATATCAAGTTTCCTCAAATGAAACATAGGCACTGTCGAACCTTCTTTGTAATCATTGGGCCCAGATCTTCAGAGGCACTGACACCCAGGAACGTGAAACTGTTCTCTCTTTCCACTGCTGATTCCTCATTGAGGACTGGCGTATGTTCCTCAAGTCCACAAACAATTCCTTGCTCTTACTGACGTTGAGTGCAAGGTTGTTGTTGCGACACCATTTAACCAGCCAATCTCTCTTCTGAAAATCTCCTTCAGCATCTGAAATTCTGCCAGTTCTGCTGCGTCATCAGCAAATCTACAGATGACACTTGAGCTGTGCCTAGCCACACAGTCGTGAGTGTAGAGAGAGAGGAGCAGTGGGCTAAGCACACATCCTTGAGGTGCTCCAGTGTTGATGTCAGTGAGGAGGAGATGTTATTTCCAAAACTCAATGACTGTGGTCTCCCAATGAGGAAGTTAAGGATTCAGTTGCAGAGGGAGGTACACAGGCCCAGGTTTTGAAGCTTGTTGATTAGTACTGAGGGTATGATGGTGTTGAACAGTGAGCTGAAATCAATAAACAGCAGCCTGACATAGGCATTGCTATAGTCCAGGTTATCCAAGGCCGTGGGGAGAGCCAGTGAGGTTGTACTTGCTGTAGACCTATTATTCTGATAAGTACATTCCATCTGGTCCCGATCCCTGCTTAGACAGGAGTTGATTCTGGCCGTGACCAACCTCTCAAAGCACTTAATCACGGTAAATCTGAGTGCAACTGGGCAATAGTCATTGAGGCAACTTGCCCTGCTTTTCTTGGGCACTGGCATTGTGATTGTTGTCCTCTTGAAGCAGGTGGGAAACTCTGACAGCAACAGTGAGAGATTGAAGATGTCCTTAAACATTCCCACCAGTTGATTGGCACAGGTTTTCAGTTCTCTACCAGGTTCACCATCAGGCCTTGACACCTTGTGAGGGTTCACCCTCTTGAAAGATTTCTGACATCAGCCCCTGAGACAGAGATCACAGGGTCAGCAGGTGCTACAGGGGCTTGCACAGCTGTTGTTTTATTCTCCCTTTCAAAGTGTGCGTAACAGGTGTTGATCCCTTTTGGGAGAGAGTATCACAGCCATTCCTGATGTTAGGTTTCACCTTGTAACAAGTAATGGCCTGCAAACTCTACCAGAGCTGATGTGCATCCCAGTTAAATTTCACTTTTAATTTGATTTACTTTGGGTAAAATTGTGATCCAATTTCTACGCAAGAGTTGCTACTAGAGAAAGCAAGGGCTTTTTCTTTCCTTCCAGAACAATATTACAGTGAGTGTGTTGCAATAAGTAACTAGTTAAACAGTTTTGATATTGAATAATTGCATTGTTACCTAACTGCACGTAGGCAAACAGACAGCTAATGCTCTCTTCAAGCTCACATTTGAGCAATAATCACTGGGCAAGTTATCAGCAGATGTCTGGTAGCTAGCTCCAAGAGTTGACATTTGAGTCGGAGAGAAAAGCAAAGAAAAATAAACAGCATGTCAGGAGAATAACTCTGCCGCTGGCATCTTCCCTTTATATCTCATATTTCAGGCAGCCTTCTGTATATGCGAACAACCTTCACAATATTCAGTATGTTCTCATAAGTCA
Organism: Mobula hypostoma; assembly: GCF_963921235.1. Classification (NCBI taxonomy): domain Eukaryota; kingdom Metazoa; phylum Chordata; class Chondrichthyes; order Myliobatiformes; family Myliobatidae; genus Mobula; species Mobula hypostoma. The sequence continues at coordinate 53,243,172 of NC_086107.1, forward strand.
CTTCCATATCTTCATTATGCAGGATGATGTGGAGATAGGAGTAGATGAACTAGGTTTGGAAAGAAATCTGCATTGAACACAAGCAAAGATCAAGTAGTGTGAACAGTCTGTTGCTGTGTTAAAATTCTGTTCAGTTAGCTACGAAACACAAGAATTGGTCAAACAGTCATATGCCTTCAGCCAGCAGATTAGGATTTCTCCAATTTGCTGTTCCCACTGCACCTATGCAGTTCTTTTTGTGTGGGTTCGGTAAAAGGAGAGGCAGGCTGCATAAGTGACTGCTGAGATGCTCCTGCCCAATACCATCTGTGGTTGCAGGCTTGATTTTCACGTCAAAAATTGTTCCTGTTCAAAGCAGGCCCGGGCAACAGGAGATAATTCTGTGTGTTAAAACCTGGCCAGGAGTGAAATAGGAAAAACAGGGTGTAGTGGAGGCAATGTGGGAAGTAGGATTTCTAGTTTGTAAGTTCCAACTCTCCCCTGTACCAGCAACACTGAGCGGCTTTGTGGTAATTGTTGATATTGTTTCAAGGGGGAGGAGAAGATGGCTGCATGACGCAGTGCGCGCGGCCGCTCCAAATGATATCGTATTTGTGAACTAGGATGCCGTGCACAATCCTGATTTGTTGGAGACGGACGTGAGAAGCACAGAGGAACATCTGGATAAACTTCTGAAATGCCTGCTTCACTGCCGCTGCTACTGTGCGATCGAGAATCTCCGGAGGGGAAGGCCCCAAATTCTTGGCTTTGCCTATTGCCTGTTGCCAGGGCCAGGGTAAAAGCGCTTGGCAGAGATGGTGCTCGGTGCTCGGTGTCGGAGAGCTGGTCAGAGGCTCGAAGTTTTCGGATGGACTCGGAGTTGGACTGTGGTTGGGTGCTTCCAAGATGCTGCATCGGCAAATTTGCGGCGCTGGAAGCTCATGGCAGGGAGAGTTTCTCTCTTCAACCGTCTGCGTGAGATGATGGGACTTTCGAGAGACTTTGAGACTTTTTACTGTACCCATGGTCTGTTCTTCTATCAAATTACGGTATTGCTTGCACTGTTGTAACTAAATGTTATAATTATGTGTGGGGTTTTTGTCAGTTTTTTGTGTCTTGGTTTGTCTTGTGTTTCTGTGATATCATTCTGGAGGAACAAATTGTATCATTTTTTGATGCATGCATTACTAAATGACAATAAAAGAGGACTGTGTGTCCTCATAATCTAATCTAATATAGGGCAGGGTGGTTGTCACCTTCTTAAACCAACAGTCAACTTGGAATGCAGAGCTGTGGTCATGGCCTGCGTGAAACATAAACCTGAAGCTCCATGGCAAACCTTTCTACAGTTCTCTGTCATTCTTTACAGAGAGCCCCTCAGGACTGAGGGTAACTTGCTTTTACTCCAGTTTTGTGGGTAAGGCTGCTAAAGATAATGTGGGAAACATTAGACTCCTACTCAGAGAGGCAGGAGGTGCCTGATAAGATAGTAGTCGGTTTGTTTGCAACGTTGTGTGCTCTCTATAGGTTCTCAATACCATCTTGAATGCAGCTTCTCCATGTTGAGTAGTTATGGGGTAGGGATTCTGAGGAGTCTGGAGATGTTTTGTTTTCTTAAGAGGAATCCAGCACATCCTTTGACTGTTTTCTCTGCCCTTCTGGTAATCTTTCCATTGAAGATGACTGAGTATCATTCGAACCTCACCGTGGAGATATTATTCCAGAAGAAGATGCTGACATTGGTTCTCTTGACCTCTGGAGGATGCTGTGAAGACACCATTGCTGGTGCTTTTCTATGAGACACCTGCTGTGTCTCAGAAGCGTAGAGGATGGCAGGGATCAGCTAGACCTCGAGTTTTATTGCAGGCCAAGGTCTTCATTTTCAAAGAACTTTTTACTCCAATCAATCAAATCCTGTGCTGGTTCTCCCAAGGCAGTGGTGAATTTCATCATCAACTTCCGCTTTTCCTGAGAGGTGAATCCCCAGATATGGAATGTGGTTCACATTTGTAGGGTCTCACCATTAACCTTTGTTCTCTGAGGGTGATGTTTTTGCAAAACGCGGGCACAATTGATCCACTGCGACCTTCCCAGCAATCACCAAGCTCACCTCAAGTGTCATGAAAAACCATAGAGTCCTACAGGATGGAAACAGGACTTTCCTCCCATTGTCTCCATGCCGACCAATGGTACCACCTGTACAAGTGCCATTCCCCAGCTCTTGGTCCATAGTCTTCAATTCCTTATCAGTCTAAGGTGTATATGTCAAAGCAATATATTAATTGTGCCCAGTTCCTTGAAGCAAGTGATTTAAACAACTATGCCAGCAGTGTGTCCTGGGTAAAGGGAGACTCTTTTGGCTGGCTGCCGGTGATTAGTGGAGTTCTACAGGGTTCGGTGTTGGGACCGTTTCTTTTCACATTATATTCTATATCAATGGTTTGGATGATGGAATTGATGGCTTTGAGGCCAGGTTTGCAGATGATACAAAGCTAGGTGGAGGGGCAGGGACTGCTCTGGAAGTAGGGAGTCTGCCACAGGATTTAGGCAGTTTAGGGCAAAGAAGTGGCAGATGAAATACAAAGTGGGGAATTGTATGGTCATGCACTTTAGTAGAAGGAATAAAGGTATAAACTATTTTCTAAACAGGGGGCAAATTCAGAAATTACATGTGCAAAGGGACTTGGGAGTCCTCATACAGGATTTCATGAAAGTTAATTGCGGTTGACATGGTGGTAAGGAAAGCAAATGCAATGTTAGCATTCATTTCAAGAGGACGAGAGTATAAAACCAAGGATGTATGCTGAGATTTAATAAGACATTGGTCAGATTGCACTTGGAGTATTGTGAGGAGTCCCTTAACTTAGAAACGATGTACTGGCATTGGACAGGATCCAAAGGAGGTTCATGAGAATGATCCCAGGGTTAACATATGAGGAGCGTTTTGACGGCTCTGGGCCTGTACACACTGGAGTTTAGAGGATTGAAGAGGGATCTCATTGAAACTTATCGAATATTGAAAGGCCTCGATAGAGAGAATGTGGAGAGGATTTTCTTGTAGTGGGGTAGTCTAAGACCAGAGGGCATAGCTTCCGAATATAGGGATGTCCCTTTAGAATAGAAATGAGGAAGAACTTCTTTAGCCAGAGGATGGCGATATGTGGAGTTCGTTGCCACAGAGGAGGCCAAGTGGATGGCAAGTCATTGGATATATTTAAAACAGAGGTTGATAAAACAGTTTTTGATTAGTGAGGGCATCGAAGGTTACAGGACGAAGGCAGAAGAGTGTGGCTGAGGGCCATGATGGAATGGTGGATCAAACTCAACGGGCCAAATGATCTAATTCTGCTCCATTCTATGTGGTCCAGCCACCCTCTGAATGTAAAAAAAGGTACATTTTTTTATAACCTCCTACCCCTTATCTTGGGTATAAGCATCTCTGCCTATGGGGAAAGGTCTCCTACTACGTATGCCACTCATAATTCAGCGCCCCCCCCCCCACCTCAGTATCAAGGAAAATAAACCCAACCTGCTCGATCTGTCTTCACAACTGAAATGCTCACTGGCAGCATTGGGGGTGAATTTCCTCTCATTCCTCTCCAGTGCAATTACATCCCTCAATATTCCCCAGAGCTCATTGTGTCTGTCCTACCCATACAAATCCTCCTAAAATACATGAATGTACTTTGAAATTCCACGCCCTCTGCGCCTTTCAAACGAATACAATCTCAGTTAATGTTGGTAAATTTGAAATCCCCCATTCCTAATATTCATCTACCCTCAGACATTCTTCCCGTGTTCTTTATTGTGTCTTTATGCTCTTTTGTTTTCCTTTTATATTTAACTGCATGCCTCCCCAAATCCCCCCATACGGACGCTGGGTATGTTTCAGTTCCACAGCAGCCCATGCAGGTTAAAAACTTCCCCAGATATGGTCCCAGTGATCCAAAAATCAAGACCTCTCTCCCATCACGAGGAAAACTGCAGATGCTGGAAATTCAAGCAACACATACAAAATGCTGGTGGAACGCTGCAGGCCAGGCTGCATCTATAGGAAGAAGTACAGTCGATGTTTCGGGCTGAGATATCTCTCACATACCATTTTTAAGTTCAAAGTTCAAAGTAAATTTATATTCAAAGTACATATGTCACCGTATACAAAAACCCCGTGATTTATTTTCTTGCAGGCATACATAGTGAATACAAGAACACAATAGAATCAATGAAAGACCGCACACGACAGGACAAACGATCAATGTGTAAAAGACACATACAAAAAGAAAGGAAATAAGAAATAATCATAATAAATAAATAAATAAGCAATAATATTGAGAACATGAGATGAAGAGTCTTTGAAAGTGAGTTCATAGGTTGTGGGAGCAGTTCAGTGAAGGGTGAGTGAAGTTGAGTGAAGTTATCCCCTCTAGTTCAAAAGCCTGATGGTTGAGGGGTAATAACTGATCCTGAAGCTGCTGATGTGGGTCCTGAGGCTATGGCACCTCCTTCCCGAAGCAGTGAGCAGTGACCATTGCCTGGATGGTGGGGCTCCTTGATGATAGATGCTGAGGGCTTTATCTGTGATGGACTGGGCTGTATTCACTACTTTTTGTAGGCTTTTCTGTTCAAGGGCATTTGTGTTTCTATATCAGACTGTGTTGCTACCAGTCAATATATTCTCCATTGCACATCTATAGAATTTTGCCAAAATTTTTCGAAGACATGCCAAATCTTTGCAAATTTCTAAGAAAGGAAAGCTGTTGCCACACTTTCTTCATAATGGCACTTAAATGCTGGACCCAGGACAAAACCTCTGTAATGATAATACCAAGAAATTTAAAATTGCTCATCCTTTCCACCTCTGATCTCCCGATGAGGACTGACTCATGGACCTCTGGTTTCCTCCTCCTGAGGTCAATAATCAGTTCCTTGTTCTTGTTGACATTGAGTGAGAGATTGTTGTTATGGCACCACTCAGCCAGGTTTTCAATCTCCCTCCTATATGCTGATTCGTCACCACCTTTGATTTGGTCAACAGCAGTGGTATCATCAACAAACTTGAATATGGCATTGGAGCTGTGCTTAGCCTCAGTCATAAGTGTAAAGCAAGTAGAGCAGGGGGCTAAGCACGCAGTCCTGTGCTGATGGTGATCGTGGAGGAGATGTTGTTCCAAATCCAAAATGACTGGGATCCGCAAGTGATGAAATTGAGTATCCAGTTGAACAAGGAGAGATAGAGGCTTAAGTTTTGAAGCTTATTGATTAGTTTTGAGGGGATGATGGTATTGAATGCTGAGCTGCAGTCAATGAAGAGCATCCTGCTGTATGCATCTTTGTTGTCCAGATGTTCTAGGGTTGGGTGAAGAGCCAATGAAATGGTATCCGCAGTCGACCTGTTGTGATGGTAGACAAATTAAGGGGGACCCAAGTTTCAGCTCAAGCAGGAGTTGATATGTTTCATCACCAACCTCTCATAGTACTTCATCACTATGGATGTAAGTACTACTAGACAATAGCCACTGAGGCAGGCCACCACATTCTTCTTAGGGACCGGTATAACTGAAGCCTGCTTGAAGAAAGTGGGTACTTCAGACTATCAAAGCAAGAAGTTAAAGATATCAGTGAACACTCCAGCCAGTTGATCAACAGATGTCTTTAGTACTCAGTCAGGAACTCCAACTCGGCCAAGTGCTTTCTCTGGGTTCACTGTCCTGAAGGATGCTCTCATATTGGCCTCAGAGACTAAATCACAGGGTTATTGGGGGCTGTAGGAGTTCGTGAAGTTTGCCTCCATGCTTTAACAGTCAGATCGAGCACAAAAGGTCTTGAGCTCATCTGGGAGCAAAAACTTGTTGTCACCTATGTCGCTTGGTAGGGGGTGATATCATTCATCTTGTAGCAGGCGATAGCATTCAAGCCTTGCCACAGCTGTCACGTATCCTTCGGTGATTCAAGTTTGGTCCAGAATTGCCACTTTGCATGTGAGTTACCTCTCTGGAGGTCATACCTGAATCTCTTGCATTTTACTTGGTCACCAGATCTGAACAGCACTGTTCTGGTCCTCAGCAGGTTACAGTTTATCCAGTTGGGGAAGAATTAGTTGGGGAAAATTCTGAATGATTTTGTGGGGACACATTTGTCTTTGACTGTTTTAATAAAGTCAGTGTCAACAGTAGTGTATTCATTCAAATCCACCAATGAGTCCTTGAACATGGTCTAGTCCACCGACTTGAAGCAATCCCATAACCGCACCTCTGCCTCCCGTGACCATCTCTTTGTGGTCCTTACTTCCGGAGCCTTGCTCTTTAGCCGTTGCCTGTGTGCAGGAAGGAGACAGTCAGAATGATCAGAGTCTAGGGTGGAACAGTAGGCAGTCCCTCTGGAGAATAGCTGAGTTTGAGTATGCTGGGACCCCTGGTGCTGCAGGTGATATGTTGATGATAATTGGGCAGAGATTTCTTCAAACAAGCCTGACTGCAGTCCCTAACAATGATGTGAAAGATGCCAGGGTAGGCTGTTTCTTGCTTGATGATGGCAACACTCAATATCTCGAGTACCTACCTATCAATGACTTTTGGAGGTATGTAAACTGTGGTCAAGATCACGGAGGAAAACTCCCTTGGTAAGTACAACTGTCAGCACTTGTTCCAGATCGGATCAACAAGAGTCGTCAAGACTGCTGTGTCCAAACATCATGAACCACAGACACCCACCTTTTGCCTTCTCTGTATCAGCAGTCCAGTCCGCGTGGTGTATCAAGAAGCCCTCAGATTTTATTGACGTTCCTGGCTGTCTAGAGTTAGCCATGTTTCAGTGAAACACAGAACACAGCAATCCTTAATTTCCCTCAGATACAGCAATCTCAATCTTGTTTTCCAGTGACTGCACATTTGCCAACAAGGTACCAGGTAGAGGAACTTTCATACCCCAACGTTTCAGTCTGATTTGGAGTCCTCCCCTCCTCCGTCTCTTCCGGCCATGGCAATGTATCCTCATCTGCTTACAGGTGCCACTTCTTGCATTCTTGAGGGTAAAATCCACAGAATGCTTCAGAAGATCGTGAAATCACTAGCTTGTTAAGACAGTTCAAAAGCGTGTCACTTAAAGGGAAATTACAGGCTGCAGGTTGCAGTGGGGGCAGTTCAGAAGAAGTTCATATATATAATAGTTTTGTAAGCCCCCCACAAAGCATTGCCGTTTTTCACCAGCGCCATCTTGTGCCATGCACACATTCATTTGACTTGTCCTTCAGTTCTTTTATTGGCTTGAACCTGGCACTAGTGGTAATCTAGAAATTATAACTTAAAGATATCTGCTCATCAAGCTGCTATTTAGCTCCCTAACTTCATATTGCACTAGAGTCACCAGTCAGCACACAAGCTAGCCACACCAGAGCATCACCTAAAGAATAGTCATCCGTCCTATAAGCAGTATCTCAGGATTCCCGCATTTTATAAGCTATACAATATTCTGGACCATTGCCATCCCTTTAACTGGAAAGGGCTACTTAAAATGCAATCCAATTTCTGTTTCCAGTCTGAAACACATGGAAGTGAAAGTACACAACAATCACCCACTTGACGGGAACAAATATCAAACTGTCTAATCAGAGGTCTGTGTTCAAATGTTCCCACAGACTCTCCTCACTGAAGCCTCATCACTCACCAAAGCCCATACTTGCAGACCACTGCACTGCAAGGACTGCAAAATCTTTTTTGGCTTGTTTCAATTGCTGCTTCTTCTGCGTGTAACCAACAGTAATCCCGGCCATGCAGTATTTGTCCTTGTTCCAATCAGTATCTGTCATGAGCACTTGAATTCTCACTAGTAAACTGTTCCTTTACATATAGACAGTTGTGACAAACTCCATGTCCAATTAGAGATATAAATTTGGAAACCACAATGAATTGCTGCAGTGACATCTCTGATCTATTCAGTTGACCTCATGGTTTCCAACATTTAGTTCTACATTATCCCCTCCCCCCTCACCCAATAGATCCCAGCCCACTCAGAATAATATTAATAAATGCAATGACAAATAGAGTCATTGTGATCCATTAACTTTGAGAAAAGAAACTTTCAAGTCTGCAATAGTGTGGATGTCAAGAACACTTAATAAAAATTAGTCCAATGTAGTGATGAAACACCAGGTGAGGAGGGCAGAAAAGGAATCTTAGGAAGCACTCTCTGAATTAGATGATATGGAGTATAAAACTTGTTTGTTCAGAAAGAAGTACCCAGACTCCACAGTCATAATCATTTGATTATGAGCAGAGTTGCAGCTAATCCTGCCCATAGCTCACACAGTGCGGTAAAGGGTTCAGTGATTGGTGATCAGAAGCTAAATTTTCCTTTAACTCGCAAGAAAATGAGGGTAATAACAAGCAAACCCCATCGATTTTCCACTGCCAATTGTTAATTCAATTCCAAATCAAACTCACCAACAGAAATTGTCACTGTCCCTTTAAAAATGAGATTGAAGCCAAAACAAGGGGCGATGCAGCCCCTCACATAGTGCTCATTGTTGGTTATAGCACAATGTGTGTACACACAACAAGGTCTTGCTTTCTGCTGAACAGTTCCCCATCAGAAGCCAACTGCAATGGGTTTATTATACCCCCTTGGCCAGCTGCATTCCTTGGAGACTCCTGCAAATGCAGAAGGCCTGTCAGCAAAGTGAACAATAAGCTGCTGCTCTCATTGTTTTAAATGTTCATGTTTGAGAAAAGATTTGTCCTTTCAAGCCCGAGCTGAATCATTGCAACCTTTGTCTGTTCGTTCTAGTTTGCTAACACAATACACCATGGGTAAATGTTGTTAATTCACTCCTGCATGACCCTTACTTTGCGTTTAACCCCACATCTCAGCATCAGTTCTTCTGTGGTCTCATACTCCAGGTAAAAAGGAACAATAATTCATTCCTTCTTTAGGAGATGAGGTTGGGTGGCGGTGGTGGGGGGTGGGTGCAGATTGGAAAGTCCAGGATTAATGCTACAAGGCAAATACATAAATCGACATGTACATGGGTTTAATGAGGATCCATGATTTGAAACTGAGCTGAGATAACAGCATGTTGCTGTATATAAGTTTAGGATGCTCTTTATACTTTATAATTTGTATTATGGATAGTTTTCAATCCATTCTTTCTGATGATCTGTTACAATTAAATATAAAGTAAGAAATATTCCTCTTTTATTGTACAAAGCATTGCTTCAGCCACTGGGTGAGTTTCACATGTCTGTAGCAACTGGTGGGTGGCTATGCCTGGCCTGCTGGCTGCTGATATCAAGGTGCTACCTGTGTGATTTTGCAAAATGGATTTTATTACATCAGCATTGACCAACAACTAAAGTGCTTTTAAAAAGCTGCTCCCCCATTAGAAGATGAAAAACATGATACTCAGTGTATGTGGTTGCAGATACACGGAGGGGAGAGGGCGAGGAGAGTCCGGGGAGAACGTGTGTCACCTGGAAAGCGGACTTATTCCCCATAAATCATCACTAGCTATCAAGCCAATAGGGATGGAATGAAGGGCCATTAAAAGTCAGTCAGCAAATAATGTCACCAATTGACAACCATGGCATTGAAAGAACTGTTTCATATTTGATTTATTCAATTCTTACGATTTTGAGTTTCCAAATTTCTCTGACCTGAAAAAAATGTAATCTTTTTACCCATTTAACCCTTTTACCATATTCCTTGTACCTAATAAATCTTTACTTCTCTCTCTCCTTCTTTGATGCAAACAGGGTGACTATGAAATAAAAATAAGTCCTCAGTTCTAACCAACAAAGTCCAAATCCTGGGCCTTCCTCTGAAACTGGACCCTTGACTTCCTCATCGGGAGACCACAACCTGTGCGGATCAGAAATAACATCTCCTCCTCACCGGTGCATCTCAAGGATACGTGCTTAGCCCATTGCTCTGCTCTCTGAACATCCACGACAGCGTGGTTAGACACAGCTCAAACACCTTCCATAAGTTTGCCGATGACAGAACTATTGTTGGCAGAATGTCAGATGGTGATGAGGGGGGACAGATCAGCTGGTTGAGTGGTGTCACTCAATGTCAGTAAGACCAAGGAACTGATTATGGACTTTAGGAGGGAAGGTCAAGGGAACACAGGACCGTCCTTGTCGAAGAATCAGCAGTGGAAAGGGTGAACAGTTTCAAGTTCCTGGGTGTCAACATCTCTGAAGATCTGTCCTAGACACAACATATCGATGCAATTACAAAGAAGGTACGACAGGAACTATACTTCATTAAGAGTTTGAGGAGACCTGGTATGTCACCAAGGACTCTCATAAATTTCTATGGATGTACCACGGAGAGCATTCTAACTGGTTGCATCACCATCTGGTATGAAGGGGCAACTGCTCAGGATCGGAAAGTTGTAAACTCAGCCATCTGCATCAAGTCTTTTCGGCTTTGAGGACTCCTTCAAAAGACAATGCCTCCCAAAGGCGGCATCCATCATTAAGGACTCCCATCTCCCAGGACATGCCCTCTTCTCTTTTCAACCATCAAGGAGGAGGTACAGGAACCTGAAGACACACAGTCAATGTTTTAGGAACAGATTCTCACCCTCCACTATCAGATTTCTGAATGGACATTGAGCCCATGTACACTATCTCACAATTTTTCTATCTGTTTTCTTTGTTTGCTCTCTTGTGCACTGCTCATTTAATTTAATTATATATATATATATATTTCTTTTGGAATTCCTACTATTTTTGATATATTGCAATGTACTGCTGCAGCAAAAGAATAAAAAGAAATTTCAAACTGGTGCTAGTAATATTAAACGTGATTCTAATTCTAATTATCCTAGTGTGGTCAGATTTAATCCTCTCATGTGGTTGATAATGTTAGCAGGGTCATGATGATCCCAGCCTTCACTTCAAACTAAACCTTTCCTACCAGGCAGCTCTCAGCTCACTGCCAATATCACTGTGACAGCCATTCCACGGGACGCAAAGGGTTATGACCATAATTGTCTCAGAAAGGGGACAGTAAAATGCCTGGTAATATGCTGTCCCAAAGGCTTCTGAAAACTGGTGCTGACAAAGACCTTATCATGGCTTTCAAATGAAACTCTCAATCAGAGACTGTATTTGGAAACTGGGAAAAATTATGTATTTAAGAAGAGAATATTATTAAAAATAAAAGAAGTTAAAAATGTGGGACATTTAAATTTATGTGAAGCTGCTGTTTATTAGTTATGAAAATAAAATTACAAATTTTAAAACAAAACATAAATATTACCTAGAATCACTTTCTAAATGAAGGCCAGCAAGCTCGTTCGAATGCACCAGCTGAAGGGGCAGAACTCCAACAGGTTTCCAATCTCCATAGGTGCAGAGGTGTGAAATACGCTGCCGTGACTATTTTTCTGGCTGACAGCTCTCTATGGATGCACCAGTAGTTGCCTGTGCATTCCAGACTAATGTATATAATCTGAAGGGTCGTACCTTATTTAAAGTTCTTTGCTAAACTAAACTGGCTAAGAGATCTGGGTGCTTTCAGTTTGGAAATAAAATCCGTTCAGTTCAGTCTGATTGAGCTAGAATATTCAGAAGTGTCATTCAAGTTAATAGGCCAAGTGAATAAAAGGGGATGAGAGAACCCTCCTGGAAGTGTCTTGCACTTTATAGCACTTTGAATGTACTGGTGTAATTTAAGAAATTTGATTGCCTGTTAATACTCAACCATCTCCTATAAAAAGCAATGGACAATGGCCAGATCTTCTCTTAATGCAATTTAATGAGGAGCAAACCTAGGCCAAGACACTGGGGAATCAGAAGTTCTATTATGTCCACGTGGGGAAGGTGATTGGACCGTATGGACACTACCACAGGATAGTATCTCCATCATGTAACACTCCTGTACTGCTTTGGACAGCCAGTCTAGACTTTGTGCTCAAATTCCAGGTCAAAATTTCTTTGCACCAAAGAGAAATTTCTTGGCAGAAGACTGATACTCTGGAATGACTCTCCAGCACATTTAACGTGTTTTTTTCCTTGAAGTGTTCATATGGAAAATTAAAACAGAAAACATATAGAATACAAATGCTTGTTGGGTGATGTATCATTTAGTCACTGTGTACTTCTGAGGCTTCGGTTGTCTGATTTTAATTTAAATCTCAGTTTTCATTGCCTCTCTCTAGAGATTATCATGCTGTTTATGAGCAGAACAAGGGAGGGAATCAAACTAATGGTGTGAAATCGCAGCATACTCGAATAAGATGTACTTGATAGAACAGCTGGTCTTTTCTTGTTTTTCATGTGCTCGTTTTCTCATCTGGGCCCACACTCATGGCTCCTAAGATGAGCAGCTGCAAATTTAAGTGAGCAATGTTTGTGTCTGGCATTGAATTTGCCTATGGGCTACAGTGATTTTTTTTTATTTATAATCCTGGCTGAGTTGATACCTGCACTAATCCACCATTTCAATTGATTTTTTTCTTGATGGAAATTTGCTTCATATTTCAGTTTCCAGGCTCTGTTGAGACTCTCATTAAGTTGGCCACTGAACAGGCCTTCCTATATTGGAAACCTCCCCACTGAGTTGTTTAATATACAACAGGGGAAGAATAGGATATTGCTTTGCTGAAAGTATCTATAAACAGAATTATTAAGTGCACACTCTATCTTAGGTTCCTCCCAAGATCCCCTGTATAAGTATTTATAAAATCAATAAAATAAATGACCAGGTAACAGCAAAGGCCAGGGGCCCCAACATTGATCAAGACAAAATGGCGAGATAGGACCAATCAGGTGTGGAGTTCTGGAACACACTGCTGAGTATACACTTCAGACCATAAGACATAGGAGCAGAATTAGGCCATTCAGCCCATCGAGTTCTGCTCCACCATTCCATTGTGACTGATCCCAGATCCCACTCAAGCCCATACACCTGCCTTCTTGCCATATCCTTTAATGCCCTCACTTAAGTATACAGTACCTGCAGACCTGGCTTCCACTGCAGTATTCCATAGATTCAGTACTCTCTGGCTAAAAAATTTCCTCCTTACCTCTGTTCTAAAATATCGCCCCTCAATTTTAAGGCTGTGCCCTCTAGTTCTGGACACCCTCACCATAGGAAACATCCTCTCCCCATCCACCTTATCTAATCCTTTCAACATTTGGTACGTTTCAATGAGATACTCCCTCATTCTTCTAAATTCCAGAGAGCACAGGCCCCAAAGCAGCCAAACGCTCCTCACATGTTAACCCCTTCATTCCCGGAATCATACCTTGTGAACCTCCTCTGGACTCTCTCCAACGACAGCACGTCCTTTCAGAGATATGGGGCCCAAAACTGTTGATAATACTCCAAGTGCGGCTGACTAGTGTCTTATAAAGGTTCAGCGTTACCTCCTTGTTTTTATATTCTATTCCCCTTGAAACAAATGCCGACATTGCACTTGCCTTCTTTACCACAGAGCCAACTTGTAAATTAACCTTCTGGGAGTCTTGTATGAGGACTCCTAACTCCTTCTGCACCACTTTTTAGGTACACCTGAATGCTTGCTTGTAAATGCAAATGTCTAATTAGCCAATCATGTGGCAGCAACTCAATGTGTAAAAGCATGCAGACATGGCCAAAAGGTTCAGTTGCTGTTCAGATCAAACATCAGGATTGGGAAGAAATGTGATCCAAGTAACCTTGGCCATGGGACGACTGTGGGTGCCTGACAGGATGTTTTGTGTATCTCAGAAACTGCTAATCTCCTGGGATTTTCACACACAACAGTTTATAGAGTTTAAAGAAAATGGGTTAAGGAGTTCTGTGGGTGAAAATGCCCTGTTAATGAGAGTGGTCAGAGGAGAATGGCCAGACTGCTTCACACTGGCAGGAAGGCGACAGTAACTCAAATAACCCCATGGTGTGCAGAAGAGCATCTCTGAATGCACAACGTATCGAGCCTTGTACCGGCTGGGCAGCAGCAGCAGAAGACCACAAACATGCACTCAGTGGCCACTTATTTTTAGGTAGAGAGGTAGCTAATAAAGTGGCCACTAAGTGTACGTTAAGCAGCTGGCTGGTTTCTGTGGGATCGCTTGTTGTCAGTGCTTTTCAGTGGAATGTAGGGGGCCAGTAGGTTCACATCTGAGCACATTAATAGAGAAAGAAGGCATGGCAGAAAATATAAAGGACTGCCGTCACCACAGACCTACGAGAGGAAGTACGCAAGTCACACATCACAGATCTCAAATCACAGTGGGGTTGATCTGAGAGAAGCTCAGACAGAGAGCATGTCAGATGGAAGGATAGAGAACACATCTCTAATCAATGGAGGATCCTGTGAATCTGGTGAAGGAAATCTGAGCATATGGGTGGATTGAACGGGATTGAATTCACTTTATTTCATACATCCTTCACCTACATCAGGAGTAAAAATCTTTACGTTACATCTCCATCCGAATATGCAATGTGCAAATTATAGTAACTTATAATAAATAGTATGTACAGTAAGATATAGAACAGAACAGTCAATATAGCTTAGAAATACAATTGTGTCAGTGTGAATTAATCAGTCTGGTGGCCTGGTGGAAGAAGCTGTCCCAGAGCCTGTCAGTCCTGGCTTTAATCCTGTAGTACCATTTCCTGGATGGTAGCAGCTGGAACAGTTTGAGGTTGGGGTGACTCAGGTCCCCAGTGTAAATGTCCTGAATAGTAGCAAGTTTACACCCACAGATGCGCTGGGCTGTCCGCACCACTCTCTGCAGAGTCCTGCGATTGAGGGAGGTACAGTTCCCATACCAGGCAGTGATGCAGCCAGCCAGGATGCTCTCAATTGTGCCACTGTAGAAAGTCCTTAGGATTTGAGGGTCCATGTCAAACTTCTTCAGCCGTCTGAAGTGAAAGAGGCGCTGTTGTGCCTTTTTTACCACACAGCCAATATGTACAGATCACATGAGGTCCTCAGTGATGTGTATACCAAGGAACTTCAAGCTGTTTACCCTCTCAACCCCAGATCCATTGATGTCAATGGGGGTGAGCCTGCCTCCATTCCTCCTGTAGTCCACAACCAGCTCCTTTGTTTTTGCGACGTTGAGGGAGAGGTTGTTTTCTTGACACCTCTGTGTCAGGGTTATGAATTCTTCTCTGTAGTCTGTAGGCAAGGGCATGGTTCAGTTGTAGACAGAGGTAAAAGTCAGGCACAGATCTAAAACAAAATTTAGTGGTAGGAAGCCCAAAGGAATTGTGCAGTATGGGTGAACTGAGAACAAGGGACAGATATAAATCAGCCCATCCCTCACAGTATAGGATCTCTGCACAAGATACAGAACACCTCAGCAAAATTTCCAATCCATATGACTTATGCAGTAAAGACATAATAATAATCATTACTTTTTTAAACTAAATGTCTTTGAACAACAGACAAAGCTGCTACACCATGTGAAATCAGTTTGAGACAATAATATGTGTTAATGATGGTCAAACAAACAGCACATACCAACAAAAGGAAGGTAGGGAACAATTATTAAAGAAAAGGAACTGGCAAATGTAAAGCATCATTAATTCTTGGTAACATCTGTACTAAGCTTCACAATGAAATCAGAGGGGGAGAAAACTCACATTATTTTTCTGCTTTTCTTAGACATGAGCAATATTCCAGGAGCAACAAAGTACCCAGTGGCAACACATATCAGGAAAAGTAAACAGGTAACGGTAATGCATTTGGTTTCACATTAGTTCTGAACAAACTCTTAAAGTTGATCATATATGATCAAATGACTGCACTTTTAGGAATGTATAGGTTAGTCAAAGACAGTGAGCATAGTCTCATAAAAGGCAATAAAGGGTCTCGGGCAGTATCCAGTGTTCCTGGTGTGGCCTCCTGTATATCGGTGAGACTTGACGCAGACTGGGCGACCACTTCGCTGAGCACCTATGCTCCATCCCCCGGAAGAATTGGGATCTCCCAGTGGCCACTCATTTTAATTCCACTTCTTATTCCAACATGTCAGTCCATGGCCTCCTCTATGTTGTGATGAGGCCACACTCAGGTTGGAGGAGCTACACCTCATATTCCATCTGGGTAGCCCCCAACCTGATGGCATGAACATCAACTTCTCTAACTTCCGGTAATGCCCCCGCCCCCTCCTTCGCCATTCCCCATTCCCAAATCCCTCTCTACCTTATCTCCTTACCTGCCCATCACCTCCCTCTGATAGTCCTCCCCTCCTTTTCTTTCTTCCATGGCCTTCCGTCCTCTCCTATCAGACTCCCCCTTCTCCAGCCCTGTGTCTCTTCCACCAGTCAACTTTCCAACTCTTTACTTCACCCCTCCATCTCCCGGTTTCACCTATCAGCTTGTGTTTCTCCCTCCCTTTTCTCCACCTTTTAACTCTAGTCCTCATCTTTTTCTTTCTCCAGGGTCTCGGTCCAAAACGTCGACTGTTATCTTTTCCACAGATCCTGCTTGGCCTGCTGTGTTCCTCTGGCATTTTGTGTGTGTTGCAAAGATTCTTGCGGTCTTCCTCCCACCTTCTTACTCTGACTTCTTCATCTTTTCTTCCAGTACTGCTGAAGCGTTTCGGCCTGAAACGTCGACTGTTTTCCACAGATGCTGCCTGCCCCACTGAGTTCCTCCAGCATTTTGTGTGCGTTGCCTTGGGTTTCCGGCATCTGCAGATTTTCTCTTGTTTGTGCTCAGACAGTTTGTTACAAAAGTCAGGTGTTTATCTTGAGTAACTGAAGCAGCATGAATAAAAAGCTGGTCATGAAGCAAAGGGCGTTAATTTGGAAAAGAGTTGTAATGATGTATCCCAAGTGAGCTTCTCTCTCCTACCTGCCCTTCCTAGGAGCATTCACTAGTAACACTAAAATAGGATTGCAGCAAACAACAAGGATGACTGTAAAATACCTTGATACCTGAAAAACACAAAGTTAGTTCAGCAAACCAGGCAGAGAGATGACACTTCTGCCACTCCTTGCCCATCCTCTGGGCTTCCCCCCCTTCCCCTTTCTTTCTCCCTAGGCCTCCCCTCCCATGATCCTCTCATATCCCTTTTGCCAATCAACTTTCCAGCTCGAAGCTCCATCCCTCCCCCTCCTGTCTTCTCCTATCATTTCAGATCTCCCCCTTCCCGTCCCACTTTCAAATCTCTTACTAGCTCTTCTTTCAGTTAGTCCTGACGAAGGGTCTCGGCCCGAAATGTCAACTGTACCTCTTCTTATAGATGCTGCCTGGCCTGCTGCGTTCACCAGGAATTTTTGAGTGTGTTGCTTGAAATTCCAGCATCTGCAGATTTCCTCATGTTTGAGAGAGGTGATAAGTGCTCTTTACACAGAGTAATACAACAGTAGTAAACTTTGATGGAAAAAAAGGAATTGGAATCCATGCCTACTAAAAGAGAGTGAATAGTAAAGGTGAACAAAAAGAAATAGGTGCTGAAGTACAGCATTCCTCACCTCTATTGCAGAGCATTAAAAAAGACCAGTAACATTTAGGGTTTTAGTTGTGGATAAGGAATGGAGATTATGTAAAGATGATAAATCAACACAAATTTTTAGTTAACTTTGTTCTGTCTCTGGCACCGAAATTAAGACAGCTAACTATATCTGTAGCTCAGGCATCAACATTGAACATCAGAAAATCAATCAGTTTTAGTAACTTCATGAATAACAGGCTAAATCTGAAGTTAATATAGGGCAATGTTCACATGTTAACTGGATATTTTTGTCACTTGGCTGCCACAGTTCCATCTTCCGCACATATGCACTCTGTAATGGGGGAAAGCACATCATTTAGAACACTTCATAATTAGTTCAGACTTCAATGTTAACTCCATATGATCCCTCTCAGATTGCTTTGTGAATTTGTCCAGTTTTGAGCCACTTTCTATTCCTCTCCTGTTGTAACCAGATCTGAACCAACAGTGATGACATCATTCTGTTACCTGTCAACTCAGAATCAGATTTATTTTCACTGACCTACTTCATGAAATTTATTGTTTTCCTGCAGCAGTACAGTACAAGTCATAAGAATTCCTATACATTACAAAAAATAAACAATGCAGAAGATAGATAATGAGCTAATGATGAGGCTTGACAACCTACAGCTTATAAGGGAAAGTGAGCAGGGAAGGGATGGGAAGAGCTCAGATAGTAGAGAGCACCCCTGTGGCCATCCCCCTCCGTAATTATTATTTCATTTTGGATGCTGTTGAGGTGACCTGACAGAGGATGACCACGGCGATCGGGTCTCTGGCACTGAGCCTGGTTCCGTGGTGCAAAAAGGAGAGAAGAAAATGAGGAATGTGGTAGTCATAGGGGATTCCATAGTGAGGGGAACAGACAGGAGGTTCTGTCAGCCTGATAGAGATACCCACATGATGTGTTGCCTCCTAGGTGCTTGGGTACGGGATGTCTTGGATCGGGTGCAGAGTATTCTGAAGGAAGAGGGTGATCAGCCAGAAGTCTTGGTACACTTCTGGAATGTACCAATTGACATTGGTAGAAAAAGGGAGGAAGTCCTGAAGAGAGAATTCAGGGAGTTGGGTAGGAAGCTGAAAAGCAGGACCTCCAAGTTAGTAATCTCAGGATTGCTGCCTGTGCCACGTGCTAACGAGTGAAAGAATATCATGATCAGGAATATCAGAGACTGGTGTCGGGGGCAGGGCTCAGGTTCCTAGATCATTGTGGCCTCTTCTGGGGGAGGTACAACCTGTACAAAAAGGCGGGTTACACCTGAACCCAAAGAGGCCCAATATCCTAGCAGGCAGGTTTAATAGAGCTGTTAGGGAGGGTTTAAACTAATTTGGCAGAGGGATGGGAATCAGAGTGATAGAGCTGAGGAAGGACAAAAAAAAAGATAGCATGCAACAGAGATGATAGAAAGGACAGGCAGGAGATGAGGCATAATCACAGCCAGTGAGATGAGTTACAGGGCAATAGAGCTGGGGTGCAGTTAAAATAGAAAGAAGCAAATACTGGACTGAAAATTTTATATCTGAATGCATGCAGCATAAGAAATAAAATGGACAATCTTGAAATTCAGCTACAGATAGGCAAGTATGACATTGTGGCCATCTCTGAAAACTGGCTAAAGGATGGTTGCCATTGGGAGTTGAACGTCCAAGGACATACCGTGTATCAGAAACTTAAGTTAGTAGTCAGAGGGAGTGGTGTGGCCCTGAGTATAAGAAATAACATTAAATCATTAGAAAGAGATGACAAAAAATCAGAAGGTGTAGAGTATCTATGGGTTGAGTTAAGAAATGACAAGGGTAAAAGGACCCTAATGGCAGTTGTATACAGGCCTCCAAACAGCAGCCGGGATGTGGATTACAAATTACAGCAGGAGATAGAAAAGGCATGTCAGAAGGGCAATGTCATGATAATCATTGCGGATCTTAATATGAAAGTGGATTGAGAAAACCAGACCAGTACTGGACCTCAAGAGAGAGAATTTGTAGAATATCTAAGGGATGGCTTTTTAGAACAGATTGTTGTTGAGCCCACTAGGGGATCGGCTGTGTTGTATTGGGTGTTGTGCAATGATCCAAAGGTGATAAGAGAACTTAAGTTTAAGGAACCCTTAGGGAACAGTGATCACAATATGATCGAGTTCACTTTGAAATTTGAGAAGGAGAAACTAAACTCCAATGTGTCAGTATTTCAGTGGAATAAAGGAAATTACAATGGCATGAGAGGGGAACTAGCCAAGGTTGACTGGAAAGATACACTGGCAGGAAGAACAACAGAGCAGCAATGGCTGGAGTTTCTGCGAAAAATGAGGGAAGTGAAGACAGATATATTCCAAATAAGAAGAAATTTTCGAATGGAAGAAGGACACTACCGTGGTTGACAAGTGAAGTCAGAGCCAAAGTAAAAGCAAAAGAGAGTACGAGGAAGCCAAAGCTAGTAGAAAGATAGAGGATTGGGAAACTTATAAAGACTTGCAGAAGGAAACTAAGAAGGTCATTAGGAAGGAAAAGATGAATTATGAAAATAAGCTGGCAACTAATACCAAAGAAGACACTTAAAGCTTTTTTAAGTATATAAAGGGTAAAAGAGAGTTGAGGGTAGATATAGGACCAATAGAAAATGACACTGGAGATAGTGTAATGAGAGATGCAAAGGAATTGAATGTGTATTTTGCATCAGTCTTCACAGAGGAAGACATCTGCAGTATACCGAACATTCAAGAGTGTCAGGAAGTGAAGTATGTCAGTGAAAATTACGGCTGAGAAGGTGTTCAGAAAGCTTAATGGTCTGAGGGTGGATAAATCTCCTGGACCTGATGGAATGCACCCTCAGGTTCTGAAGGAAGTAGCTGGAGAGATTGCAGAGACATTAACAATGATCTTTCAAGAATTGAATGATTCTGGCATTGTACCAGATGACTGGAAAATTGAAAATGTTACTCAGCTATTTAAGAAGGGTGGGAGGCAGCAGAAAGGAAACTATAAACTTGTTAGCCTGACATCAGTGGTTGGGAAGCTGTTGGAATCGATTGTTAGGGATGAGATTACGGAGTACCTGGAGGCACATGACAAGATAGGCCAATGCCTGACTAATCTACTGCAATTTTTTGAGAAAATTACAAGCAGGGTAGACAAAGGCGATGCAGTGGATGTGGTGTACTTGGATTTTCAAAAGGCCTTTGACAAGGTGCTGCACATGAGGCTGCTTAGCAAGATAAGAGCCCATGGAATTACAAGAAAGTTACTAGCACGGGCGGAGGACTGGCTGATTGGCAGAAAACAGAGAGTGGGAATAAAGGGATCCTATTCTGGCTGGCTGCGGTTACCAGTGGAGTTCCACAGGGGTCGGTGTTGGGATTGTTGCTTTTTACAATGTTTGTCAATGAAATGGGATTAATGGATTTGTGGCTAAATTTGCCAATGATACAAAGATAGGTGGAGGAGCAGGTAGTGTTGAGGAAACCGAGAGCTACAGAGAGACTTAGATAGTTTAGGGAATGGGCAAAGAAGTGGCAAATGAAATACAATGTTGGAAAGCCTATGGTCATGCACTTTGGTGGAAGAAATAAACAGGCAGACTATTATTTAGATGGGGAGAGAATTCAAAATGCAGAGATGCAAAGGGACTTGGGAGTCCTTGTGCAGGATACCCTAAAGGTTAACCTCCAGGTTGAGTTGGTGGTGAAGAAGGCAAATGCAAAGTTGGCATTCATTTCTAGAGGTATAGAATATAAGAACAGGGATGTGATGTTGAGGATCTGTAAGGCATTCGTGAGACCACAGTTAGAGTACTGTGTGCAGTTTTGGGCTCCTATTTTAGAAAGGATATACTGACATGGGAGACGGTTCAGAGAAGATTCACAAGAATGATTCCAGAAATGAAAGAGTTACCATATGAGGAACATCCAGCAGCTTTTGGGCTGTATCTCCTGGAGTTCAGAAGAATGGGGTGGGTCTCATAGAAACATTCTGAATGTTAAAAGGCCTGAACAGATTCAATATAGCAAAGTTATTTCCCATGGTAGGGGAGTCCAGGACAAGAGGGTACGACTTCAGGATTGAAGGATTTAGAACAGAGATGTGGAGAAATTACTTTAGTCAGAGGGTGGTAAATCTGTGGAATTTGTTGCCAGGAGTGGCTGTGGAGGTTAAGTAATTGGGTGCATTTAAGGCAGAGATGGATAGGTTCTTGATTAGCCAGGGCATCAAAGGGTATGGGGAGAAGGCAGGGGAGTGGGGATGACTAGAAGAATTGGATCAGCCCATGATTGAATGACAAAGCAGACTTGATGGGCGAAATGGCCTACTTCTGCTCCTATATCTTATGGTCTTCTGCTAATGCTCAAAGGCCTTTTGGACCATTCAGAAACTTATGGCTCAAGGGGAAAAAGCTGTTCCTAAACAGTTGAGCGTGGGTCTTCAGGAACAGCTTCTTCCCTTCTGCCATCAGATGCCAGGTCTTTGCAAATCATGAAAAAGCATTTGGCCCTCAAAAAACTTATGGATTTAACTGTACATTCGTTTCCAAAGCTCACCATCTTGCACTCATCTCCAGTACTTCCGAAGACAGGTTAAGAACATAAGCTACTGATTTTGGCAGTAAATTCAAGGAAATGGACAAGCTTACTTCAGAGAAAGTTAAAGTTTGATCAGTCAAAAACTCAAGTCACTTGCTAAAGGCTTGAGCAGTAAATTGAAGTAGACAGTCAAGTGCTGTCCTTTTGATCATGACTTTTCATCGTCACCAAGGCACCATTTCAAAGTAGACTTGAAGAGTTCTCTCTTTGTTTCTCAATAAAAATCTATATATAAAATATAATCCAGCCATTATTACAATGGTATTCTGTTGTTTGTTAATTAGTCCACAAATTTTCAGATTGTTCAATTAGATTTCAAATATTCATACACTTTGAGGTCATGGAAGTTGTTGAATAAATAGAATTATTTTCATCAATTTATAGCCATTTCCTCATAGTAAGCAAAAAATATCTGAGTTCCCATTTTACAATGACTATTTCTGGTCTGATGACAAAAGAAAGTACAGATGCTGGGCTGTGGAGCAAAAAGGACCAGAACAATAAAAGAAATCAGTGGCTTAGAGAGCATCGGAGTTGAAACCCTGCATCAGGATAGAGAAGGAAGACGGAAGTACCACCAGTATATAGCAGTACGAAGGAGGGGTGGGACAGAGACAGGCGGCGATAGGTGCAACCAGGTGGGTGTGAGGGAAGGCAAATGGGAATGGTGAATAAAGGGGGAAAAAACTAAGTGGATGGGTGAGTGTGTATGGGAGGAGAATACTTTGAGTTCAGCTTACCTGAAATTAGAACATTATAATTCTTATAATTGAGTTGTGGGCTTCTCAAGCAGAATATGGGTTGTTGTTCTTCCAATTTGCTTTTGGTCTCCCTCTGTGGAAATGGGAAAGGCTGTGCGCAGACAGGGGGAAGGAAAATTAAACTGACCGAGAATTTAGAGGTAGCAATTGCAGACAACAAAGGTGCTCCAAGAACAGTTGCCTAGTTTATGTCTGGTTTCTTCAGTGTAGAGGAGGCCACATCTTCAGACAAAATGCAGTAGTTCACTTTGGAAGAGGTGTAGGTGAATCATTGCCTCATCTGGAAGGGTTGTTAGATAACCGGATGGTGGTGAGGAAGGAGGTGGAGGGCAGGTGTAATACTTCAAAAGTTTCAAAGGTATATTTAATGTCAGAGAAATATATACAATATACACCCTGAAATGTTTTTTCTTCATAAACATTCATGATAACAGAAGAGTGCCCCAAAGAATGAATGGCAGTTAGATGTTAGAACCCCAAAGCCCCCCCCCCAGTTCCTCTCCCTCCCGCACATAAGTGGCAGCAAACAACAATCCCCCTCCCCCCACCAGCAAAAGGAAGCTTTGGCACCCACCACCAAGCTCTCAGGTGTGAGCAAAGCAACAGCAAAGACACAGACTTGCAGTTACCCCAAAGACTTTGCGTTTCACCCAGTATTCGACATACCACAGGCTCTCTCTCTCCCTAATAAGGGAGAAAAAGGTGTCTCCGTTTTCACAGCCAGTGGAGAGACACAACAAACAACTTGCTGGTTACGATGTTAAAAGTCCGTTATGTCACTTTTTTTTAGCTCTGTGCCCAAAGATCTGGGCACATAGCTGCAGATATTCTGACTCCCCCAACGACACTTACGACACCTGCAGGGAAAAGTGCCAGTTTATGAAGAGGAATGGGGAGAGATGAGCAGAGCAGGAAGACATGAAGAAGGTGGTCTGTGTGGAAAGCATAAATGAGTTGGGGGTACTGGGTGGTGAGAATGTGACTGCTGGTGGAATCATGTTAGAACTAGCAGAAAAGGTGAAGGATACTTTATACTTTATTGTCGCCAAATAATTGGTACTAGAACGTACAATCATCACAGCAAAATTTGTTTCTGCGCTTCACACTCCCTGGATCACAAATAATAAATATTAAAGATATTAAAAATAGTTAAAATGAGTAAATACTAAAAATTTAAACTATAAGTCACAAATAGAAAATAGAAAAATGCGAAGTAAGGTAGTGCAAAAAATCCGAAAGGCAGGTCCGGATATTTGGATGGTATGGCCCAGATCCAGGTCAGGATCCATTCAGCAGTCTTATCACAGTTGGAAAGAAGCTGTTCCCAAATCTGGCCGTACGAGTCTTCAAGCTCCTGAGCCTTCTCCCAGAGGGAAGAGGGACGAAAAGTGTGTTGGCTGGGTGGGCCGTGTCCTTGATTATCCTGGCAACACTGCTCTGACAGTGTGCTGTGTAAAGTGAGTCCACGGACGGAAGATTGGTTTGTGTGATGTGCTGCGCCGTGTTCACGATCTTCTGCAGCTTCTTTCAGTCTTGGACTGGACAACTTCCATACCAGGTTGTGATGCACCCTAGAAGAATGCTTTCTACGGTGCATCTATAAAAATTAGTGAGGGCTGTAGGGGACAGGCCAAATTTCCTTAGTTTCCTCAGCAAGTAAAGGTGCTGGTGGGCCTTCTTGACAGTGGACTCTGCTTGGGTTGGACCAAGTCAGGTCATTTGTGATATTGACCCCGAGGAACTTAAAGCTTTTGACCTGTTCCACTTGCGCACCACTGATGTAAATTGGGTCATGCGGTCCGCTACTCCTTCTAAAGTCAACAACCAATTCCTTCTTCTTGCTGACATTGAGGGATAAGTTAATGTCTTTGCACCATGCCACCAGGTTCTTAATTTCCTCTCTGTACTCAAACTCATCATTACCCGAGATACGGCCTACAATTGTTGTGTCAACAGCAAACTTATATATTGAGTTTGATGGAAACTTGGCTACACAATCATCGGTGTACAGTGAGTACAGCAGGTGGCTGAGTACACAGCCTTGTGGGGCACCGGTGCTCAGAGTGATTGTAGAGGAGAGCTTGTCCCCTATTTTTACAGCCTGAGTCCTGTCTGTGAGGAAGTGGAAGATCCAGCTGCAGATCTGAGTGCTAAGGCCCAGGTTCCGGAGCTTGGGAATCAGTTTATTTGGAACGATGGTATTAAAGGCAGAGCTGTAGTCAATGAAAAGGAGCCTTACGTATGCATCTTTATTCTCCAGGTGTTCTAAGGAGGAATGTAGAGCCAGAGAGATGGCATCTGCCGTTGACCTGTTGCTCCAGTAGGGGAATTGCAAAGCGTCGAGGTTGACCGGTAGGCTGTGGTTGATGTGTGCCATAACCAATCTCTCGAAGCACTCCATAGCAATTGATGTCAGAGCCACAGGTCGATAGTCACTCAGGCATGCCACCTTGCTCTTCTTCAGCACTGGGATTATCGTTGCCTTCTTAAAACACAAGGGGGTCTTAGACTGAAGCAAGGTGCAGTTGAAGCTGTCAGTAAACACTCCAGCTAGCTCGCTTGCACAGGCCTGGAGAACCCGTCCTGGGACACCATCTGGGCTCTTCGCCTTCCTTGGATTTATCTTCAGGAAGGCCCTTCTAACGTCCTCCTCGGTGACGATGAATCTTGATGCCACCAGGTCCGGTTCATCCGGAGGGAGCGGGATGCTCCTCTTCTGTTCGAATCTTGCGTAAAATATGTTAAGTTTGTCAGGAAGAGAAGCGCCACAGTTATTGATATTCCCAGCCTTTTCTTTGCGCCCAGTGATCTCATTTAGACCCTGTCATAGTCTACTGGCATCCCTTTGGTTAGCCTGGGCTTCCAACTTGGCTCGATATTGCCTCTAGGCACCCTTAATGGCTTTCACGCCTGGATTCCGTGTAGCGACTGGTATCCCCGGACCTAAAAGCTGCAGCTCTAGCCTTTAAAAGGAACTTGACCTCATAATTCATCCAAGGTTTCCGGTTAGTGCAAGACACACAGTCCTCCGTACACCCCCAAATAAAGTCCGTGACAGCTGAGGCATACTCATCGAGGTTAGCTGACGAGTCCTTGAATACTAACCAGTCCACCGATTCAAAGCAGTCACAGAGGACCTCATCCGTTTCCTCCGTCCAACGCGACACTACTTTTGACACCGTGACCTCCCGCTTCAGTTTCTGTTTGTGAGCCGGGAGGAGGAGTATGGCCTGATGGTCCGATTTTCCAAAGTGAGGTCATGGGACGGAACAGTAGGCATCCTTGACTGCTGTGTAGCAGTGGTCAAGAATATTTGGGCCTCTAGTGGGGCAGGAGACATGTTGGTATAACTTTGGCAGCGTCTTTCTGAGGTTGGCCTGGTTAAAGTCCCCAGCTGTAATGAGCAAAGCCTCCGGATACCTGGTCTCAAGTTCACCGATGTTGGCATACAATATGCTCAGAGCACACTCCATGTCCGCCTGGGGGAGAATGTAGACTGCTGTCAGTATGACTGAGGTGAATTCCCGTGGCAGATAGTAGGGACGACACTTCACTGACAGAAGACCAGCTCTTTTCCCACACTTCCTCGGTTAGTAGTGCATCTTTCTAGGTCTCCATCGATGCAGTGTTGTTGTTGTCAGCTCTTTGATGTTGGTCGACGCATCCCGTGGGAGTCTCGTCGTCGTGCGCTCCAGGTCGGGCCAAGCAATGGGGGAGGCTCCGCTGCCACTTCCAGCTGCCGGGGGCCTGGGCTGTCGATTGGGTTAGGCCCCGAAGCCGGCACTTAATCCCGAATGGCCGTGCTCCTTGCTGAAACAAGCATTTAAGCTGAGTCACAGTTGCAGAGGCCTCCACTCCAGCCGAGCCTCGGGCTCGATTTCCGAGGTCGGCGGCGGAGGCCTCACTTCCAGCAACTGTGGATGGCCACCAATGGGGCTTTACAGTGGTCACTCCAGGGAGCGTCTGGGGCACCTTGAGGACTCCGCCGTCACTTCTGAGTGGTCATCTGCTCCGGAGAGGTGCTGGTCAGAATGGGCCGCGTCTCCAAGCGCTCAGGCACGGTTGCAGACCGCAGGTCTCCGAGAACGTGGTGGGCCTCGCTGGTCGGGTCCAGGTGCGGTCCGAAGTTTAAGAAGCAGTTCTGGCGCGGTGGTCTCCAGCTCAGTCAATAGCTTCGCCAGGGTGTTGTTGATCTTGATCTTGCTAGATTGGAGGTTTAGAAGGGTTTCTCGGGTATATGATAGTGGAGAGGGCAGTTTGCTCGGGAGAGCTCGCACAAAGTCGCCCGTTACCAGTGCCATCTTTAACGAACTAGGTATGTTGAATGTAAAGGCTAGTGGGATGAAAGGTGAGAACTATCGCTGTTCTACCTGGAGAGGGAGGCTCAGAGCAGACACATGAAGTGGGGGAAATGTGTGTGAAGACTTCACCAACTAGCAGAGAGGAAGCTACATTTTAAATAAAAGGACAATGTTTCAGAAGCTCTGAAGGCCTTATCTTGAGTACAGATACAACAGGCAGAGAAACTGAGAAAAAGGGAGTGACATTTTTACAGGAGGCAGGGTGGGAAGAGATAAGTAAGATCTACCCTAGCTTGTCCTCCTAAAGGGAAATGCTCACGCTTGTCTGCATTAAATCCCATCTGCAATTTTTCTGCCCAGTTTTCCAGTTGATCTGGATCTCACTGCAAGATTTGATAGTCTTTCTAGCTACCCACTACATACCCAGTCTTGGTGTTATCCACAAATTTTCTGATCCAGTTAACCATATTATCATCCACATCCATATCGTTGATATAGATGACAAGCAACAATGGACCCAGCACTGATCTCTGCAGCGCATTACTAGTCACAGTCCTCCAGTCAAAGGGGCAACCATCTACTACTACTCTCGATCTTCTTCCATAAATCATTGTCTAATCCAATTTACTATCTCATCTTGAACATCAAGTAACTGAATTTCTTAACCAACTTCCCATGCGGGTCCTTGTCAAAGGCCTTGCTAAGTCCATGTAGACAACCTCCACTGCCTCGCCTTCATCTACTTTCCTGGTATCTTCCTCGGAAAACTCCATGCCATATCGGACTATCCCTAATCAATCCCCGTCTATCCAAATACTTACATATCCAGTCCATTAGAATGCCTTCCAATAACTTTCCCACTACTGATATTGGGCTCACCGGCCTATAATTTCCTGGCTTATTCTTAGAGCCTTTCTTAAACAACGGAGCAACATTAGCTATCGTCCAATCCTTCAGCAACATCTTGATCACTTGTGCCTGTTGATTCATGATGAAGGATCTCTAAGATGGATCATAGATTATCAATAGTCTTATTTGTACACAATGTTGCATTTTGAGGTTGTACTGATCATTCAGAATAGTAGACACATCAAGATTACTCAGCCACTATAACTGGAAGCTGGGTTAATATTGCCGATTTGTAGGAACAATAGATATTTAAAACATTAACCTGTCTTCATCCAGTACTGTGTGTTTCTAGTATTTATGTTTTGCTTTCATTTCTAGCATTCTCAGATTCCCTTTTGATCTTTAGTATTTAAATGTACTTGATTGTCTCCAGTTACACTTGTTGTGGTGTAATTGGAAAGCTCTTTGTCTATATAACACAACCACATTCTTTGCTTTTTATTTTTTTTATCTCTCCCCCTTTCAATTGGATGAAAAGAATCTATTGACCAGACAGCTTCCACTCAGATAATAACATATCTTTGAATTTCCAATTACTCCCAATTACTTCATAAGCTAAATGAAGCCTTTCTGACAACAGTGTGTTATTCCTTGTGCTGAATATATGAATCCCGGGGTTGTCTGTGTTGTTCAATGATTGATTGGGGTTGGTAATGTGTGGCAGCCAACATGAATACATTAGACTCTGTCATACACACAAGACAGCTCAGATGACTTTCTGTTGAGTTCTCAGCTGCTAAAACAATTATTTATTATTAAAGTTTGCAAATAAGCTCTCATGAGAACTTATACTAGGCAAACAAATGTATGCCTTTGCCTTCAGTTTTGGAAGCATTGCAGCAAAAGCATGCTATGGCTTCATGTGGCTTTTAAAGACACAGGCCACTGGTGAAAAGGCCCCACCTTAGTAGCAGACAGCTTTCTTCATTGTACCTCTTTAGTAACCAATTGGAACATCCTCATCAAAACTTCACCATTCCCTACATTATGGTCAAAAGATGGATGAAACTGAAGAATGGAAAAGAGATGTTGATGATCCGATTAAAATTTGTGCTGCTATTTGCATTTAGGTCACCAGGAGACAATAGCTAATATTGTCAGTTACAAACCCTCAGTTACTAGTTTATAAAGAAGCACCCTCAAGTGCTCTTTGCTTTGCACTTGTTAAAAGTGAGTAAATGAGGAAGGATGAAGTAGCACTAAGCATTCTTCACTTCCATGACATATTGGTCTTGTGTAAGTTATCTCAGGAGATCGTTAATGTTAAACCTTTGTAAAGAGCTATTCAGTAAAGGCAGGCATAGGTATAGATGCATGCTTGTTTTATTTGCTTGAATTTAAAGGTACATATTCCTGGCAGCAATGGACATTTTCTGCCTCACGGAAGGTAGTAGAGACAGTTGGAGGGAGCAGATCTACCCCAACTAGGACTTTATGACAATGCCAGTACCCAGCAGCCGAAAGCTGGTGATGAGAGCTGTCACCCACCAACCTGGCATTAATGGTTGTAGTGAAAAATCATCATTGTCCCTTCATTTCAGCCAGGCCATCCATGTACCCAATAAAAGTCAGCTGTTATGTGAATTTAAGCTCTGATTTGCGAAAAGGAAGGAGGTACAGAAGCCTGAAGGCACACACTCAACGATTCAAAAGCAGCTTCTTCCCCTCTGCCAACTGATTTCTGAATGGATAATGAATCTATGAGCACTACCTTACTACTTTTTTTATTTTTAGTTTTGCACTACTTACTTAATTTAACTACTTAACCATATAACCATATATAACCATATAACAATTACAGCACAGAAACAGGCCATCTCGGCCCTTCTAGTCCATGCAGGACTCCTACTCTCACTTAGTCCCACCGACCTGCACTCAGCAAATAACCCTCCATTCCTTTCCTGTCCATATATCTATCCAATTTAACTTTAAACAACAACATTGAACCTGCCTCAACCACTTCT
Source organism: Mobula hypostoma (assembly GCF_963921235.1). Taxonomy (NCBI): domain Eukaryota; kingdom Metazoa; phylum Chordata; class Chondrichthyes; order Myliobatiformes; family Myliobatidae; genus Mobula; species Mobula hypostoma. The sequence goes on from NC_086107.1 coordinate 53,273,101, forward strand.
GCTGGAAGCTCGTTCCACACAGCTACCACTCTCTGAGTAAAGAAGTTCCCCCTCATGTTACCCCTAAACTTTTGCCTTTTAACTCTCAACTCTTGTCCTCCTGTTTGAATCTCCCCCACTCTCAATGGAAAAAGCCTATCCACGTCAACTCTATCAATCCCCCTCATAATTTTAAACACCTTTATTAAGTCCCCTCTCAACCTTCTACACTCCAAAGAATAAAGACCTAACTTGTTCAACCTTTCTCTGTAACTTAGGAGATGAAACCCAGGCAACATTTTAGTAAACCTCCTCTGTACTCTCTCAATTTTATTGACATCTTTCCTATAATTCAGTGACCAGAACTGTACATAATACTTCAAGTTTGGCCTTACTAATGCCTTATACAATTTCAACATTACATCACAACTCCTATACTCAATGCTCTGATTTATAAAGGCCAGCATACCAAAAGCTTTCTTCACCACCCTATCCACATGAGATTCCACCTTCAGGGAACTATGCATCATTATTCCTAGATCCCTCTGTTCTACAGCATTCTTCAATGCCCTACCATTTACCATGTATGTCCTATTTTGATTAGTCCTACCAAAATGTAGCACCTCACATTTTTCAGCATTAAACTGCATCTGCCATTTGTCAGCCCACTCTTCTAACTGGCCTAAATCTCTCTGCAAGCTTTGAAAACCTACTTCATTATCCACAACGCCACCTATCTTAGTATCACCTGCATACTTACTAATCCAATTTATCACCCCATCATTCAGATCATTAATATATATGACAAACAACATTGGACCCAGTACAGATCCCTGAGGCACACCACTACACTTGGTTCTCCAATCTGACACACAGTTATCCACCACTACTCTCTGGCATCTCCCATCCAGCCACTGCTGAAATCCATATTAATGCCTAACAATTGAACCTTCCTAACTAACCTTCCATGTGGAACCTTGTCAAAGGCCTTACTGAAGTCCATATAGACAACATCCACCGCTTTACCCTCGTCAACTTTCCTAGTAACCTCATCAAAAAATTCAATAAGATTTGTCAAACATGACCTTCCATGCACAAATCCATGCTGACTGTTCCTAATCAGACCCTGTCTATCCAGATAATTATATATACCATCTCTAAGAATACTTTCCATCAACTTACCCACACTGACATCAAACTCACAGGCCGATAGTTGCTAAGTTTACTCTTAGAACCCTTTTTAAACAATGGAACCACATGAGCAATATGCCAATCCTCCAGCACCATCCCCATTTCTAAAGACATTTGAAATATTTCTGTCAGAGCCCCTGCTATTTCCACACTAACTTCCCTCAAGGTCCTAGGGAGTATCTTGTCCAGACCCGGAGACTTATCCACTTATATATTGCTTAAAAGCGCCAGTACTTCCTCTTTAATCGTCATACTTTCCCTTCTTGTTTCCTTTACCTTTCACAATTCAATATCCTTCTCCTAAGTGAATACCAAAGAAAAGAAATTGTTTAAAATCTCCCCCATTTCTTTTGGCTCCGCACATAGCCGTCCACTCTGATTCTCTAAGGGACCAATTTTATCCCTCACTATCCTTTTGCTATTTATATAACTGTAGAAACCCTTTGGATTTATTTTTATCTTACTCGCTAAAGCTGCCTCGTATCTTCTTTTAGCTTTTCTAATTTCTTTCTTAAGATTCTTTTCACATTCTTTATATTCCTCGAGCACCTCATTAACTCCAAGCTGCCTATATTTATTTTAAATCCCTCTCTTTTTCCGAACCAAGTTTCCTATATCCCTTGAAAACCATGGCTCTCTCAAACTTTTAACCATTCCTTTCAACCTAACAAGAACATAAAGATCCTGTACCCTCAAAATTTCACCTTTAAATGACCTCCATTTCTCTATTACATCCTTCCCATAAAACAAATTGTCCCAATCCACTCCTTCTAAATCCTTTCACATCTCCTCAAAGTTAGCCTTTCTCCAATCAAAAATCTCAACCCTGGGTCCAGTCCTATCCTTCTCCATAATTATATTGAAGCTAATGGCATTGTAATCACTGGACCTGAAGTGCTCCCCAACACATACCTCTGTCACCTGCCCTATCTCATTCCCTAACAGGAGATCTAACACTGCCCCTTCTCTAGTTGGTACCTCTATGTATTGCTGCAAAAAACTATCTTGCACACATTTGACAAACTCCAAACCATCCAGCCCTTTTACAGAATGGGCTTCCCAGTCTATGTATGGAAAATTAAAATCTCCCACAATCACAACCTTGTGCTTACTACAAATATCTGCTATCTCCTTACAAATTTGCTCCTCCAGTTCTCAGTCCCCATTAGGTGGTCTATAATACACCCCCATAAGTGTTACTACACCTTTTCCATTCCTCAATTCCACCCAAATAGCCTCCCTGGATGAGTCCACTAATCTATCCTGCCAGAGGACCACTGTAATATTTTCTCTGACAAGCAATACAACCCCTCCCCCTCTTGCCCCTCCTGTTCTATCACACCTGAAGCAACGAAATCCTAGAATATTTAGTTGCCAATCACACCCCTCCTGCAACCATGTTTCACTAATAGCTACAACATCATATTTCCAGGTATCAATCCATGCTCTAAGCTCATCCACATTTCTTACAATGCTCCTAGCATCAAAATAGATGCATTTAAGAAACTCTCCACCTCTTACTCTCTTTTTATCCTTAATGGAGCAAACAACTTTGTTATCTTTTTCTTCCTTGTCCCCTACATCTTCGGTGTGAGTGCTCCCTTTCTCTGTCCCCTGTCTATCCTCCCTCACACACTGTCTACTAGCTTTCTCTGTTTGTGAACTAACCTCCTCTCTCCTAGTCTCTTTAATCTGATTCCCACCCCCCAACCATTCTAGTTTAAAGTCACCTCAGTAGCCGTCGCAAATCTCCCTGCCAGGATATTGGTCCCCCTAGGATTCAAGTGTAACCCGTCCTTTCTGTACAGATCACACCTGCGCCAAAAGAGGTCCCAATGATCCAAAAACTTGAATCCTTGCCCCCTGCTCCAATTCCTCAGCCACGCATTTATCCTCCACCTCATTGCATTCCTACTCTCACCGTCGCGTAGCACAGGCAGTAATCCTGAGATTACTACCTTTGCGGTCCTTTTTCTCAACTCTCTATACTTAATGTATATATATTACTGTAATTCAGTTTTTCCTCTGTCGTTATGTATTGCATTGCACTGCTGCTGCATAGACAACAAATTTCATGACATATGCCGGTGATAGTGAACCTGATTCTCATTCTGCTCAAAGCTACCAGCCTTTCCGTGGGGACCAACAGCAGCGGGGCAGGCTATCCTTTTAGCATCCTTCCCACTTTATTGCATTGTAACCATTTGGACAATCTTTTGGCAGTTCTAAATAGGAAAGGGTAAAATATTTAATTTACTTAAAGTAGTTTCATCTCAGAAAAGCGTAGGGTAAAAATCCCAAAGAATACAGTTCACACTAAAACATGTAATGCATTGAACATGTTATTATTTTCACTGTGGACTGAGCTTTTATTTGATATTATTCTTGCACTTTTGATACTTTTAAGTGGAAGTGAGCAAAAACTTTGTTGATTGGCTGAAAAGAACTAATTAGACTTGTGCAGCACAAGAACATTGACAAAGCCAAGTGACTCAGTCAAGTTGACTAGGCATCACGGTAGCGTAGTGTTTCATTCTGTACAATACCAGTGATCAGAAGATCAGGCTTCAATTGCCACCACTGCCTGAATGGATTTCGTATGTTCTCCCTGTGACCACGTAGGTTTCCTCTGGGTGCTCTGGTTTCCTCCCACATTTCAAAGGTGTAAGGGCCAGTGTTAGTGAGTTGTGGTCATGTTATGTTGGTATCAGAAACAGGGCAGCACTTACAGGTGACCCCCAGGCTGTGTTGCTCAAAACACACTTCACTCTGTGTTTCTATGTACATGTGACAAGTAAAGCCAATTTTTAAACTATTTATATGACATTAGGCTTCGCCTATGCCAAAGGTTTGGACAGTTCCTCGTGGGAGGTCCAATAGTTTGTCGGTGGGGGGCAGGTAAATGATGATTGAAGTTTGTACCTATTGAGCATAATGAAGTGTTGTAAAACATTTTGTGAAGATGCCTACAGAGAAGTATCAGGAAGGCATGATTTCAAAGTTCCAAGTACATTTTACTATCAAAGTATGTATACTTTATACCACCCAGAGATTCATCTCCTTACAGGCAAAACAAAGAACCCCAAAAGAATCCATTAAAAACAAAAGAAGATGGTCCAAATATGCAGTGTGCAGAGAGAGAGAGAGAGAGAGAGAGAGAGAGAGAGAGAGAGAGAGAGGGAGGGAAATAAAAAGCAAATTGTTCAAGCAATATAAACATACCAACAGCATTCAGGACTGAAGTTCACAACGCTGACCGTCACCACAGCCGGCCCGGAAGTCCACACTCACAGGCCACAGCCTCAGTCCTGCCCAGAGGTGAGCAAACTCCATGGAGCAGCAAACTGAACCGGCCCATTTCTCGCCTCCAATCCCAACACCCTGACCATCTCAATTTGTCCCGACACTTCAAATCACCCAAACCTTCGGTCATTCCTTGCCCACGGGCTCAGGCTCTGCTGCCTCGACACAGCCAGTACCTGACCTTTCCAATTCGGCTCAGCTCTTAAATCAATCAAACCTGGGATCTTTCTATGCCTCGCCTCATCTCGCCTTGGCTCCGCTGCATCGAATTGCCTCCAAGACTGTTCCAGCCGGGAGCATATTGTAACCATCCTGCCCCAGTGAGACTCCAGCTACACTGCAAACATGCCAGATCATACAGATGAATCAGCTGAACTCCACCAGGGACCCACAGGCCACTGTTTGCAGTGATCCTTTACCAGAAAACGTGTGAATAATGTAGTATTTAGTTGCTTTCTTTGTTTCATTGGCCACCAGCAAGTTGTCGCTCAAGCCAGTAAGTAACCCCATCTTAAACTGGAGGCTGATTTTAGGGAGGTTTTTGAAGAAAATAAAATACTGTACTCAACAGGTTGGGCAGCGTCTGTGGAAAGAGAAATGGAGTTAATGTTTCAAGTTTATGACTCAGCTCAGAGCTCTGTTATGTTACTTCTGCTTAAACGTACCGTGGGTTAACAGTAAAGAATCATATTCTGGAAGAATTAGAGAACTTATATTTACAGTAATAAACAAATACATCTTAACCCAGTCACGTGCTGGAACATTCTGGCAATCCCACACATGCTCAGTGCTCTGTCCAATCATGTACTGGCACATCATTGCACGTGATATCACCACATCTTCCTTTCCCTAAAAAGAAGAACAATTAACAATGTTAATCAAAGCAAATACATAATTCAACATGTCTCTCTCAGTCTCTCTGTGGGTTTACGAACACAAGTAGACCTTCTAAGTGGTACACACAGATCTTGTGTTTCCTTGTTATTATTTACGTGTTTTGTCTCGTCTGCATCAGTTAACTGAATCCCTGAAGTTGGCTCTTTCTTGAGGTCTTTGCGATTTCTTCTTACCACTGCTCCCTCCTCTGTCTGGACCATGTATGATCTGGGTTGTACTTCAAGTACTGTAGCTTTCTGTGTCCATGTGTTCATTTTGTCTTGTGTCCTCACTTCATCTCCCTGATGCAGTTCAGGTAATGGACAAGAACATCTATCAAAGTGTATTTTCTGCTTTGCTTTGTGTTTATCTTTCCATCTTTTCACTTGTTCACCTTCCTCTGTTCTCAGAAGGCTCTCATCCATTGGCAGATTAGATCTCAAACGTCGATCCATCAAGAGCTGAGCAGGCGAAAATCCACATTCAATTGGAGTACTGCGGTAGGCTAACAAGGCTTTTTAAAAATCACTTCCACTATCTTTTGCTTTGTGCATCAGTTTCTTGACAATCCCTACCGATTTCTCAACTAATCCATTAGACTGAGGGAAAAATGGACAAGATGTTGTATGAACAAAGCCCCATTCACGAGCAAAATGTTTCATGCATTCTCTACTGAATTGTGGACCATTGTCTGTGAAAACTTCATCAGGTACACCATGTCTTGTAAAAACTGATTTCATGTATGTAATTACATTTTCTGCAGTCGTTCTGCCCAGACAACACACTTCAGGATACGATGAGTAGTAATCTGTTATTAATAGATAGTCTTTTTTGTTAGTTATAAAAAGGTCAACACCTACCTTCTGATAAGTTCTCTGAGGACTTGGGTGTAGATGCAATGGCTCCTTAGGGTTACTAGGTTCGTATTTAAGGCATATTTGACAAGAAGACACCAATCCTGCAATCTCTTGATTCATCCTGGGCCAATACATCACTTCTCATGCCCTTCTCTTACATTTTTCAATGCCTAGGTGGCCTTCATAATTTTATCAAGCATTTATTTACGGAGACTTTTAGGTATAACAATTCTACTACCTTTGTACAATATCCCATCCACCACAGACATTTCTGATCTGCGGTTCCAATAATCTTGTACTACTGAGGTACAGTCATGATTATTATCTGGCCATCCATCCAACACCACTTGTATTACCTGATTGAGAATTTTGTCCTTCTCTGTCTCAAGACACAGCAGTTCCAACTATTTGGGAGAACAGGTACAGTTTCTATGACCATATCAATAAATACCTGAACATCAATAACGTTCCTGTGACTGTCTTTTATTGTTGGATCCACAGCTCTGGAAAGTGTGTCAGCTGTGTACATGAATTTTCCAGGTGTATATGACACATTCAACATATATCTTTGCAATTTGATCATCATTCACTGAATTCGCAAAGGACAGTCGCTTAAAGGTTTGTTAAACAATGCAATCAATGGCTTATGATCGGTTTCAACATCAATAGATTACCCTGACACAAACTGATGAAATCTCTCACAAGCAAACATAATACTGAGCAATTCTTTTTCAATTTGGGCATACCTTGTTTCTGGATCAGATAATGAATGAGACACATATGTCACTGGTAGCCATTCCTGATCATGTTTTTGGAGTAATACTGCCCCTAAGCCTGCTTGAGATGCATCACATGAGATTTTGATGGGTCTCTCAGTATCATAAGATTTCAACACAGGTTCTTTTGTGTGTACTTTCTTGAGATTTTGCCATGCCTTCTCCTGTTCTTGGTTCCAACTCCATTCATTTCTCTTTTTTGTTAGCTGTCTCAATGGAGCAAGCTGTTCCGAGAGATTGGGTATGAATTTTCCCATATAGTTAACCATTCCCATAAACCTCTGAACATCCTTTTTACATTGTGGTCTTGGCATGTTCTTGATAGCAGACCCTTCAATGGATCAGGACGCACACCCTCTTTGCTGATGATATCACCCACAAATGTAAGTTCAGTCACTCCTAGCTGACATCTGTCTTTATTCAATTTCAGGTTAGCCTTGCATGTTGCCTCAAAGACTTGTCTGAGCCTGGCGTCATGCTCTTGTTTAGTCGATCCCCAAATAATAATATCATCCATGGATGTACCTACGCCCTCAATGTGCTCATGTAACATGTGAATAGTTTTATGATACACTTCAGGAGCTGATGCAATTCCAAAAGGGAGCCTAAGAAAACAGTATCTGGCAAAAGGAGTGTTAAAGGTACACAATTTTGAATTCGGTTCATCTAATTTGAGTTGCCAGAATCCGGAGGATGCGTCTAATTTACTAAAATACTTTGCATTAGCAAACTGTAGTATAATTTCTTCACGAGTAGGCAATTTGAAATGCCTTTTAATGACCCAATTCAAGTCTCTTGGATCTAAACAAATCCTCAGTTTGCCATTTTTCTTATCAACAATGACAAGTGAATTGACCCGTTCAGTTGGTTCATCAATTTTTTTTTTATGGCTCCTAGCCTTTCCATTCTGTCTCGCTCTGTTTTCAGTTGATGACGGAATGCAAAAGGTACTTTTCTGCATGGATGTATTACGGGTTGCACTGTATAGTCACTTTTAATCGAGTGCTCTCCTGGAAGACAGCCAAGCCCTTTAAACAAATCTTCATACTCTTTCATCAAGTCACTGTATTCTGACTCTGTGTCGCTATCCAGGACTAAAATCCTTTTCACCAAATTAAGTCTTTCACAGGCAGATAAACCCAGAATTGACTGTACATTTTTTGGCACGACCACAAATGAAAGCGTATTGTTACGAGAATACACATAAAATTAAGATGTTTGCTGGCCTGGGCTAGCATCAGTGGCATCAGCAGTTGGTCTGCCACCTGCCCTCAGGGGAAGGAGAGATAAGGAACAATGGAGCAGCGTCTGGAGATGTGTAATGAAGGGATGTGGGAGGAAGAGCTGTCTGGAGCGGCTCCCCCCTTTGAACCCTGAACTGTTTGAAGTGATGGACAGGCGATACCCCAGCAGGGGGATAAAAAGGGACAGGTTCGCTAAGACAGACACACACGCCACCCGAGGTAACGAGACCCTGGAAGCGGTGCGCCTCTCACGAGTGGTGAGAAGTACCGGACAACGCACAGGGTGGAAAGGTACGATCAGCGGGAACCCGGTGTGTGTCCGCCCTTGCCTGGGTGCCGGGTTCACTGCAGAGGATCGACCGCATCTGGAGGAGGGGTCACAGTCGGTGACCTCAGGTGACATCACCAAGGACCCGCCCAAAAGCTGTTTGTGAGCCATCTCGCTGGTCTGTGAGTGAAGCCGTTCTGAATGATGAGTTGTTCCTATTCTATCTCTCTCTTCCCCCACGTTGTCCACCGCCATGGCAACGATTACTGCGAACTGAACTACTAAACTGGACTGAACTTTGAGTCATTTTGAAATTGGTCATTTACCCCTAGACAACGATAGCTTGATTGATGCTGTTATCTTAATTCTGTGCACATGTGCGTTTATCATCGCTGAACTGTTGCATTTATTATCCTTTCGATTAATGTGTTGCTTGTTTCTTTAATAAAACTTTCTTAGTTCTAGTACTCCAGACTCCAACTGAGTGATCCATTTCTGCTGGTTTGGCAACCCAGTTACGGGGTACGTAACAGTATGCACAATATTCTTGTGTGATACCTTTGCCACGCATGTTCCTTCAACTGGAATGTCTGCTCCTGAATACCCTGTCACTTTTACATTTGTCTGATGCAACTTCGGTCTTGGCTTTAAAGCATTAAACTCAGATTCTGCAAGAACATTTACTTACAGTCCAGTATCAAGTTTAAACAGAATGTTGTTTTGATTCACTTGCAACGGAATAGTCCAGTCATTCTTACTTTGTTTATTTTCGCAAAGCACATCCATATAAAATTCCTCATGTTCATCTTCAAGCACAGCATTTACTTGTTTCATTTCATTTTCCTTCTTTCTACTTTTACAAAGCGTGAAAAATGACTAATCTTACTGCAGTCATTGCAAATTCTGCCATATGCGAGACACCGATTTGGACAATGTTCCTGCGCACAGCAATCACATGACCTTTTTCTTTCCAATGCCGTCTTGCTCTCTGTTGGTTTTGTCGACATATTATTATATTTCTTGATGTATTCGCGCTTTTTTACAGCATTTACACTGCAGTTTTTGACAAAAAGCTCTTCAGCCTGCAACGTCACGGTCTCAGAAGCTTTGCAAAGTGCCAAAGCTTTTTCAAAATTTAAATCTTGTTCTCTCAACAGCCTTTCTCTCAGAGCATTATCTTGAATGCCACAAACAAGTCTATCTTTAATGAGGGAGTCCGTGAGCAATCCAAGCTCGCATGTTTTACTACGCTTTCTTAACTCAGTAACATACTGATCAATTGTTTCAGCAGCTCTCTGCGCACGTGAAGAATTTATATTGCTCATACGTTAAATTACGCTTAGGTATACAAAATAATTCAAATCTGTCCATTATCAACTTTAAATTGAAATTATCTCCATCTTCAAAGACAAAAGTATTATATACCTCTACTGCATCATTCCCAATTACATGGAGCAAAAGCGCAGCTTTGGTTCTTTCTGATTTTCCTTCATAATTGATCGCTGATAAGTACAGTTCAAACTGTTGCTTGAATATCCTCCAATTTTCAGCTACGTTGCCAGTCAGCTGAAGTTTTTGCGGGGGTTGTAAACCTTCCATTTTACTGTTTACAGTTCACAATTTTTTCTTCTTCTCTTTTTTTTCAATTATCTTCGATTCTTGATTCTCGATTCTCCTGTATTATTCTTCCAGAACCACTTCTGACACCATGTTATGTTACTTCTGTTTAAACGTACCATGGGTTAAGAGTAAAGAATCATATTCTGGAAGAATTAGAGAACTTTTATTTACAGTAATAAACAAATACGTCTTAACCCAGCCACGTACTGGAACATTCTGGCAATCCCACGCATGCTCAGTGCTCTGTCCAATCATGTACTGGCACATCATTGCATGTGATACCACCACAAGCTCTTTGAAGGGAGCCAAGCAATATGGTGAAGCTGTGCCCAAGGCTGCTTTCAATAAAAGTGGGCTGAAGAGAGGTTGTTAGGAGACGAGAGACTGAATGAAAGCATTAAGCTAAAGGATGAGGTGGAAATTTGTTGCAGAGTCAGGAACAGGTGACGTCATAGAAAACATCTTGACATCAATGGACACGTCTGAAACCTGATCTCCGTGCAAGAGCAAGTGAGGAAGTGATTTTACTGGCGGTCACAGAAGTATAAATGATCATTTTGGTGACAGTAGCGTGCTGGAAATAGAAAAGCCAGCATTATTATGTCTTCAGTGACTAAGTTCCTTGTTATATTCATGTCAAGAGGAAGAGGAAAGATACCTTAACTAAAATTATTTCATTCTGGTAATAAAACTTATCAGAACATTATCGATAAAACCAGTGCGAGTTTATCACTAATCAATCAATTAACTACCAGATTCAAACTTTTTGTCAGGTGTACATCAAAACATACAGTGAAAAGTGTTGCTCGTATTAACTACCAGCTCACCCATGTATGTGCTGGGGCACTACGTATTCTTTCACGTGCTATAAATGATTCGATAATGATGCTTTGAATATTCTACATCTGTGATTATAAAAATTACTGTGACAGATACTTTATCTGAATTTCAGTTATTTTTGAAAAAAAGTAAATGGGAACAACTTTTTGTTTGTGGCTTAAACACGTTCGGCCCTATAGTACTTCAGACGGGTAAACGTGAAGAAGAAACATATTGAAGAATACCATTATAATGTGCTTGGGAAGCAATGGAGTAATCCTTTGGCCTAATTGGTTGGTTTATTTATATGTTCTTCTCTACTACTGAAAAGATTTTTAGTAGATGACGCTCAGAAGCTAAGCTCTGAACCATCACTGATTCCTTCTCGGGGAGTTAGTGAGAGGATGGCCCCATTTTTAACCCCTGGATGACAGAGGCTGTTCAGTTAGACACTCCAGCACAGAAATCTCACAATAATCATGACCCATAATTAAAATACAGTCATTGTGGATCACTTCCCATATCTCAGGAACAACATTTCAGCTAAGGTAGATAATTTTGAAATCCAAGACAGCCTCCAGTGGACATGACAACCAACAAAGTGTTCAGTGATCTCCAGACAAAAGCATTCCAATACCTACATCCCAGATCTGTTACCAAATTCATGGTCAACCAAGCAGCAGTAATCCCTATCTTCCTGCATGCAGGTGAGAGGGTATACAATTGATGTTCCAAAGCATTGATGGAATTCCATCACTGTGGTCCCCTCAAAATCCCCCAAGCTAACTGTCAGGATAAACATAAAAAGTGTTAATAATTCCTCCCAAGCCATATCTCCAGTAATGACATTCGGGTCATATTCATTCAACTTCTGGTAAACCACATCATCCACATGGCTGACGCCAGACTCTAGAGGTAAGCTTTCTGCATCATGTTCCATTATGACTAGTGCTTCCTGGTAAGATGGAGAATCTCTGGTCCAATTTGGGAAAGAAATATCTACTATTTGACGGGAAAAAGTGCAAAGGAGGGTTTAACAATCCTATTAATGCATCCATCCATCATGTCGTGCTTCATCCAGCTCAGTCATAGTGGGACATGTGGATCTTGCATCAGATTCATTAGTCACCTTATAAGCCACAGAATTTAAATGAAAGCAAGCTAGTTGCGATTCCAAAGGACTTGTAACAAGACAGAAATAAGAAGTACAGTTATAAGTAGGTGAAGCAGGATCATTACCTGAAATGACAGAACAACTCATTTTAGTTCCTTTATAAAGCTGTTGGCAAGTTTTGCTCATGGTCAAGGTTGGTTAACAGTTTAGCATGGTATGTTTCGTCTGAAATTACAATCTGAAGTCAATAAGCTTATGTTTGGGTGTTGCCGAGGAAGGTCTGAGTCACAGCCTAGATCCTTTTGCACTGTCTGACATGGTCTTAAGAGTTGAAAAAAAATTTCCCTCCCTGGCAGTTTTCTTAATGAGCATGCAGAGTTGAAGCAAAGTGTCAAATTAGTTCCAAATTAAAAACCATTCAGAGACCCATTGTTGTCCTTTCTACCGAACTAAGCAGAATTTCATCGGGTGTGTACATTTAGTGGAAATGGAAAGATTTGAGATCAAAACTTGGAAATACGTCTTAGATTCTTAATCCAATAGAATATTTCACATCACACTGGTGGGGCCTGAGATGGAAAAACAACAGCTGCAATACGCCATTCACATCAGTCGGCAACATTCTGCAGAGCCCCCTGGTGTCAGGGCAGCATTTGAGCAATGAATCACTTGAAAACAGATTACTTGAAAGAATTATTGTCATTATTGCTATGTTAGTTTTAGAAGTTGATCTTCAGCTGCAAAGACCACAGTGCAATTCTGTATGAAGCAGAGGGTTCCTCAACTCCTGGAACCTAAGAAAGCACTTTCCATGGAGTCACAAATGTTATAGGTACAGAATGCTGGAATATCCATTCACATTTATTGTGCTTAAGCTAAAGTTTGTTCTTTGAGAAACAGAGCTTACGTCTTCTCATCTGTGTTTCGATTCAGGCCTAACTTCACATAGCCGTAAGTTACTTACCATACATTAGGTCTGCCAGAACTTTTAACTAGCAAACAAAAAGAATGAGCCACCAGAAGACCACTTCAAACATTTTAGAATTATGTGACAGATTTCATTATAGATAATGAAGTACCACACTATAATGATCAGCAAAGTCTGACAGCATAATAATTTACCTTACACTTTATATTACGCCTCGGCCCTTTAAATAGTGAGGGACAGACAGAGGCTCCCTCCACTTTCTACTGAGCTGCACTTTTGGCAAAAGATTTGCACATTTGGCCTAAAACTAGCTTTTTGGCCTTTGAGTGCAGATTACATTGATGCAAGTCAAATTTCCACAAATGTTCTTTAGGTTTAAAAGGTTCCCTGCTAGAAGCCAGTCCCATGGACAATTATGAAAACCCTCCATGTGTTGAATTGAAGGGAAGATTTGCCTGCAGACGTGAGACTGGGTCAAGCAGCATTTTGCAGCCAAAGCGATGGCTGACATTTCAGGTCGGCACACTGCATTCGTCCCGCTACTGGATCACAAACCAGAACATCGACCATCCCCTTGCCTCCATAGATGCTGTTTGATCCTTTGAGTTCTTACAGCAGTTAGATTTTTTTTTGAATTCACACAGTTCCTTCCCTGACCCTTTCAGAAAATGATAAATTACTTTTAAAGTGTAGGCATAAACATATGAAATATGAAAGCCAAGTTCCATGTAGCAAGCAGCTGCCAAATGATAGCGTGAAATTGGCCAGATAATGTGTTCAGCAATATTGATTAAAAAATAAATATTGACCAGGACGACAAGAACAATTCCTCTGCCCTCTTTGAAATAGTGAGAAAGCACACAGGATCTCGGTTTGGCCACTTTTCCAAAGGCGCGGCATCGCCGCAGTGGTGTATCATCCTGAATTTAATGTTAAAGTCACGATAAAAGGGTCTAGTCACCAAGGCAAGTTTCTGCTAGCTGCATTTATTTGCAGAACTTTGAGAAAATTTAAATATTAATCAATTTGAATATCTAAAATATATCTGAAAAGAAGGAAACGTTCCATTTTGGCACCGGTAGTGTTCCTGTTATGCCCCTTCATGACCATTAAATTTCCTTTAAAGTCATCTTCAGTGCTTTAAAAATCAGACTACTTATAAATGGCAGATTGACACCATAACTAAAATGGCTTTGTGACAAATTTAAGTTCCTTTCTCTAATTGTGCTGGAGACACACAAGTAGATTACTGCAGAAATCCCAGAGAAAACTGCCTCAGTTTGTTTCCACATTACTACTAATACGTGGTGGTTACTTGAATGAAAGCAAGAAATTCACCCATGACCGGTCTAACATTCACCTAAATCACAACATCTGTGGCATGGTTTTTACTGACTCATTTTCAGCTGTTTCAAATGGAATAACATTTATCTGTTTAAGTGGAAGCAATTCCTGATCTTTGTTCAAGTTTTGTCAAATGCTGTATCACTAACAGATCTAAAATGCTGAATCTATGGGTTAGAGTCATAGAACACTACAGCTTTGAAAGGGACCCTTTGGCCCATCTAGTCTGTGCCAAATTATTAATCTGCCTTGTCCTATTGAGCTGACCCGGCTGGTGGCGTAGTGGCATCAGTGCCGGACTTTGGGACAAAAGGTCCCGAGTTCGAATCTAGCCGGTTCCCCTGCACCTTTTCCATCCGTGCTGGGTTACGAGCTGGTGATTTCTTTGGAAACTCACCCGACAGAAGGCAATGGCAAACCACTGCTGTAACTTGCCTCGTACGTGGTTCGCCACTACATCAGAGAGGCATGGAGGGAAATCGTCCGCTAACTGGAGAAACTCCGGATGCGACGTACCTTTCCTTCCTTTTCCTACTGAGCTGCTCCCAAGCCATAGCACTCCACACCACTCCCATCCATGTACCTATCTAAATTTCTCTTAAATATTGAAATTGACCCCACATTCAATGTGCTGGCAGCTCATTCCACACTCTCACCACCCTCTGAGTGAAGAAGTTTCCCTTCATGTTCCCCTTAAACTTTTCACCTTTCACCTTTGACCCATGACCCCTAGTTGTCATCTCACTCAACTTCAATGGAAAAAGCCTGCTTGCATTTACCCTATCTATACCCCTCATAATTTAATATAAATATATCAAATCTCCCTTCAATCTTCTACATTGTAGGGAACAAAGTCCTAACCTGTTGGACCTTTCCCTATAACTCAGGTCCCCCAGTCCCAGCAACATCCTTATAAATTTTCTCTGTACTTCTTCAACCTTATTTACATCTTTTCTGTAGGTAGGTGACCAAAACTGCCCACATTACTCCAAATTAGACTCCAAGTTAAGTCTTATACAACTTCAACATAACATCCCATCTCCTGTACTCAGTACATTGATTTATGAAGGCCAATGCCTAAAGCTTTCTTTATAACCCCATCTACCTTGACACCACTTTCAAGGAATTCTATCACATTCCTCCGTGCCCTACCTCTCACCGTGTAAGACCTACCCAAGTGCAACACTTCACACTTGTCTGCATTAGATTGTATCTGCCATTTTCAGCCCATTTTCCCAGCTGCTCCAGATCCTATCACAAGCTTTGATAGTCTTCTTCGCTATACTCTACACCCCAATTTTGATGTCATCCACAAATTTGTTGATCCAGTTTACCACAATATCATCCAAATCGTTGATATAGATGACAAACAACAAGGGACTCAGCACCGATTCCTGCAGCACACCACTAATCGCAGGACTCCAGTTAAAGAGACAATTATCTACAGCTATTCTCTGGCTTCTCCCACAAAGCCAATGTCTAATTCAATTTACTACCTCACCTTGAATGCCAAGTGACTGGAACTTCTTGACCAACCTCGCATGCTGGACCTTGTCAAAGGCCTTGCTAAAGTCCATGTAGACAACATCTACTGCCTTGCCTTCATCAATTTTCCTGGGAACTTCCTAGAAAAATTCTCTAAGATTGATTAGACAAGGCTTACCACACACAAAACCATGTTGACTATCCCTAATCGCTCTGTGTCTATTTAAATACGTATATATCCAGTCTCTTAGAATACCTTCCAGACACTTTCACACTATTGATGTCAGGCTCACTGGCCTATAATTTCCTGGGTTATTCTTAAGGACGATCTTAAACAATGGACCTACATTAGCTAAGCTCCAATCCTCCAGCACCTGACACGTGGCTAAGAATATTTTAAATATCTCTTTTACGGCCACTGCAATTTCAGCACTCTTGTTTCCCGCAGGCTCCAACGGAACACCTAGTCAGGCCCTAGGCTTTTATCCAGCGTAATTTGCCTCAAAATAGCAAACACTTCCTCCTCTGTCATCTGCATAGGGTCCATGACCTTGCTGCTGCACTTCCTCACATCTATAGACTTTGTGTCCATCTTACAAGTAGTCACAGATGCTAAAAAATCCATTTAAGATCTCTCCATCTCTTTTGGCTCCATCAATGATTACCACTCTGATATTCCAGAGGACCAATTTTGTCCCTTGCTATTCTTTTACTCTTAATATATTTGTAGAAGCCCTTAGGATTCTCCTTCAGCTGGTCTGCTAGAGCAACCTCATGCCTTCTCCTCCTGATTTCCTTATCAAGTTTTCTCTTGCATTTCTTAGACTCCATAAGTACCTCATTTGTTCCTGCCTGCCTATACCGCCTTCCTTTTCTTAACCAGGACCTCAATATCTCTCAAAAACGTAGGTTCCATAAAACTGTTACCCTGGCATTTTATTCTGACAGGAACATTCAAACTCTGCATTGTCAAAATTTCACTTTTGAAGGCCTCCCACTTCCCAAGTACACCTTTGCCAGAAAACAACCAGCCCCAATTCGCACTTGCCAGATCCTTTCTGACACCATCAAAATTGGTCTTTCACCAATTTAGACCTATCTTTTTCCATAATTACCTTGAAACTAATGTCATCATGATCACTAGATGCAAAGTGTACCCCTACACCAACTCCTTTCACCTGCCCTGTCTCATTCCCTAATAGGAGATCTAATATCACACTCCCTTTAGTTGGGACTTCTATGTATTGAACAAGGAAACTTTCCTGAACATGTTTGACAAGCTCTATCCCATCCAGCTCTTTTACAGTCCCAGTTAATATGTGGAAAGTTAAAATCACCTACTATTACAACTTTATGTTTCTTGCAACAGTCTGCAATCTCTCTACAAGTTTGTCCCCCTGAATCCAGTAGACTGTTAGATGTTCTATATTGTTCAATTATTAGGAGCAGCTCATTCTGCTCCTGAACTCCACAGTATTAGAATTCCAACTTGCACAGATTCTCAAGCACCTTCAGCAGGAAATTGCCTGGACTAGTTAGAATGATACAGGATCCAATAACCCATTATCTCAGTCAGGATTACAGGACAGTTTGAAACAAAGAGGAAGATTAACCCCTTTTCTTCAACAAAATTGTATGATTTATTTTAAAGATTTGAACTAGAACACAACTGACCTTTTAGGGTTATTTTATTAATTTTTCAAAAGATATTTACTGAATTTTTGATAGTTTCAAGAGGACCAATTTTGTCCCTTGCTATTCTTTAGCTCTTTTATATCTGTAGAAGACCTGAGGATTCTCCTTCACCTTGTCTGTCACACAAGTTATGGATGATCTTAACTTTCCTAATATTGACTGGCATCTCCTTAGAGCAAGGGGTTTAGATAGGGTAGAATTTGTTAGGTGTGTTCAGGAAGGTTTCCTGATGCAACTAGAGGAGAGGCTGTACTTGATCTGGTATTGGGAAATGAACCTGGTTCATTTGTCAGATCTCTCGGTGGGAGAGCATTTTGGAGGTAGTGATCACAATTCTATCTCCTTTACTATAGCACTGGAAAGGGATAGGAGTAGGCAATTTGGGAAAACATTTAATTGGGGTAGGGGGAAATATAATGCTATTAGGCAGGAACTTGGGAGCATAAGTTGGGAGATGTTCTCAGGGAAATGCTTAGCAGAAATCTGACAAATGTTCAGGGAATATTTGCATGGCGTTCTGCATAGGTATGTTCCATTGAGGCAGGGAAAGGATGGCAGGGTAAAAGAACCATGTTGTACAAAGGATCTAGAAAATCTAGTTAAGAAAAAAGAAAAGCTTATGAAAGGTTTAAGAAATTAGGTACTGTTAGAGCTCTAGAAAATTACAAATGTGCCAGGAAGGAGCTCAAGAATGAAATTAGGAGAGCTAGAAGGAGACATAAGAAGGTCTTGGTGAGCAGGATTAAGGAAAACCCTGAGGCATTCTACAAGTATGTGAAGAACAAGAGAATGAGCCATGTGAGATTAGGACCAATCAGGAGCGAGAGTGGAAATGTGCATGGAGACGGAGGAGGTAGCAGAGGTATTTAATGAATACTTTGCTTCAGTATTCACCAGTGAAGAGGACCTTGGCAATTGTGGGGATGACTTACAGTGGACTGAAATGCTTGAGTGTATAGATATTAAGAAAGAGGATGTGCTGGAGCTTTTGAAAGCTATTAAGTTAGATAAGTTGCTGGGACTGAATGAGATATACCCCAGGCTACTGTGGGAAGTGAAGGAGGAGATTGCTGAGCCTCTGGCCATGATCTTTGCATCGTCAATAGGAATGGCAAAAGTACCGGAGGATCAAATTCCCTTGCTCAAGAAAGGGAGTAGAGATAACCCAGGAAATTATAGACCAGTGAGTCTTACCTTCAGTGGGTGGACAAGTTGTTGGAGAGATCCTGAGAGGCAGTATTTATGAGCATTTGGAGAGACATAACCTGATTAGGGATAGTCAGCATGGCTTTTTCAAGGGCAGGTCGTGCCTTACAAACCTGATTGAATTCCTTGAGGATGTAACAAAGCAAATTGATGAATGTAGGGCAGTGGATGTAGTGTATATGGATTTCAGTAAGGCATTTGATAAGGTTCCCCATGCAAGGCTCATTCAGAATGTAAGGAGACCTTGCTTTGTGGATCTAGAAATGGCTTGTCCACAGAAGGCAAAGGGTGGTTGTGGATGGTTTGTATTCTGCATGGAGGACGGTGACTAGGGGTGATCCACAGGGATCTGTTCTGGGACCCCTTCTCTTTGTGATTTTTATAAATGACCTGGATGAGGAAGTAGAAGGGTGAGTTAGTAAGTTTTGCTGATGACACAAAAGTTGGGAGTGTTATGGATGGTCTGTGGGGTTTTCAGAGGTTATAGCGGGACATTGAAAGGATGCAGAACTGGGCTGAGAAGTTGCAAATGGAGTTCAACTCAGATATGTGTGAAGTGCTTCATTTCAGAAGGTCAAATTTGAAGACAGAATATTATATTAATGGTAGGATTCTTGGCAGTGTGGAGGATCAGTGAGGTCTTGGAATTCGTGTCCATAGGACACTTAAAGCTGCTACACAGGTTGACAGTGTTATTAAGAAGGTGTATGGTGCGTTGGCTTTCATCAACTGATGGATTGAATTCAAGAGCCATGAGGTAATGTTACAGCCATACAAGACCATAGTTAGACCCCACTTTGAGTACTGTGTTCATTTCTAGTCACCTCACTACAGGAAGGATATGGATACTATAGAGAGAGTGCAGAGGAGATTTACAAGGATGTTGCCTGGATTGGAGAGCATGCCTTATGTTAATAGGTTGAGTGAACTGGCCTTTCCTCCACAGAGTGACAGAGGATGAGAGGTGACCTGATAGAGGTGTATAAGATGATGAGAGGCATTGATCGTGTGGATAGTCAGAGGCTTTTTCCCAGGGTTGAAATGGCTAACATGAAGGGACATAGTTTTATGGTGCTTGGAAATAGGTATAAGGAGGATGTCAGGGGTAAGTTTTCCACGTGGAGAGTGGCAGATGCGTGGAATGCATTGCCAGTGAAGGTGGTAGAGATAGATACAATATGGTGTTTTAAGAGACTCAGATAGGTTCATGGGGCTTAGAAAAATAGAGGACTTTGTGATAGGGAAATTCT
Source organism: Mobula hypostoma (assembly GCF_963921235.1). NCBI lineage: Eukaryota > Metazoa > Chordata > Chondrichthyes > Myliobatiformes > Myliobatidae > Mobula > Mobula hypostoma. The sequence continues at coordinate 53,293,056 of NC_086107.1, forward strand.
GGGCAGTATCTAGAGTAGGTTACATGGTAAACACAACATTGTGGGCCAAAGGGCCTGTAATGTGCTGTAGATTTCTATGCCCATGATAATTAATTGCAAGGAATTCCATGGAATTGCAAGGCTATCTTGACTGTACTATTACCTTTTGGAGTATTGTGTGCAGTCCTGGTTACCACATTGTAGGAAGGATGTAACAGTTTTGGAGAGAGTGCAGAAATTTCACCAGGATGTCTCTGGACTGGACTGCATTATGTATAAGGGGAAGTTAGACAAACGTTGATTGTTTTCTCTGGAACATTGGAGGGGAAACCTGGGAGAGCATAGAACACTGCAACACAGTACAAGTCCCTCGGCCCAGTGTGTTGTGCCAATCTTTTAACCTACTCCAAGATCAATCTAACCTTTCCTTCCTACATAGCCCTCAATTTTTCTTTCATCCATAAGCCGATGAAATTGCCATGAGTTTCTTAAATGGTCTTAATATATCTGTCTCTACCACCAGCCCTGGCAGTGCATTCCAAGCACCCACCACTCTCTGTGTAAAAAACCTACCTCTGACATTCCCCTATACTTCCTCCAATCACCTTAAAATTATGCCCCTTATGATCTAACCAGGGTTTTATAGAACTGCAACATTACCCTGTGGCTCTTAAAATCAATTCCCTGGTTAACGAAGGTCAACACACCATATGCCTTCTTAACAACCCATCAACTTGTGTGATTTTGAGGAATCTATTGATGTAGACACCAAGATGCCTCTGTTCATCCACACTTCCAAGAATCCTACCATTAAACCTGAATTATATCTTGAAATTGAAACCTCCAAAAACAATCACTTCACACTTCTTCAGGCTGAACTCCATCTGCCACTTCTTAGTTCAACTATGTATCCTGTCAATGTCCATCTGCAAACTACAACAACCTTCCACACTACCTACAACTCCAACAACCTTCATATCATCTGCAAACTTACTAACCCACCCTTCCACTTCCTCATCCAAGTCATGTATAAAAATCACAAAGAGCAGAGGCCCTGGAACACCTCCCTGTGGAACACCATTGGTTACTGATCTGCAGGCGGAATACATTCCATCTTCTCCCACCCTCTGTCTTCTGTGTGTAAGCCAGTTCTGTATCCACACAGCCAAGTTTCCCTGGATCCCATGCCTCCTGACTTTCTGAATCAGCCTACCATAGGGAACCTTATCCAATGCTTTACTAAATTCCATGTACACCATATCCACTCTCTACCTTCATCAAGGTGCTGTTGTTATAAGTATATAAAATTATGAGAGGCATAGAGAGTGCAGATAGATTCTTTTTCTCAGGATGGAAATGGCAAATAGTAGGGGTAAAAGTTTAAGGTAAGAGGGGGGAAAGCCTAAAGAGCTATTTTAAACTGAGTGATATGCACTTCAAGGGGAGCTGGTAGAAACAAATACAATAGTAAAGTTTAAGAGGCAGGGTAATAGAGGGATTATAGATCATATGCAGGCAAATGGTATTAATTCAATTGGCATTATGGTTGGCACAGTTTGGTGGGCCAAATGGCCTGTTACTGTGCTGAACAGTTTGGTGTTCTTAGATGCACACTTCATTTCTATCTTTGAAGACACCAAAGACTATGCTTCACGCTGTTAAAATGTCAATCATATACTTCAGACCTGAAGCAGCCCTAGCTCTCCTTTTAAAAAATTTCTATTCCTACTCATACACGTACAACTTATCAAAGGCTTTTGTTCTGTTATCTCTCTTTCCTAGGGAAGGGCTTAAATAAATGTTTAGCAAGTTAGTCATTACCCAAATGTCATTTTGTTTGGTTGTGTCATGAACTTATTAACAGTCCCAGAATTCTCTCCTTTGTGTACACAAAGAAGTGAAACACTTCATGATGTAAACCATAGGTCATGGGATAAATGTCAATGAACTTCTAAGAAACAGACTTCTCACCTTGCACACAGAAGCCTAGACTAATGAAACTTTTGCACATAATTGCAGAGAACCCCTTGCACAGAAAGGTGTGCCACCATCCTCTTTGTTTTCCATGAGATGCTGAGGCAGCTTCAGTTGAGCTATACTCTATTTTACCCCATTCGGAAGTACAGTACCAAAAAATTACCTCAGATGTGAACCAATTTTTGCTCGATGGAATCCTGCAATAATGACAGATGGCAGTTTGGGTTCATGTGCGGCCCACTTCTCCTTTCTGTTTGACACTCACTGGATTTTCACTTCTTTAAGACCATAAGTTATAGAAACAGAACTAGACCACTCAGCCCATCGAGTCCAATGTGCCATTCCATCATGGTTGATGCATCCTATATAACCATGGGCTCTTATCTTGCATGGCAACTTGTCAAAGGCCTTCTAAAAATCCAAGTAAACAACATCTAGTGACTTTCATTTGTCTATCCTGCCTGTTATTTCCTCAAAGAATTCCAACAGATTTGCCAGGCAAGATTTCCCCTTAAGGAAACCGTGCTGACTTTGTCTATTTTATCATGTGCCTCCAAGTACCACAAAACTTCATCCTTAATAGTGGACTCCAACATCTACCCAACTACTGAAGTCAACCTAACTGGCCTATAATTTCTTGTCTTTTGCCTACCTCCCTTCTTAAAGAGTTGAGTGATATTTATAATTTTCCTGTCCTCTGGAATCATTCCAGAATCTAGTGATTCTTGAAAGATTACTGCTAATGCCTCCAAAATCTCTTCAGCTACCTCTTTCAGGATCCTAAGATGTAGCCCATCTGGTCCTGGTGACTTACCGACCTTCAGACCTTTCAGCTTCCCAAGCACCTTCTCTTTAGTAATAGCGACTACACTCACTTCTGCCCCTTGCCATTCCCCAAATTCTGCTGTACTGCTGGTGTCTTCCACAGTGAAGACTGATGCAAAATACTTATTGAGTTTATCTGCCATTTCTTTGTCCCCCATCAATAACTCTCCAGTATTATTTTCAAGCGTTTTGGTCCACTCTTGCATCTCTTTATATAGCTGAAAAAAAACTTTTGTTATCCTCTTTTATATTATTTGCTAGCTAACCTTCATATTTCATCTTTTCTCTCCTTATTCTTTTCTTTTGTTTCCTTCTGTTAGCTTTTCAGAGCTTTTGAAGGGTTACCAATCCTCTAGCTTCCCACTAATTTTTGTGATCTTATATGACCTCTCTTTTGTTTTTATATTGCCTTTGACTTCCCTTATCAGCCAAGGATGTCTCATCCTCTCTTTAGAACACTTCTTCTTTGGGATTAATCTATCCTGTACCTTCTGAATTGCTTCCAGAAACTCCAGCCACTGCTGCTCTGCCATCATCCCTGCTAGTGTCTCCTTCCAATCCCCTCCTTCTGCTGGTTTTCAGGAATTTTAAAGTTTCCACAAAACAAGTACTTTCTTTCTTACTGCCTATTACACTGCTGGCATTTAAGACAGCAATGAAGGTCTCTTATCTCTGGTGATGTTCAGGGCTTCCTTCATCATGTCAGTAGCTTCCTCTTGGTTTTTACTATTGTCAGTCATGCAAGTCCTGGGTGGAGACTCAGGAATACCATCACACTCAGGAGTAGAGGAATTTTCATTGCTGTTTCCATTAACATTTTGTTTTACCAGTCAAGGTTGTTAGCCCTGACCTGACCCCTCAAACCAGAAGAACCAGGGGACCACTATTAGTCTGGCCTCTACCCTTTGACCTGTTTGGCATGCGTGACCCTACCAAGAGCCAAAACATAAAGTCCTGACTCCAGCCAACATAGCTCTCCAGGTCACTGAGGCACGCAAGCCTCCAAACCCTACAACAAAGGTTGACGTTCTCTTGGAGAACAGAACAAGTAAAAAGAGTATTGATCGAACAGAATCCACAATTTTCTACACAATGGCCTTGCTTGCTGAGTTCCTCTAGACTTTGTGTGTATGCCACTCAAGATTTCCAGCATCTGCAGGGTCTCTTGTATTCCACACAACTTTGGATTTTCATAGAATATTGGTTCAATTCTGGTTAATATATTGTGACGCTCTGGGGGTGGGGTGTGGTCGACAGCCCGCCCCTGCATTTCTAACGACCATCACTGTTTATTGTTCTCGTGATAAAATGTTTTTGTGGGATTATGGTGGGAACTTACAGTTCATTTATTGTTACATTTTAGCTAGTTATTCGCTTGTGTATTTGTGGGTCACCCTAACTGTAACCGGGGTGTGTGATGGTCACCTCCCCCTGTCTGTATAAGACTGAGTTGTTCTGTCCCCGGGTCATAGCACCGGTCTGGTTTTGTGTTTTTCACAATAAAACTGTTGTCAAGTTTAACAAGCTTCCTCGTCTGTCATCATAGACCAAATGCTCGCTACATCGGTGTCAAAACTGGCAATGAGTTTGAAGAGCTATGATGTCGGATACAGCTCCTTAAGACCCAGGGGATAAGACCAGGAGCCGAGCAGTATGCCTCCCCCAAATCCCCGGGTCAAGCTCATGAAGACAAGACCCGGGAGGAGAACTTGGGAACTGAGCATCGTGCCTTCCCAGGGAACCCTGATGTAGCAAGTGTACCCAGGCTCCCCCACCCAGGGGACATGGCGGAGTGCATCACCTGCCTCCCTCGCGACCCACACTGGGGAACCCAAGATGCCTCAGCCATGGGAGAAAGGGGGCCATAGCAGACGCCGCAGCAAGAGGAAGATCAATGGGCCTCGGCAATTAGCGCCACAAGGTCCAACCTGAAGCTCCCTGGGTACAACGGCACCAGCCGCCTGGAGCCTTACCTGGCGTGAGTCATGGCACAACAGGTGGAGCCCCACGGAGACGGTGGCGCACCTTGTCCTGGTGCTGGAGGGGGATGCCCTGCGTGCCCTGTTCGGCCTAATGTCAGCTGAGCCCTTGTAGCAGCGCCATTGGAGGAAGCAATGAGAGAAGATCTGTGCGGCAGACAGCACCGTATGGGAGAAAGCGTGGGGGCTTGCAGCAGATCTCCGCCACTCTGCTCAGCATGGCTCCCCCCAGCTCCCCCCACCCCCCATGGCCCAGGAAGAGCTTGCCCTCCACTCCTTTGTAAAGGCACTGACGCCAGAGCGCCTGTCTGAAATTACCATCACCGCTGCTCAAGGAGCTGGGGCAGAGGCACGGAGGGCAGATGCAATCTTAACCACCCAAGGCATTCCAGCATTGCCCGAGACCTCCAGCAGAATCCCTCTATCGTCGCCTCCCCGGGTGGACCGATTGGAGGGCTTATACGTGGACTGTGTGGTGGAGGGGTCAGATGCCGTGCGTAGGTGGACACGGCGTCAACCATCACCATCATCCATCTCGGAGTTCTCCTCAACACGGACCAGCCATCCCCACCTGGGTGGACAATGATGGCAGTCTAACTGGCTATGGTCACCGGCGACTGTGCAGTGTGTGTGAGGGAAGAGGTGGCTGCGTATCACAGTGGGGATAAACACAGTGGTGCACGAGGTGTAGCTAGCCAAAATCTGGGAGTCCTGCATCTTTGGCCTGGACCTACAGTCCCGCTGGGGGGCCCATGTGGATGTGCCAGGGACCACACTCTACCTCAGTGCTGAGGCCGTGGCTCTCCAGCAGGGCAGCTCCAGGAAGTGGACCAGGCGGGCGTGGTAACAACCACCACTGGCCACCCCAGTGCAGCTCACCATGCCCCTGTCATCAGCAACCGGGTCAGCGCAGCACATTGACAGCAGCAGCAATATGGCGGCGCCCTCCAGCAAGACGGTCCAGGCAGTGTGAGCGACACGACAGTGGAGCAGCGAGGGGTTGGATCAGGACCAGGGCCAGCGGCTGAAGAGCCTCCCAGACCGGCACCTCAATATCTCCACAGCCAGAGACAAGGACTGCAGGCACACGGGGCTGGTCCAACACCACATCAACACCAGGGACGCCCAACGCATCCACTCACCTGGCCCTCGCCAAATGCCCGGCAGCGGATCAGAGAGATGGCAGCAGCTGGCATCATCAAGCCCTCCAACAGCCTGTGGGCAGCCCCAGCGGCGTTGGTCAGGAAGGAAGACTGGCCGTGGTGGTTCTGCATAGACTACCACTGTCTTAATGCCGTGACCCAGAAAGACTCCGACCCACTGCCCCAAATTGATGATGCCCTGGTCTGTACCACAGGTTCGACCTGGTTCAGCTCTCTCGATCTGCGCAGTAGCTACTGGCAGGCCGAACTGGCCCCAGAGGCACAGCTCAAGACTGCCTTCACCATTGGTCAAGAGCTGTGGCACTTCCGGGTAATGCTATTAATGCTGGGGCATTAATGCTAATAGTGGGGAGGTCTTCCTCTCCGCCGGCTGCCACCTGAAGCCCCACCGCTGCCGCTTGTGCCTGGCTCCACTTCTCCAGGCGGCAACAGTAGCGACATTCAGAGGCCTCACAGAGATGTTGAGGAAGGGTGTTAGAGTCGCTGTGTAATGCCCCAGCCACCTTCGAGAGACTGGTGCAGAGGGTGCTGGCTCACGTCCTGCGGAGTCGCTGTTTCATCTATTTGGACGATCTCCTGGAATATGCCGCTGTTTTTGATAATGCCCTGCATCATCGCCTTCCACCAGCTCCGAGCTGCGCTCACCCAGGCCCTGGCGCTGGCATACCCTGATCCAGCACGCCCCTTCATTGTTGACATGGATGCCAGCAACGGGGAGCTCGGTACAGTGCTGTCACAGGAGTGGGACTGAGGAGAACGCACTGTGGCGCACTTCAACGGCACCCTGAGCCAACTATTTTGTCACCCACCAGAAGCTCTTGGCCGTGTTTCAGGCCCTCCCACACTTCCGTCCCTACCTCTGTGGCCAAGGGACCATGGCTCCTGTACGGACCATGCATCACTGACCTGCCGTTGAGCTTCTGCCGTCCCGAGGGGCAGCTGGCGCGGTGGCTGGAGTCTCTCCAGGAACAGGGTTTCAGGATACAGCACTGTGCTGGAGGGTACCACGGCGACTCTAACACCCTTCCTCAACATCCCTGTGAGGCCTCCGAATGTCGCTACTGTCGCCGCCTCGAGAAGTGGAGCCAGGCACAAGCGGCAACGGTGGGGCTTCAGGTGGCAGCCGGTGGAGAGGAAGACCTCCCCACTATTAGATTAGATTAGATTATGAGGGACACGCAATCCTCTTTTATTGTCATTTAGTAATGCATGCATTAAGAAATGATACAATGTTTTTCCAGAATGGTACCACAGAAACACGTGACAAACTGACTTAAAAATTCACAAAAACCACATACTTATAACGTATAGTTACAACAGTGCAAAGCAATACCACAATCTGATAAAAACAGACCATGGGCACAGTAAAAGTCTCAAAGTCTCTCAAAAGTCCCATCATCTCACACAGACGGTGAACCTCCAGCGCCGTAAGCTTGCCGATGCAGCATCCTGGAAGCATCCAACCACAGTCCGACTCCAAGTCCGTCTGAAAATTCCGAGCCTCCCACCAGCTCTCCGACACCGAGCACCAAGCCCCATCTCTGCCGAGCACTTTCACCCCGGCCCCGGCAACAGGAAATAGGCAAAGCTGAGGATTTGGGGCCTTCTCCTCCGGAGATTCTTGTTCGCACAGTAGCAGCGGCAGCGAAGCGGGCATTTCAGAAGTTTCTCCATGTGTTCCTCCACGCTTCTCATGGCTGTCTTCATCAAATCTGGATTGTGCACGGCCCCTAGTTAACACATATCGATATCAATTTGGAACGGCCATGAGCGCTGCATCACGTCGCCATCTTCTCCTCCCTCCTCCCAGCACCACCAGCAAGCAGGTGAGTGGTCCGCGCTGGCCCGGGTGAGGTGATGGCTGAGCACAGGACAGCAGCTGAGGTGGGGGCAGATCTCCACACTGGAGTCAGAGACCAAACCCCGATACTCTCAGTGGACCGTGCTGGAGATCCACGACGGGTTGCTGCTCGGGCGCTGGCAGTTGCCCCATGATGACAGACATCTCCTGCAGCTGATGGTTTCCCAGGGTGCCCTGCGCCAGGGTGCTGCAGTCGGTGCCTGGGCTAGTGGGCGCCGGCCACTTTGGGGTGGTAAAGATATTTGGCATGCTGCGCGAACAATTCCGCTGGCCTGGGTCCAGGCAGGACGTGGAGCTGTTCGCACAATGCTGTAATGCTTGCCCATCCCGGAAGGGGCCGGGCTGCCAGTCCAGGGCACCAATGCAGTAGTACATGGTGGGGGCCCCAATGGAGCACGTAGGGTGGACATCCTGAGCCCCCTCCCCTGCACTGACGCTGGGAACCGCTACGTTCTCGTGGCCGTGGATTACTTCACAAAGTAGCCAGAGGCGTACGTGGTCCCAGACCAGAGTGCCACCACCCCTGCTGGGAGACTCGTGGGGGAGTTCTTCCCTGGGGAGCTCCACAGTGACCAGGGGCACAACTTTGAGGTGCAGGTGTTCAGTGAGGTCTGCAAGTGACTGGGAATCACTGAAACATGGACCACCCCCCTGCACCAGCAAAGTGACAGGCTGGTGGAGTGTTTGAACCAGACCCTGGTTACACAGCTTACCTTCGTGAGCAAGTTCACCGCCTACCCTAGTATTGTGGGCATACCAGACAGCAGTTTAGGAGAGAACCAGGTGTACGTCGACGGCTCACGTTCAGGCAGGAGCTGCGCACGCCGGCTAATCTGGTGTTTGATCCCCCACCCGCCCCCCCCCGAGCTAGAGGTTCCTGGGGAGGCTGAGTTAGAATACCTGCAGAGGCACCTGCAGCTCGGCAGAACCAAAGCGCAGCTGGCATCCCCCAAAAATAGGCTTACGATGCTCGCAGCCAGGGACAGGACTTTGCTGTTGGGAGACCAAGTATGGGTCTGTTGCCCCTCCCGGAAATGGGAACCATCCCCTAAGCTGGGAGGCCACTCGAAGGGGGCTGGGACAGGTGCTCAACCGCAACTCTGATGTTGTAGAACGGGTGTGGTTGCCTGGGCAGCAGAGGGCAGTCGTGCTGCACTGGGAACAGCTGGCACCACCTTGGCCAGTGGTCCCCAACCACTGGGCCGCGGACCGGTACCGGGCCACAAGGCATGTGCTACCGGGCCGCGAGGAAACGATATGATTTGGCGATATGAAACGATATGAGTTAGCTACACCTTTCCCCATTCCCTGTCACACACTGTTGAACTTGAAATAACCTACCAGACCATACCAAATAACACATAAAACCTAAAATAACAGCAGGAATGATATAATAAATACCCAGCCTATATAAAATAGAAATAATGTATGTACAGTATAGTCAGAAAGATTAAGCCAAAACCAATTTGTGGGAAAAAATCAGCACATCACGCATTCGCACACAGGTGCCCGCTCAAGGCTTCATGGTCCTGGTAGTCTTTCTCAGGGTAAATACAAGTGTCCCGTATTTCAGGGGTCCCCAACCTTTTTGGCACCGCGGTCCGGTTTAATATTGACAATATTCTTGCGGACCGGCCGACTGGGGTGAGGTGTTCAAGTAGGGTTAAACTCACCTCAACATGTCTTTTACAGTTAGGGTGGTCAACTTTCTCACTCCCAAATAAGAGACAAAAGTAGCAGTCAAATCCTGGGACATTTGTGCTTACCCCGAGAGAGACTACCATGACCATGAAGCCTTGAGCGGGCACCTGTGAGCGCATATGGACGTGCGCATGCCCGTACGTGCCGATTTTTTTCCACAGATCGGTTTTGGCTTAATCTTTCTGACTATACTGTACATACATTATTTCTATTTTATATAGGCTGTGTATTTATCATATCATTCCTGCTTTTACTATATGTTACTGCTATTTTAGGTTTTATGTGTTATTTGGTATGATTTGGTAGGTTATTTTTTGGGTCTGGGAACACTCAAAAATTTTTCCCGTATAAATTAGTGGTAATTGCTTCTTCACCTTATGCCATTTCGGCACGAAAATTTTCTTAGGAACGCTTTACTTTAGCAGGGGAAATACGGGAGAAGGGCTGTCCCGTATGGGACAAACCAATTTAGCCCAATATACGGGATGTCCCGGCAAATACGGGACAGTTGACAACCCTATGTTCAAGTTCAACAGTGCATGACAGGGAATGAGGAAAAGGCGCATCTGACTCACATCGTTTCCTCGCGGCCCAGTAGCACATGCTTTGAGGCCCGGTGGTTGGGGACTGCTGCCGTATTTGACTGCTACTTTTGTCCCTTATTTAGGAGTGAGAAAATTGGCAACCCTACTTGAACACCCCCCACCACCACCCCGTCGGCCGGTCCACAAGAATATTGTCAATATTAAACCAGTCCGCAGTGCAAAAAAGGTTGGGGACCCCTGACCTTGCCCACCACTGACTCAGTGGGGCTGAAGGAAGGAAGTAACACTCTGGGTGCCCTGCCTCTTGTCTCACCAAACAGTGCCTTCCCTGAGTGGCTCCAGAAACCCCCAGCACCCCAGGCAGCAGTGACAACGGCCACCGGGACTTTGGACTTTGTTATGGACTCTGGTGTTGCTGAGGATGGCTGACCACTCAGGTGGGGGCAGTGTGACACTCCCACTACAGGGGGACGTGGTCAACAGTCCACCCCTGCGTTTCTAATGACCAGCACTGTTTATTGTTCTCATGTTAAAATGCTTTTGTGGGATTATGGTGGGAAGTTCCAGTTCATTTATTGTTACATTTTAGCTTGAGTTATATAGTTATTCGCTTGTGTATTTGTGGGTCACCCTAACTGTAGCTGGGGTGTGTGATGGTCACCTCTCCTGTCTGTATGAGACTGAGTTGTTCTCTTTCTGGGTCATGGTGCCCAGTCTCTTTTTGTGTTTATCCCAATAAAATGGTTGTTGAGTTTAATGAGTTTCCTTGTCTGTCATTATGGACTAAATGCTCCACCACAAAATTGTGTCCAATTACAGTTATATGTCACAGTACCTTTGGAAAGATATAGAAGCTTTGGAGAAGGTGCAGAAATCAATTCTTAGTTTGGTTTCATAGATGAGGGACTTCAATTATGGAGTATTTGAGGTTTCTCTTTATTTCCTATATCACCACAATGCAAGCAGAGGCCATTTGGCCATCAAATCTATGCTATAGTTCTCAGCAACTTCATCGATCCCAATCCTTCTCTTACTTTCCTGTGACCCATGTCCATTCACATGCCCATTTCCTACCTACCGTTAGGTATCCACTTACGGGAGGGATGTCCACCTAAAGTAGGGGTAATTACAGTACCAAATTAACCAAACGACCAAAGTATATTTGGGATATGGGAGGAAAATAGAGAACCTAGGTGAAACCCAAAAGGCCACAAACAGTGTGTAAACCCCACAAAACAGCAACAAAAATAAGAAACAAGTTAGATCCCCAAAGCTGTGAGCAGTAGCTCTACCGCTGTGCCACTGAACCAGTGAGAATATGGAGTTTTATTTCTTTTTATAAGCACAAGTAACTCATATTATTTCAAACACCTTTTGGAGTACATTTATATGGATACCAAGATATGTAAGCCCTTATACATTCATCTAAAATGATGAATTGAGAGAATATTGACCGACAAATTGTATCACATGACATTAACTATGCACACTGCACAGTGCAATTTTGTCAACAATTACTTTGCAAGAGGCGAACCTGTATCTACAGCATCTATTCTTTTCCTTCTGCTAGTCACATATTATTTTATGTTTGGAGTAACTTATATTGATGGTTGAAGCAAACTGGTCCTGGCCAAACCAAAAGCAAGTATTTCTGAGCAAGTTCTTGGTAAGTTCCATTGTCAACACTGCCCTCCATTAATTTGCTGATGATTGAAAGTGGATTGACGAGGGTTTTGTTTATCTGGATTGGATCTGCCCTGTTTTTTGTACATATATGGACAATTTTCTAACACTGTCAGGTTGTTGTCCAAGCTGCAACTATTAGAAGAGCATGACCAGAGAATCTAATGTAAGGGAAAATTCACCAGTAAACATCCAGATGAGGGGTGGCCAACCTTTTACATTCCATGTGTCAATTTTTTCACTCACAAGTTCAGACACACCATACAACTCTTGTACCCCCATTCAATTCCTGTAAAAATATGTTAATGTAGAACTCATGCATGAAAAAATCGCATCTGAACTCGTGTGTGAAAAAATTGACGCATGGAATGTAAAAGGTTGGCCACCCCGATCTAGACCAGGTTCCAGTGTGCTTGTGATAACAGCCTAAAGGTCTGAAATTATCCTTGGCAGTTTTAAAAGATAAGTACAGACCCTTAATATTGAATGACACTTTAAATAGTTATTCTTACAGAGTGAAATATTTGAAGGTGAACCAAAACATACCAAACTTGTAAATATGTCAAATTATGTTAGAAAATAGCTTATGCAATGTACAGGTTCCATTTAATACTGCAGTAACTACAAGTTCAATCCTATTACTAGATCAAAAATAGCAAATTAACACATGGCTTCCACTGTCAGATGGGCAGCAAGGTCACAGACACAAGAAAGTCTGCAGATGCTGGAAATCCATGCAAAACACACAATATGTTGGAGGAACTCAGCAGGTTAGGCAGCATCTATGGAAAAGGGTCGACTGGTTACCCTTTTTCCATGGGCAGCATGGTCAGTTGCCTTGGGAGTGACACCTCTGGGGTGTTCTTTTCCAAGTTACTGACATACTTAATTTGGAAATATTTCTCTATTTCGTTGTTGGCTTAAAATTCTGGAATAGTCTCCCTAACCACACAGACAGGACACCACACCTGTGCATTTATTATTCAAGCACGCAACTCACCATTATCTTCTCAAGGTCAATTAAGCGTAGGCAATATTTGCAGTCCTTACCAGCAGCCTCCTCAGCTGTACAGAGAATAGCACTGTACAACAAATGGAATAAGTGAAAAGGAAATATTTTAAAGAAAATATTAAAAGTGTTTCTTTTAGCAGTTTGGGCTAATATTTCAGCCTTAAAGTTCTTCCTGGTATCTGGATGGCATTGTGTTTGTAACATGTAAATGAAAACCAGGCATAAGCTACTTTGTAACGGCATGTGGTTTTCTTGCCATTATGGGTTAAGAAATAAACATTTTGGAATTGGGTTTAAATAAGTTTGTACTGCAAAGTGAATGAATGCACTTTGTTTCTTCTTAGCCTAAATGAAATATCCTTTAGCTTCCCAGCGAAAGACTGATTAATCTATTTTCCAACAATATATAAAACTCCAAGTGCCAGGCAGACCTTGACTTTAGCTCATTACCATTGTTAGGACTTCGGCAATGTGAAGTTTGTGTGCATGGAGGAAGCTGGCAAGTCCCACAGTTTCTGTCCATGAACAGTATCGTTAACTGACGCTTGATCAGGGTGAGGCAAAGGAATCCCACACCAATTAAATGATTCAGATTTGGCTCATTCCTCCTTCAGTAGAAACTGCCTCCCCTCTCTTTAATGATAAACATAAATAGCAGAGTATTTCAGATAAGGTACCCAGGAAGTGAGGACAAGAATGCTAACTGCTTGCCAAGGGTAAAGAGGTCAACAGGAAATAAAATTCAAAGTCTCAAAGATGATTTCACTATAAATAAGTGAACCAAAAAGAAAGAAATAAAATTAATGATGAACTGAGATATTTTACTGAAATTCAGGTAGTTAAACTCTCAGTTCATTGAAATGCCTGTAACTAGGGTGATGGGCTATGTATTGTAGGTCGACTTGGGAGATGTGTATGTTCCTTTAATAAACAGATTGATATATCACTAGAATTGAGGAGGCAGCAGATTCAGGTTGAATGACATTGCAGATAAGTGATTCAGTGGAGTGTTTTACACCATTTGCATTGTGGTGTCATTACAGTGTGACTAGGGATGGTGGGTTTGCTTATCTCTGTAAACTATGTCACCATAAGATATGTAACATTTTTCACTTCTGTCACTTAGTTTCAGTAGTGAGCTGGGGCAGCTGTGGAGTCCAGGCCTTTCTATCCCATAATAATGTTCTTCAGTCTACTGTACCAGCATGAATCTCACCGCCAGCTACCTATTGAGATTGTTGGTTTATCTGTAGTGGGATTTGCTTAAAATTTGCAGTTTTAGAAAAGAAAGATCTTTCTCATGTAGACAACCCAGAAAGCTGCAAGCATGTCTCTTCAATTTCCCCAGACAGAAAATAAAACATGTTAATGGTAGCCATGTGGTTAATTTTTGCACTTCTCTTTTGGATTGTGTGTGTAGATTATGTGATAATCCCTGCAAAATGAAAATATATCTGGATAACAGCACAGAAAGTAGGAAATACAGAACAAGCAATTCATCAGAAAAAAATTTAATAAGTTTTAAAAGAAAAGAGTTTACATTAGAGAGGAAAATTATATTAGAGTCAAGGAGAAAGAACTGTGAAGACAGGTGACTGCTTTCAAAGCCAAATAATCTGCTTCTGTTACATTCTAGGGGATTCAATTAATCTCCAAAAACAGGTGGATTGGAGTGAGAAAAGATGCAAAAATACTTAATACCTTAAATCTTATTCTGACACACCTGCAAAGTGCCCTTTCTAAATATAATGGAAGTAGATCAGGGGACAGGGTAGGCTTCACCATTTCGATGCTACATTTAGGCATACAGGAGTGAGGTATGCCAACAAGTGGAATGGTGCCACAGCAACAACTTGACACTCATGTCAGTAAGACAAATGTGTTGATTGCGGACTTCAGGAAGGGTAAGATGAAGGAACACATACCAATCCTCATAGAGCGATCAGAAGTGGAGAGAGTGAGCAGCAGAATGCATTCAGATGATTGAAGAAGCAGAATTGAAAGAAGGGGAGTCCATTTCAGCATACATGGCTGAATTGAAGAGTTTGAGCATTGTCAGTTCAGTAGTGGTCTTAATGCTGCACTGAGAGACTGTTAATTTTGTAGAATCTTACAAGAAGGCATTCAAAAACAGCTCCTAAGTGAAGCACAACTTACAGTTAAAAGAGCAGTTGAAATCACTGTTTCAATGGAAACTGCAGACAGAGCTGCAGTTGAATTGCTGTCAGGAATGAAAGTGAGCGTGAACAAAACTCCAGTACCTGAACAAAAAACAACCTAGCTGAACAAATTGTGTTACCATTGTGGCAAGGACCCACATATACCAAAGAAATGCACACTTATAGGCGAAACTTGCAGAAAATGCAACTAAGTAGGACACATACAAGGAGCATTCCAGGCAGAATCTGCTCTGGGTACGTTAAAGTTACTTCAAGTGGGAGATGAAAAACTGCTGGTAAAAGTAGATGCAAAGACCAAAGTCTAGCTGACAAATGAAAGGCCAAAAAAAAGGAGTCAGTGGAGATACAAAAACAGAGGGATTCAACAGATCATGTAATGGATGGGGAAACCAAAAGGAGAGATCAGATTGTAAAAGGAGCAATAGAAGGATTAACAAGAGATAACCCAGGGAATTAAATGCACCATCCCAAGATCAGGATGCACAAACTAGAAGAAGAAAAAGGAAGGAGAAGAAAGGTGTCCAGAGCTTCAGAACCACTTCCTGGAGTCCCAGGGCCGACTCTTACAACCACCATGGAGGAGCCCCCAAAACCTAAGATTGTTTCAGAGCCACAAGTCTCGCCTGCCAAGCAGAGTGACCACCTTTGTCAAGAAAGACATCCCACAAGAGTAAGAAATCTTTTACAACAATTAATTTTTAGGCCTGAATGGGACAATTTAAAATTTACCATGCTGTGGATGTCTGTATATAGTACGGGTGTTCCCCGCTTTTCGAACGTTCGCTTTACAAAACCTCACTCTTACGAAAGACCTACATTAGTACCCTATTTTTGCTTTCAGAAGGTGTTTTCACTGTTACAAAAAAAATCAGTGCCGATAAAAAATCAGCGCATAAAAAAATCAGCACGCGATAAAAAGCTGCGTGCGCCCCGAGAGGCTGCTGTCCCCCTGATTCGGAACGGCATTGCTTTAACAGGTTGCATTGAGCAGCTGTTTGCAAGATGAGTTCTGAGGTATTGGAAAAGCCTGAAAGAGCTCGTAAGGATGTTACATTTAGCGTAAAACTAGACATAATTAAGCGTTTTGATCGTGGTGAATGAAGTAAGGACGAAGTGAGTTTGACTTGTGGAAGCTGACGAAGATGATGTTGAAGAGGTTTTGGCATCCCCTGACCAAGAACTAATAGATGAAGAACTGATGCAATTGGAAGAGGAAAGGATAACAATCGAAACCGAATGCAGTAGCGAAATGAACATGAAGCCACTGCGTGAGATTTTCGCTGCAATGATAAAGTACTTCTTTAATTTTGAAAGGATACGTCGGTTTAGGAGATATTTGCAAGATGGTTTCAGTCCTTACAAAGAACTGTATGACAGAAAAATGCGCGAGGCTCAGCAGTCAAGCAAGCCTTCCACATCAGCCACAGCAGACAACGAACCTTGACCTTCCAGCATCGAGGTGGGCAGTCATAGGAGAAAATGAGCCGCCTGCTCTAATGGAAACAGACAACGAGATGACAACCCAGTGTCCCACCACCCCAACACCCAGGCTGCGGACAGATACAGTACCGATTCGCGGAGAATGCAGCAGTAGCCGGGAGACACACAGCATATCTTTAAGAAAAAAGCCGAAATAAACATTCTAATTAATTAGGTGTCGCCCCACACGTAAATGTTGGCCCAGATCAGAGGTGATGCAATCGGCAATTGGCGCTGATCTGAGCCGACAATTATGTGTCGGGTGGCACCTAATTAATTAGCATGTTTATTTTGGTTTTTCTCTTAAATATGTGCTGTGTGCCTCCCAGCTACCGCTGGACTCCTGCGTGCCTCACGGCAATGTATCGGTCGGCGGCCTGGAGGGTGGGGGCCACTGCACCACCCAACCTGCGACGACTCAGTCTAACACACCATCGGCAAACTGTCTTCCTGATTCCAGTAAGTGATACTACACTGTACATACATTATTTCTACTTTATATCGGCTGTGTATTTTTACGTGTTATTTGATATGATTTGGCAGCTTCATAGCTTAAAGGTTACTGGAGAGCGCTTGTGCCGTGTTTCTGCGGAGAGCGCTTGTGTGAGATTTTCGCTTCGGCGAACAGTGCTGGCAATGATTGTGGAAAAGCATTTCTACTTTATATAGGCTGTGTATTTATCATATCATTCCTGCTTTTACTATATGTTACTGTTATTTTAGGTTTTATGTGTTATTTGGCATGATTTGGTAGGTTGTTTTTGGGTCTGTGAACACTCACAAAATTTTCCCATATAAATAAATGGTAATTGCTTCTTCGCTTTATGACATTTCGGCTTACGAACCGTTTCATAGGAACCCTCTACCTTCGGATGGCGGGGGAAACCTGTAGTTGTATTATATAATATACTGCATATATAGTTGCATTTTCTATTGAGTTGTTTATAGCTAAGAAGGGAGGAGCGTTGTGTATTTAATATGTCAGTAATATTTGATTAAGCATTCTTGCTCATTACGAGTTACATGTGTAAATATATGAATTGCATATGTCATCGAGCTACCACGTGAGACATGCATGCCTTACTTGAAGTAAACACGAAGTTAAGGCCACATTTTGGACTCCCATGCCTTGCATTGAATTAGTCTAATGTTCTGAAGATACAAAATGTAACATTGCACTCTCTCGATACTCTACTGCAGCATCAGCCCAGATAGCCAAAGCTTTGAACTTGAACCCTACACCTTCTGATTCACACCTAATTTGCATAAAATTAAACTTGTGCTGGAACACATGATATTGCAATTTCACTATGTGCAGCAGGATTGAGCTCCCAATGTCTAATAGGTTTAAAACAGTGTTTCCCAACCTGGTAGTGCAACACCCCCACCCCTAAAACATTTTCATACTTGGTAACGCCCCCCCAAAGTACCTTCATACTTGAAAACACCCATCTTAGGCACGATATACTTTCCGGTGCCCCTTTAGTGTAAAAACATGTCTACCATATGTTAACATGAGAAAAATGATTCTGCTTTAAACTTTTTATTTGTCTTTAAACCTAGCTTACACAGTACACGTGAGCTGTTACAGCAACTTTGATATAAATATGATCCTTGAGCTTGATGGATTTTAGCAAGAGTCAAAATATCTGGTTCATGTTGTGACAGCAAAAGCCTGGGTTAATTACCCAGTCTGGAATTTCCAGATTGCTAAAATCCTTGAAACGATTCAGAAAAATACTGGAATCATTTCAAAAAAATCCTTCTTCAGTGACGGCAGGTGTAAGCAGTACTCTTGCAAATCACTGTCTGTGAAGGATTGTGTCATGCACAGAAACTGTGAGAACATTCTTCTCCCAATGTTTTTCTTATATATTTCCAATTTTCCAGTAAAAATTGGAAATATATAAGTTGTACTTTTTGTCTGGATTAAATTGAAATTCTCACCCTGCAGCTTCATATTTAGAATGTTCATTTTATCATATAAATCCGCTAGTCGTGCCGCATCTCCACATAGAAGTTTAATCTTGTTTCCCAACCTCTTGTTGACTTTGTGCAAAAATTCAACCATAGTGTCAAAAAGATCAAAGAAATGTTTCAGGAAGCAGTCTTTTGACAGATGAACTTCAGTGTGAAGAAGCAAGCGTTCAATATCTTCATCATTATCTTGTCATAATTGGTGAAATATTCTGCTCTTTAATGGATGAGCCTTAGTTTTGTTGATAGCAGATATTACACGAGTCATGTTTGAAAAAAGTCTCTGGCTGAGGTTTTTGGCTGTGAGATGTTGACGATGAATTACACAATGGATTGCGAACAGACTTGGAATTTCTTTTTCCATAAATACCACCAAACCAGCATGGTGACATGTTATATATGGTGCTCTATCCGTGGCACACAAAATCATGTTCCTAATCAGAACACTTTTCTCCTCAATATACATTTTGAGTCGTTGTAGACTGATTCTCCATTGATATTTGTTTTTAACTTTTTACAAAAGAGAAGTTCTTCAAAAACTTTTCCATTTTTGATAAACTGTACATAGGCCATTAGCAATGCCTCATTGTCTTGCACAGTTGACTGATCCAGTTAGATCCCAAATTCTGCTTTTTGTAGCTCGGTGCGTAGTTGATACACAACGTCTTCACTCATTTCATCAATACGATGAGCTACGGGGTTATTACTCAGAGGAATTGATTTTAAAATACTGATATCCATTTTGAGAACAGTGGTGATCACTTCTGATACAGCAGGCCTTATTAATCTTTCACCTATTGTGTGAGATTTTCCACACTTTGCTATCATTTTTGAAATGTTATAAGAAGCAATGAGACAAGGTAATTTTTAGCTTCCTTGGCAAATGACTCGAGTGTGCAACACTTTTGAAATGCTTCTTTCATCTTCTGAAATGGAGTAATACCATAAGTAGCCTTTACAGGGTGTCTTTTACGGAAGTGTTCCTGCAATCTTGATGGTTTCAGAGCTTTATTAGATGGTAAAATATTACAAATAAGACACATGGGGTGTTGCTAATCTGATAGGAATGGAATAAAACCACTCTCCAGGTAGGTAATATTGTATTGATGCACTTTCTGTAGTTTCTGTTTCTCAGCAGGATTAGAATTCAAGGCTTCACGGCCTTCAGACTCATAGAGATTGCACAGTATGTATTTATCCATCATTAATGGGGCTACGTTAAAATAAGTAAGTTAACACAAACTGGGAATGCCTTCAGGATGTTGATGACAGCAGTGAGTTGACATAATTGGTCAGGTCTTGTGCCTCAAGTTGGGATGCCATTTACCAACCCCCAATGACTTCTATTTCCCTTAATACCCTCTTAGGTCATGTAACTGTACTTGTTGGGAATCAATGGTTTAAAATAAAACTAATAGCTCAAATAAATCACCTGATGTAGATAGCTCAAAAAAATCACCTGATGTAGATTAGATGGTTTGCCATACTTAATCTGTTAGTGTAAAAGTGAGTAAATATTGTGATAAATATGAAGCTTCAGTATTGACAAACTTCGCTTTGTTCCATTTAAGTTTGAGACTATAATGACGCAGTTTAGAGAAATTATCAATAGTAAGTTAGTACATTTTTAACAAAGGAGAGTAAGTCTACAACCATGAAACCAAGACCCCAGACAACCAGAAGTAGCCTTTCCTCTATGCTTTTATGATTGTAAGACCTTAAGTAGCTTGTCTGGAAAGAGAAATAGAAATAATGTTGCAGCTTAAAGACTCTTACATTCTGATAAAGGCTCTTCAACCTGAAGATGAACTCTTTTTCTCTCTCCATAGATGCTGCCTGACTTGCTAAGTGTTTTCAATTCAGATTTCCGGAAGCTACAGTTCTTTTATATTTTCACCTCAAAAAGCATGTTTTATTGCACAAGGATTGTGAGTTTTAAGTGGAATATGAAGCAATAATTGATTCAAAACAAATATAATGGCACTAAAGGGATGTGATAACAGCACATTTGGAAAGCGGTGAAATGATCGGACAAAGTCAGCATGGATTTGTGAAAGGAAAATCATGTCTGACAAATCTCATAGAATTTTTTGAGGATGTAACTAGTAGAGTGGATAGGGGAGAACCAGTGGATGTGGTATATTTGGATTTTCAAAAGGCTTTTGACAAGGTCCCACACAGGAGATTAGTGTGCAAACTTAAAGCACATGGTATTGGGGGTAAGGTATTGGTGTGGGTGGAGAATTGGTTAGCAGACAGGAAGCAAAGAGTGGGAATAAACGGGATCTTTTCAGAATGGCAGGCGGTGACTAGTGGGGTACCGCAAGGCTCAGTGCTGGGACCCCAGTTGTTTACAATATATATTAATGACTTGGATGAGGGAATTAAATGCAGCATCTCCAAGTTTGCGGATGACACGAAGCTGGGTGGCAGTGTTAGCAGTAAGGAGGATGCTAAGAGGATGCAGGGTGACTTGGATAGGTTGGGTGAGTGGGCAAACTCATGGCAGATGCAATTTAATGTGGATAAATGTGAAGTTATCCACTTTGGTGGCAAAAATAGGAAAACAGAACAACGAGACCTGGGTGTCATTATACACCAGTCATTCAAAGTGGGCATGCAGGTACAGCAGGCGGTGAAAAAGGCAAATGGTATGCTGGCATTTATAGCGAGAGGATTCGAGTACAGGAGCAGGGAGGTACTACTGCAGTTGTACAAGGCCTTGGTGAGACCACACCTGGAGTATTGTGTGCAGTTTTGGTCCCCTAATCTGAGGAAAGACATCTTTGCCATAGAGGGAGTACAAAGAAGGTTCACCAGATTGATTCCTGGGATGGCAGGACTTTCATATGAAGAAAGACTGGATGAACTGGGCTTGTACTCGTTGGAATTTAGAAGATTGAGGGGGGATCTGATTGAAACGTATAAGATCCTAAAGGGATTGGACAGGCTGGATGCAGGAAGATTGTTCCCGATGTTGGGGAAGACCAGAACGAGGGGTCACAGTTTGAGGATAGAAGGGAAGCCTTTTAGGACCGAGATGAGGAAAAACTTCTTCACACAGATAGTGGTGAATCTGTGGAATTCTCTGCCACAGGAAACTGTTGAGGCCAGTTCATTGGCTATGTTTAAGAGGGAGTTAGATATGGCCCTTGTGGCTACAGGGGTCAGGGGGTATGGAGGGAAGGCTGGGGCGGGGTTCTGAGTTGGATGATCAGCCATGATCGTAATAAATGGCGGTGCAGGCTCGAAGGGCCGAATGGCCTACTCCTGCACCTATTTTCTATGTTTCTATGTAAAAATAGAATTTTCAGTTTTCCCCTTCCCAAATTAGGGCATTGACATAAACTATGATGCAATTAGATAGTTCGCCACAGACTATTAGACTTTGGATCTTCCTGGCAAAATTTTATTCCTCAATTAACATCTCTAAAAACAGATAATTTCAGCTCATTATCTTATTGATAACAACAGCAGCTTGTTGGATACAAACTGAAAACCAAGTTCACTATAGTACAACAGTATTTACAATTTGAATGCTCTTCATGCTATAAAATTCTCAAGATATTTTGAGGGTAACAGGAAAATGACTTTGTAAAATTAAGTATTTTATTTTATCATTTTATAACAGTGGTTCCCAAAGTGGGTGATATTGCTCCCCTGGGGCAGTGGGAGTTTCTAAGGCAATGATAAAGATAAAGCAGGAAGTGGGGGTGGGGGAGTGCTCAGTAGCAAGCAGGTCAGCTGAGAGATTACAGACCTAATTTAAGAAATGAATTACTTATTATAAGCATTTGGTTCTCAGTACCATAACTGATTACACTGATCATATAATCATGTTATCGCTTGCTAACCTACTATTCCCTTAATTTTTGCTCGAAGCACATTATAGTTTTGGAAATTTGGACTGAAAAAGTTGATTTATTTCTGGGCCAGGCCTGTACGATATTGCTGTTCACTACTGTGGTACAGTTTTAGCTGGGATGATTCCCATACTCTAATCACACAGTGACGTAATTCCTGTGAATTAACATGTGGCGTTCAATGGGGGTAATGCTCAGAATCTGCCCTTTCGAATGGTCTTGACTGCATTTCTCTAGCCCATGGCCAAAGTGAGATATCACTACCCCATTTTATGTACCTTCAGGCAGAGAGTCAGGCTTTGCCTGATCTATGATGATGTCATAACTTTACCCTTTATTGATCACAGCACTTGAGGTCAGACTTAAAGAATAGGCGATTGACTGCGGTTGTTAATCCATAACAAAAATGGCAGAAGCAGACCAAACGTTAAAGAAGCGTAGACAGTATGGTGTTGAGCATCTGAAATATGGATTCATACCAGCACCAAGTAACCAACAACAGCCAATGTGACTTGCATGAAGAAGTTTTTTTAAATGAGGCAATGAAACTGTCCAGGCTTCTTGAACATTTGAAGAGAATGCACTCTGATAAAGCAAAGAAGAACTTGGTTTATATTCAGTCACTTCATGAAAACTTTCAAAACTGAAAAATCATTTCAAAACATGTTTGCCAGCACTTCACAACAAAACAGTGACCGTTTGTGTACTTTGTACAACATTTCATTGCTCGTTACTAGATCCAGAAAGTCCCGTACAATTGGAGAAGAACTGATTCTGCTAGAAGATCAGGAGGATCCAAGTATGGCTTTGCATTTCACCAGACCAAATAATTAATACGATTCTGCTCAGTGACAAATCTGTTCGAAGACAAATAGATGAAATGTCTGAGAATGTGGAAGACACACAATGCAACATACTGAGGAGAACAGAATTTGTTCTGCCATTGTGTAAAACCCTGGTTAAGATTTTTACTGCTATGCTGTAGATATTTCATTTTAGCAGTTCTGTAAGAGCAGTCTGTTCTGCTTTCAGCCTGTTTGGGTTAATGTTGAAGATGAGGGATGATGCAGAATGTGTCATCCAATTAGGATGGTGGAACTGGGAGGTTTTATGAGGGACCCTAAGGTTGGTTGAGGGTTTTTTTTTTGTTCGGTGGGAGAGGAAGAAAGAAGACAATGGAGAGAACCGGTTGTAGGATTCAACCCAGTGAGGGACCGTGATTCAATGGAGCAAGGTGCTGGGGTCTACTGAGGATCGGTGAATATGATGTTTGGAAAGGTTGAACTCCAACTTGTGCATATTTGACTGTTTAATTATAATGGCCCATTTTTGTTTTTTTTTTCTTTCTTTTCTTTACTAACCCTGTAGTTAAGTTAAGATTCATAAATATAATTCCTTTAATCGTATGCAGTGTGCTGTCTGTTATTTCTTGGCACTGAGTTGTAACAGGGTAGCAAGTTACACAGCATCCACACAAACCAGGGTTTGGGGTGAGAGAGCCATCTCAATCTCACGGGTTTGGTTGGACTGATGTGTGTACTCCCTAGACTCACGCAGCCAAGGAAACCAGCGGGGTTTTAGTTGGATGAGTCAAATTTTCCAGGCAACGAATCTTTGCTTCTTGGTTATATTCGCTTCATAAAAGATGAAGGCACAGTTCAAGGGTTCTTATTTGCAAGAAGACTAGAAACAGATAAGAAAGAGGGGTCAACATTCTGGGATTTCTCAAGAAGGACATTGCACTCACCAATATTCTTGCTTGTGCAACAGATGGGGCACCATCAAATGACAGGATGCCACCGTGGGTTTATTACTTTCTGGAAAAAGCTGTACCTAACATATTTACCATTCACTGTGTAATTCACAGACAACATTTTGTTCCAAAAACATAAGTGATCAGCAGCATAGATCATTGAATACTGTTATCACAGTGGTAAATAAATTCAAGTCCTATGCTCTCAGTTCTTGACTATTTGGAGAATGATGAACAGTTTCAACACTTGCTTAATTCATTAATCAACTCAAGAATTTTAGGCATGACGTTGCTCATTTGTCAGAATTATTCACAAAGTTTAATGAAATCAGTCTTCAATTGCAAGGAAGTGATGTGAATCTTATCAAATTCAAATCAGTCATCTCCAGATTTCTGTCCAAGTTAACCCTATTTATGTATAACTTTGGCCAGCATGATTCCCAATTTCGGAGTCTCTCTGAGTGAGCTGCATAAAGAAGGTCAGAGTGATTTTACAATCTTCTCTTGATACAAATTCCAGATTGGATAATAAATCCATTCCTGAACACTTGTGATGAGGAATTAACAGGAAGGATAGAGGAAGAACTGATCTCACTACAAAATGACTCAGATGAAGATGAGGTTCAAGAAATCATGTCAAGACTTTTGGTTGCAGAAAGTAATCTACATTCTATCCCACACTGTGGAAAAAAGTCAATATGTTCTTTATTACCTTTATTAACAACATCATATTTAGTGAAGCACAGTTTCAGTTCAATCATCCAACTTTTTCAAAGCAATGAAACAGACTGCAAATTAGCGAACTAGGGATTTGAGACTCCTTCTAAGTGACATTGAGCCTGATGTGGAGAAGCTGATATCACTGCACCAAGTCCATCCATCTGTTTGAAAAGTGAAAAAGCAATGAAGCAGTGAATAGCAGATTGCTAATTTACACTCTAAAATTGTTGATGATTTTTATTCAACTATTAAAGAAATATTTGTGGCTTTAAATAGATTTGAATTTTTTGTGATTATTTGTTGTTGCTTTGAATTTGCAGTTCCTTTTTTTTTCACTGTACATCATAAATCAAAATTTTCTATAGCTGGAAAGGGAAGGGGTGGCACTGGGGATGTGGACTGGGAGCTAAAGGCGCGATAACCCAGAAATGTTTAGGCACCACTGGTTTATAAACTGCATTTATTTAATTTTGATACCAGGTTTCACAATCATACAGTATTTTTTTGGGGGGGAGTGGGAAGCAGAAGTTGTTCAGAGATAGCGTCACGGCTGCAGAAAGGGTGGATGCCATAGAGGGATTGTCTATGGAGTCTCTGTGGGTGTAAGTTAGGAACAGGAAGGGGTCAATAACTTTACTGGGTGTTTTTTATAGGCCGCCTAAAAGTAACAGGGATATCGAGGAGCAGATAGTGAAATAGATCCTGGAAAGGTGTAATAATAACAGAGTTGTCGTGATGGGAGATTTTAATTTCCCAAACATCGATTGGCATCTCCCTAGAGCAAGGGGTTTAGATGGGGTGGAGTTTGTTAGGTGTGTTCAGGAAGGTTTCTTGACAAAATATGTAGGTAAGCCTACAAGAGGAGAGGCTATACTTGATTTGGTATTGGGAAATGAACCTGGTCAGCTGTCAAATCTCACAGTGGGAGAGCAGTTTGGAGATAGTGATCATAATTCTATCTCCTTTGCAATAGCATTGGAGAGCGATAGGAACAGATAAGTTAGAAAAGTGTTTAATTGGAGTAAGGGGAATTATGAGGCTATCAGGCAGGAAACTGGAAGCTTAAATTGGGAACAGATGTTCTCAGGGAAAATTACGGAAGAAATGTGGCAAATGTTCAGAGGATATTTGTGTGAAGTTCTGCATAGGTACTTTCCAATGAGACAGGAAAGTTATGGTAAGGTACAGGAACCGTGGTGTACAAAGGCTGTAATAAATCTAGTCAAGAAGAAAAGAAAAGCTTACAAAAGGTTCAGAGAGCTAGGTAATGTTAAAGATCTAGAAGATTATAAGGCGAACAGGAAGGAGCTTAAGAAGGAAATTAGGGGAGCCAGAAGGGGCCATGAGAAGGCCTTGGCGGGCAGGATTAAGGAAAACCCCAAGGCATTCTGCAAGTATGTGAAGAGCAAGAGGATAAGACATGAGAGAATAGGACCTATCAAGTGTGACAGTGAGAAAGTTTGTATGAAACCAGAGGAAATAACAGAGGTACTTAATAAATACGTTACTTCAGTATTCACTATGGAAAAGGATCTTGGTGATTGTAATGATGACTTGCAGCAGACTGAAAAGCTTGAGTGTGTAGATATTAAGAAAGAGGATGTGCTGGAGCTTTTGGAAAGCATCAAGTTGGATAACTCACCGGGACCGGATGAGATGTATCCCAGGCTACTGTGGGAGGCGAGGGAGGAGATTGCTGAGCCTCTGCTGATGATCTTTGCATCATCAATGGGGACAGGAGAGGTTCCAGAGGATTGGAGGGTTGTGGATGTTGTTCCTTTATTCAAGGAAGGGAGTAGAGATAGCCCAGGAAATTATAGACCAGTGAGTCTTACTTCAGTGGTTGGTAAGTTGATGGAGAAGATCC
The DNA here is from genome assembly GCF_963921235.1 of Mobula hypostoma. Taxonomy (NCBI): domain Eukaryota; kingdom Metazoa; phylum Chordata; class Chondrichthyes; order Myliobatiformes; family Myliobatidae; genus Mobula; species Mobula hypostoma. Next base: position 53,319,620 of record NC_086107.1, read on the forward strand.
TGAGAGGCAGGATTTATGAACATTCGGAGAGGTATAATATGATTAGGAATAGTCAGCATGGCTTTGTCAAGGGCAGGTTGTGCCTTACGAGCCTGATTGAATTTTTTGAGGATGTGACTAAACAGATTGATGAAGGAAGAGCAGTAGGTGTATTGTATATGGATTTCAGCAAGGCATTTGATAAGGTACCCCAATAGATTAGATTAGATTATGAGGACACTCAGTCCTCGTTTATTGTCATTTAGAAATGCATACATTAAGAAATGATACAATGTTCCTCCAGAGTGATAGCTCAAAAAAAAAGGACAAACCAAAGACTAACACTGACAAAACCACATAATTATAACTTATATTTACAACAGTGCAAAGCAATACCATAATTTGATAAAGAGCAGACCATGGGCACAGTAAAAAAAGTCTCAAAGTTCCAATCGACCCCTGATAATCTTGATAGCAGGCGGCAAAAGGGAGAAACTCTCCCTGCCATAAACCTCCAGGTGCCCACAACTGCCGATGCATTGGAAGGACCCGACCACAGCCGACTCTGAGTCTGTCCAAAGACTTCGAGCTTCCGACCAGCCCTCCGACACCGAGCACCGAGCACCAACTCTGCTGAGTGCTTCGACCCCGCCCCAGCTGCCGAGCAACAAGCAAATCTGAGGACTCAGGGCCTTATCCTCCGGAGATTCTGGATCACACAGAGCAGCGGCAGCGAAGCAGGCATTTCAGAAGTTTCTCCAGATATTCCTCCGTTCTCTCACGTCTGACTCCATCAAATCAGGATTGTGCACGGCACCCCACTTGACAGATAACAGTTATCATACACCGGAGTGGCCACTGCGCGCTGCATCGCATTGCCATCTTCTCCTCCTCCCCTCCTTTTGACCCCATGCAAGCCTTATTGAGAAAGTAAGTTGGCATGGGATCCAAGGGAACATTGTTTTGTGGATCCATTACTGGCTTGCCCACAGAGGCAAAGAGTGGTTGTAGACGGGTATTTTCTGCATGGAGGTCGGTCACCAGTGGAGTGCCTCAGGGATCTGTTCTAGGACCCTTACTCTTCATGATTTTTATAAATGACCTGGATGAGGAAGTGGAGGGATGGGTTAGTAAGTTTTCTGATGACACAAATGTTGAAGGTGTTGTGGATAGTGTGGATAGGTGTTGTGGATAGTGCTGTCAGAGGTTACAGTGGGACATTGATAGGATGCAAAACTGGGCTGAGAAGTGGCAGATGGAGTTCAACCCAGATAAGTGTGAAGTAGTTCATTTTGGGAGGTCAAATGCGATGGCAGAATATAGTATTAATGGTAAGACTCTTGGCATTGTGGAGTATCAGAGGGATTTTGAGGTCTGAGTCCATAGGACGCTCAAAGCAGCTGAGCAGGTTGACTCTGTGGTTAAGAAGGTGTCCGGTGTATTGGCCTTCATCAATCGTGGAACTGAATTTAGGAGCTGAGAGGTAATGTTGCAGCTATATGGGACACTAGTCAGACCCCAGTTGGAGTACAGTGCTCAGTTCTGGTCGCCTCACTACAGGAAGGATGTGGAAGCCATAGAAAGAGTGCAGAGGCGATTTACAAGGATGTTGCCTGAATTGGGGAGCATGCCTTATGAAAACAGGTTGAGTGAACTTGGCCTTTTCTCCTTGGATCGACGGGGGATGAGAGGTAACCTGATAGAGGTGTATAAGATGATAAGAGGCATTGATCTTGTGGATAGTCAGAGGCTTTTTCCCAGGAATGAAATGGTTGCCACAAGAAGACACAGGTTTAAGGTGCTGGGGAGTAGGTAAGGAGGAGACGTCAGGAGTAATTTTTTTACTCAGAGAGTGGTGAGTGCATGGGATGGGCTGCCGGCAATGGTGGTGGAGGCGGATACGATAGGGTCTTTTAAGAGACTTTTGGATAGGTACATGGAGCTTAGAAAAATAGAGGGCTATGGGTAAGCCTAGTAATTTCTACGGTAGGGACATGTTCGGCACAACTTTGTGGGCCGAAGGGCCTGTATTGTGCTGTAGGTTTTCTATGTTTCTGTGTTTCTAGAAGTACTTGCAGCCCATTATAAGCCCCCTGTGTGCATCCCAACCTATAATCTAACTGTACACATCACCAACCTATAGTATGTTCCAAGTTTCTGTTAATTTCTGTACTGACTGATTTTGGTGTGCTATTTAAAACTAACAATATGTTGAGGCACTGCGCAGTGGAAAGGCTTTGTGTGATGTAACGTTATTACATAGGAAAAACCAGTACAAGATCTGCTTGCATAATATCAGAAAAAAAACATTGACAGCTGCCTTAACCAACTACTCAACCTGTCAACCTCCAAGAGGACTACAACCCGGAGACCCACGTGCCTCAATAACTCAGAGCTATGTTGGATGGAGTCAGTAGTTTATGCTTTGGCTTTTGGTAGGATCACCCATGCCAAACAGGTCGAAGGGTAGAGGACAGACTGAGAATGATCTACTGGTCCTCCAGGTTCGGAGTTGAGCTCAGGGCTAACAACTCTAACTGGACAAACAAAATTGTTATAGAAGCAGCAATGAAGAATCTTTGTAACACATGCAAAATGCTGGAGGAACACAGCAGGCCAGGCAACATCTATGGAAAAGAGTACAGTCGATGCTTTGGGCTGAGACACTTCAGTAGGACTGGAGAAAAAAAAGATGAGGCGTAAAGTTAAAAGGTGGGAGAAGGGGAGGGAGAAACACAAGGTGATAGGTGAAACCGGGAGATGGAGGGGTGAAGTAAAGAGCTGGGAAATTGATTGGTGAAGGAGATACCGGGCTGGAGAATGGAGAGTCTGATAGGAGAGGACAGAAGACAATAGAAGAAAGAAAAGGGGGAGGAGCACCAGAGGGGGGAGTGATGGGCAGGCATGGAGATAAGATGAGAAAGGGAAAAGGGATGAGGAATGGTGAAGGAGAAGGGGTGGGGTCATTACCAGAAGTTCAAGAAATCGATGTTCATGCCATCAGGATGGAGGCTACGCAGACAGAATATAAGGTGTTGTTCCTCCAACCTGAATGTGACCTCATTGTGACAGTAGAGGAGGCCATGGATAGACACATTGGATTGGAATGGGAAGTGCAATTAAAATGGTTGGTTACTGTGAGATCATGCTTTTTCTGGCAGACAAAGTGTAGGTGCCTGGCGAAGCAGTCTCCCAATCTATGTCAGGTCCCACCGATATACAGGAAACCACATCAGGAGCACCAAACACTGTATATGACCCCAACAGACTCTCAGGTGAAGTGTCGCCTCATCTGGAAGGACTGTTTGGGGTCCTGAATAGTAGTGAAGGAGGAGGTGTAGGGGCATGTGTAGCACTTGTTCAACTTGCAAGGATAAGTGCCAGGAGGGAGATCAGTGGGGAGTCAGGGAGGGAGTGATCCCTGCAGGAAGCAGAAAGTGGGGGGAGGGGAGAGAGAGGGAAGATGTGTTTGGTGGTGGGATCCCGTTGGAGATGGTGGAAGTTTTGGAGAATTATGTGCTGGGCGCAGAGGCTGGTGGGGTGGTAGGTGAGGACAAGAGAAACCCCATCCCTAGTGTGGTGGCAAGAAGATGGGCCAAGAGCAGACGCACGTGAAATGGAAGAAATGCAGTTGAGGACAGCGTTGATGGTGGAGGAAAGGAATGAAAAGCCTCATCCTGAGAGCAGGTGCAGTGGAGGCAGAGGAATTGAGAGAAGGGGATGGCGTTTTTACAAGTAACAGGGCAGGAAGAGATATAGTCCAGGTAGCCCTCAGAGTCCATGAGTTTATAATAGACATCAGTTATGTCAGGTCACTCGTCTGAGTGCTACTGGTACCATGTAACCCAGTACTACCTGTCGCATGGTCAGGTGGTCGGCGACTAAACCGGCTCCCCCACCAGGTTTTCCTGGGGAGGAGGGTGGCTAGACACCCTGCAGGACGAGAAACAAGACCTGTCAAAGGGCAGATGAACCCTCTCATAGAGTCAACGGTCATTTAGCAAACACGTGCCGTGAAGCGCGGAAAGAGCATCTCTTGCATTGAAGCTTGGTCTGGCTATTCACTGCAACAGAACTTCCCCCAGTTGCCTTGGACCCCACCAAGCCGCTGGATCTGAGAAGGGATGTCGAGAGGGTGGGTCTGGACCTGTGCAACCCCCTACTCACCTAAAATCCATTCATGCACACACTGTTCCTTTCTGAGTACTGAAAGGAACCATCATCATCCTTTGGGATGGGTAGCCAGAGACAGAGTGAATAGACATTAGTAAATAAGCTGTCTCCAGAGATAATCCTTCTCCCTCTGAGTATTGGGTCTCTAGCTGAGCCTTTCATGTTGCGAAACACAGGAGGAAACTACTGACATGTTGACATTGCCAGAGGTGGAGGACCCTAAATGCCAGTGGTGAAACTGTCATGGACTTTGAATATTCTTGACACTGAAAACATTTAAACATATTAAATACATTAAGGAAAATAACTAAACATGTATTTTCAAAAAACTAGGTAATGATAGAGATCTAGAAGATTATAAGGCTAGCAGGAAGGAGCTTAGAATGAAGTTAGGAGAGCCAGAAGGGGCCATGAGAAGACCTTGGTGGACAGGATTAATGAAAACCCTAAGGCATTCCACAAGTATGTGAAGAACAAGAGGATAAGACGTGAGAGAATAGGACCAATCAAGTCTGACAGTTGAAAAGTGTGTATGGAACCGAAGGAGATAGCAGAGGTACTTAATGAATACTTTGCTTCAGTATTCACTACGGAAAAGGATATTAGCAATTGTAGGGATGATCTACAGTGGACTGAAAAGCTTGAGCATGTAGATATTAAGAAAAAGGACGTGCTGGAGCTTTTGGAAAGCATCAAGTTGGATACATCACTGGGACCAAACGAGATGTGCCCCAGGCTACTGTGGGAGGAGAGGGACGAGATTGTTGAGCCTCTGGCAATGACCTTTGCATCATCAATGGAGATGGGAGAGGTTCCAGAGGACTGGAGGGTTGTGGATGTTGTTCCCTTATTCAAAGAAGGGAGTAGAGATAGCCCAGAAAATTATAGACCAGTGAGTCTTACTTCAGTGGTTGGTAAGTTGATTGAGAAGATCCTGAGAGGCAGGATTTATGAACATTTGGAGAGGCATAATATGATTAGAAAGAGTCAGCATGGCTTTGTCAAGGGCAGGTCGTGCCTTATGAGCCTGATTGAATTTTTTGAGGATGTGACTAAACACATTGATGAAGGTAGAGCCATAGGTGTAGTGTATATGGATTTCAGCAAGGCATTTCAAATATGATGGACGCTGCTTTGTGGATCCAGAACTAGCTTGCGCACAGAAGGCAAAGTGTGGTTGTAGACGGGTCATATTCTGCATGAAGGTCAGTGACCAGTGGTGTGCCTCAGGGATCTGTTCTGGGACCCTTATTCTTCGTAATTTTTATAAATGACCTGGATGAGGAAGTGGAGGGATGGGTTAGTAAATTTGCTGATGACACAAAGGTTGAGGGTGTTGTGGATAGTGTGGAGGGCTGTCAGAGTTTACAGCAAGACATTGATAGGATGCAAAACTGGGCTGAAAAGTGGAAGATGGAGTTTAACCCATTTAAGTGTGAAGTGATTCATTTTGGTAGGTCAAATACGATGGCAGAATCTAGTATTAATGGTAAGACTCTTGACAGAGTGGAGGATCAGAGGAATCTTAGGGTACGAGTCCATAGGACGCTCAAAGCTGCTGTGCAGGTTGACTCTGTGGTTAAGAAGGCATACGGTGTATTGGCCTTCATCAATCATGGGATTGAGTTTAGGAGCAGAGAGGTAATGTTGTAGCTGTACAGGACCCTGGTCAGACCCCATTTGGAGTACTGTGCTCAGTTCTGGTCGCTTCACAGCAGGAAGGTTGTGGAAACCAGAAAGGGTGCAAAGGAGATTTACAAGGATGTTGCCTGGATTAGGGAGCATGTTTTATGAGAATAGGTTGAGTGAACTTGGTCTTTTCTCCTTGGAGCGACGGAGGATGAGAGGTGACCTGATAGAGGTGTACAAGATGATGAGAGGCACTGATCGTGTGGATGTTCAGAGGCTTTTTTCCTGGGCTGAAATGGCTAACACCGGGCATAGTATTAAGGTGCTGGGGAGTAGGTACAGAGGAGATGTCGGGGTAAGTTTTTTACGCAGAGAGTGGTGAGTGTGTGGAAAGGGCTGCAGGCGACAGTGGTGGAGGCGGATACGATAGGGTCTTTTAAGAGACTCCTGGATAGGTACATGGAGTTTAGAAAAATAGAGGGCTATGGGTAACCCTAGGTAATTCCTAAAGTAGGTACATGTTCGGCACACCATTGTGAGCCGAAGGGTCTGTATTGTTCTGTAGGTTTTCTATATTTCTATGTTTCCCTGATCTCTCTCTATTCTCCTGTCATGGTCTGGAACACATATAGTTGACTTCTGATAAAATTTATGAGGATTTTTAAAAACATTTCAAAATATTTGCAGAAATTTATAGTTTAGTAATCTGCTTAAATCTCATTCACTCCTAGCTTTTGTTTTGATTAGTATATTTTATATTGAGTCTAGTTCATAAGAAGTTGAAGTTAATTTTTGGTGGGCTTCAATAATCGTAAGACCTCCCTTTGGGAGAAGCAGTATGAGGTTTAAAAAGAGCTCGGGGCCTTCAATGACAGTGGTTTATTTGGGATTTGGCAAAAGCCAATAAAAAGAAGTGAGGTATAAGTGGAGAGGCCATTGTGGGAGTGGGCCAGTGTTAAAGTAGTCAGGCTTTAACTCAAGAAGCTTGAGCAAGAAGGGGTGAAGGCTCTAAGTAACTTTCTAGTAAGTTTTTATTTCTTTTTCTATTAGTACATAGCTAGTTCAATAAGAATGGGTCCAGAGTAAGTGGCATGTTCTTCATGTGAGATGTGGGAACTCTGGGAGATGTCCAGTTACCTTGACAATGGTATCACCATGAGGTACATCGAGCTGCGGCTCCTTACGGCCACTGTTAGGGAAATGGAGCTACAGCTGTGTGAATTTCCGCTCATAAAGGAGAATGAATTAGTAACTAATAGATAGGAGCTACAGGGAAGTAGTCAGCCCTAAGTTGCAGGAGGCAGGGACCTAGCTGACTGTCAAGAGAGGGAAAGAAAATAGATAGCTGGTGCAGAGTATCCTTTAACAAGAATATCACTTTGGATACTGTTGCGGGGATGGCCTATGAGGGGGAGGCCACAGCGACCAGGTCTCTGGCACTGCGTCTTGCTCTGTGGCCCAGAAGGGGAGGGGAGGGGAAAAAAAAGAGGACTGCAGTAGTGCATAGTTAGAGGAGTAGACAGCAAATTCTGTGTACGTGAAGAAGATACCTGGCTGGTCCGATGCCTCCCAGGTCCCAGGGTCAGGGGTGCCTTGGACTGGGTCGATTGCATCTTAAAGTGGGAGAGTGAACAGCCAGAAATCGTGGTATATGTTGGTACCAACAACATAGATAGGATAAGGGATGAGGTCCTGAAGAGAGAATATAGAAAGTTAGGTGGAAAACTGAAAAGCAGGACCTCAGCTGTAGTTTTCTCTAGATTGCTGCCTGTGCCACACGTCTTTGAGGGAAAGACTCAAGATTCAATATTCAAGATAGTTTAATATCACTTCCAGTTCACAAATGTAAAGGAGAAAGGGGTAATTATTACTCCGGATCCGGGATCTAAGGCAGCGCATAAACACAGTAAGATGAAGAACAGAATAATAATTATAAAAACACACAATAAATATACACAGATTGTTTGTATTACTGTAAAGTGATAAGAGTGACTGTACATAAATTGACTGACAGGTGATGATAAAGTAGTCGTGGTTGGGGGCATGGAGGGGTGGGTTATTCAGTGGAGTTTTTGATCGGCCTTACTGCTTGAGGAAAGAAATTATTTTTGAGTGTGGTGTTCCTGGCGTGGATGCTACATCATCTCTTCCCTGATGGGAATGGGACAAACAGTCCATGAGCAGGGTGAGTGGGATCCTTCATGATCCTACTGGCACTTTTCGGACAACTTTCTGTGCATATGCCCTTGATGGCAGGTAGGCTAGTGCCGGTGGTGCATTGGACAGTTTTGACTACATGTTGTAGAGCCTTCTTGTGCAATTTCTGTACCTGGCAGTGATGCAGCTTGTTAGGATGCTCTCTACTGTGCATCTGTAGAATGATGTGAGCATAGATGTGCAAAGTCCAGTTCTCTTCAACCTCTTCAGAATGTAAAGGTGTTAGTGAGCTTTCCTGACTGTAGCATGTGTTCCTACAGGAACAGAATGATTTGGCGGATGTATGCATGGCTGAGGAATTGGCAGGGTTTCTGATTTCCACATTATTGGGATCTCTTCAGGGAGTGTGTGTCTTGTACAAACAGGATTGTTTACACTTGAACTTGAGCGAGAGTAATATCTTATAGTACAGGTTTGCTAGAACTGTTGGGAAGGGTTCAAACTAATTTGGCAGGAGGGTGGGAACAGAAGTGATAGGGCTAAGATGGGGCAGTTGGTATACAAGTTGATGCAGCGGGTAGTGAAACTGTGAGGTAGAACAAGTGGGATGATAATAGGCAATATTGCAGTCAGCATGATGAGTTGAAGTGTGATGAATACAGGACTGACTGTGTTATATTTGAATGCATGCAGTATACAGGATAAGGACTTTTAGCACAGTTAGAGATTGGCAGGTCATGGCTGAAAGAAGATAATAGTTGGGAGCTTAACATCTGAGGATACACCTTTAATCGAATGGGCAGGCAGGTAGGCAGAGGAGGTGGGGTGGTTCCATTGGTGAAAAATGAAATCAAATCCTTAGAAAGGGGTGATATAGGATCAGAGGATAAAGAATCCTTGTGTGTAAACTGCAAAGGCACAAAAAAAAAATCCCTGATGGGAGTTACATATAGGCTTCCGAGTACTAACTAGGATGGAGAAATTATAACAGGAAATAGAAAGGGTATGTAAAAAGAACAATGTTACAATACTCATGGGGGATTTTAATATGCAGGTAGATTGGGAAAATTAGGTTGGTGTTGGATGTCAAGAGAGGGAATTCGTAGAATGTCTATGAGATGCCTTTTTAGAGCAACTTGTGGTTGAGCCCACTCAGTTCTGGTTGGGGTGCTGTGTAGTGAACCAGATTTGATCAGGGAGCTTCAGGTTAAGGAACTCTCAGGAAGTAGTGATCATAATATGATAGAATTAAACCCGCAGTTTGAGACAGAGAAGCTAAAATCAGATATATCACTGTTACAGTAGAGTAAAAAAGGGTATTACAGAGGCATAAGAGTGGAGCTGGCCAAAGTTGATTGATAGAGGATAGCAGAACAGCAATGGCTGGAGTTGCTGGGAGGAATTCGGAAGGCTCAGAACAGACACGCCTGAAAGAAGTAGCATTCTAAAGGGAGAATGAAACAACCATGGCTGACAAGGGAACTCAAAGTCAGCATAAAAGGAAAAGAGAGGCCATACAATATTGCAAGAATTAGTAGGAAGTTAGAGGATTGGAAGATTTTGAAAACCAACAGAAGGCAACCAAAAAGCAATAAAGAGAGAGAAGATGAAATATGAAGGTAAATGATGATACCAAAAGTTTTTTTTTCAGACATACAAAAAAATTAAAGGGAGGTGAGGGTGGATATCAGACAGCTGTAAAATGATGCTGGGGAGGAAGTAATGGGGACAAAGAAATGGTAAATGAACTCAATAAGTATTTTGCATCAATCCATTGTTAAGAATGAAGTTTCAGAGTGCTTGAAGGCACATGATAAAATAGGCCAAAGTCAGCATGGTTTCCTTTGTCGGCATGACAAATCCATTGGAATTTTTTGAGGAAATAGCAGGCAGAATAGACAAAGAAGAGTCAGTGGATGTTGTTTACTTGGATTTTTAGAAGGCCTTTGACAAGGTGCTGCACATGAGGCTGCTTGACAAGATGAGCCCATGATATTACAGGAAAGGTACTAGCATGGGAAGACAATTGGCTAACTGGCTGGAGGCAAAAGGGACCTTTTCTGGGACTGCCAGTGACCAGTAGTGTTCCGCAAGGGTTGGTGTTGGGACTGCACCTATTCACATTATATATCAATGATTTGTTTGACAGAGCTGACAGCTTTGTAGCCAGGTATGCAGATGATATGCAGACATCGTGGAGGGGCAGGTAGTGTTGAGGAAGCAGGGAGACTGTGGAAGCACTTAAACAGGCTAGGAGAATGGGCAAAGAAGAGGCAGATTCAAGACTGAGTGTTGGCCTTTTATTTTTATATAATTTTTTTTTGAATCTTGAATCTGCCTCAAACTCCTAATGAAACATAGCCTTCTATGTAATTGAATGTAAATGTTAGGATCAGGATAGATCTTCAGAGATACTGACACCCAGGAACTTTAAACTGCTCACCCTTTCCATGGCTGCTCCCTCAACTTCCCCTTCATAAAGTCCACAATGAATTCATTGATCTTACTGACATTGAGTGTAAGCTTGTTGTTGTGACACCAAACTCAACCAGCTGGTCCAGCTCATTTCTGTGCATCTCCTCGCCATCTGAAATTCTGCCAACAATAGTTGTGTCGTCAGCAAATTTTATATGGTGCTTGAGCTGTGTCTAGCCACACAGCCACGATGATATGCCAGAGCAGACTCAATGGGTCAAAAGGTCTAATTCTGTCCCAATGTTTTCTGGTCTTAGTTTCCTCTTGTCATTTTATGTGATCCCTGTGGAGAAAGCTGCAAGTCCAGAGCTGTAAACTTGGGGAGCACATTTACTATGCGTGGATAAATCAATTGTAGATTTCATTGTGTGAACTTTGGAATTTTTTCTAGCCGCTTGGTGATTCCGGAATTTCGACAACAACGTCCTGTAACGGAATGAAATTGGAAATGATCAATTACTATTATTCACATCACTTTAATGACAGTGTAACACCTTGAAGAGATGTACAGTTACATTAATAACACAGTTCAATCCCAGGCTTGCAGATTACATGGAAGGTAAACAAGCTTTCAAACTTATCCTTAGGAGGCAGATGAAAAGCAAGGACAATATGAAATTAACCTTGTTATGTGCCTCTGAATTCCCATAAAGCCTTACTACCTTGAGCCACATCTGTTACTGAAATTTGAAATAACAGGTCTTCTGACAAAACTTTCATTCATCCACTGTGCCTGTCTATTTCAGTAGTTTCCAAATTTTTTTGGGTCTTTACCCCATTGGCTCCCAGACCACATCCCCAGCGCACCCCTCTCCCTTTCTGGTCATAACAGCTATAAAGAACAGTAAAAGCTATAAAGAATTTTGATCTGCGACACACAGGGAAAGAAAAGTGTCATAAGGGGACATTGGGAGCGGACCCAGATGCAAGGCACAGACACTGAAGTACTAGGAACAGGACAGGTTGGTCTCAAAAGCAAGGGGAGTCAGGAAGAAACCACGCTGGACATGGACACAGGCCCTGGATGAGACTAGGATTCCGGGCCGGGGCTAGGACTAAGACTAGAAAAGCGGGACCAGGACAAAGAACTTGGAGCTAGGAGCCTGGGCTAGGACTCCGAGCCAGAGACTGTACAGGGACCCGGAACCTGGGTCCTGACTCAGGCTCGGACCCCGGATCCAGGAGAGGACAAGACGTGGCTACAGGACTGGACGTGGAACTCCTGCACAGGACGAGGCACATGGACAGGACGAGAACACAAAGCCTTGACTTCGACAGGATGAGGTTCTTGGACATGGCCTGGACTGGACGAGGTACTTGGACGTGGTCTGGACTGGACGAGGAAACTCCAGCACAGGACGGGGAAACTCCAGCACCGGGCTGGGCGAGGTACTCCTGGACAGGACGTGGCTCTTGGACTAGGTTTGGCTCCGCTCTTGGATTCGGCTCGGTTAGACTCTTGGCTATGGAGCTGGAACTCCTCCTAGGAGCACAGGGCCGGGACCCTTTCGAGGACGCAGGGCCGGGATGCTTCCTAGGATGCAGGGCCAGGACCCTTTCTAGGACGCAGGGCTGGATTGACTGCCGAGGCAAATTTCCGAGGTAAACTGTCGAGGGACTCCTAGACTGGACGAGGGACTCCTGGACTTGGAACACAGGAACACAGAGCCTTGGACTTGAGCACAGGAACACAGAACACATAGTCGGGACCCCTCCTTGGGGACAGGACATAGGGCCGGGGCTCTACACAAGAGTCGGGACCCCTCCTTTGGATTGGACCAAGGTCTGGGACTCTTCTTTGACACAGACACTAACACAGGGACACAAAGAGACAGTTCCTTATCTTGATGTGGCAAGACTCCAGTCTCACTCCAGCGCTTGAACTAGTCGGCGATACAGGCAAGGACACAGGCAAGGTTGCAGGAAAGGTAGCAAGTGAAGGCAACAGATGAAGATTACAGATGAAGTTTAGTGCTGAAGTAATTGTTGAGATAAATTGCCAAAGTAACTGCCAGGGATTCAGATGGGGAGGGGAAAGGAACAGTCCAGCAAACAATCCCTGCTTTGCAGAGGTATTTATGTGCCAGACCAAAATGAGAATCAGGTGCCTCAGTTAAGGCACCCAACAGAACAGGGGAAAAACAGGAAAACCCAGAACAAGGATCGATGGACTGGACTGTGAACTGGAATGCAGATTTCACAGACCGGACCATGACAAAAAGAGGAGCTGTAAATTCAAAGCAGTGACAAATAATTTAAAAATTATGCAAATCTATTTAAAGCTACAAAAATATTTATTTAATTACAGTAAAAAACAATCTTTATCAACAATTTTAGAGCATACTTTAGTTGTGCAACTATTCATACTTCGGTATCTTTTCACCTTTCAATGAGATAGATGGGGTTGGTGCAGCTTCTCAACATCAGGCTGAACGTCACTCAGAAGGAGTCTCAGATCACCACGCCCAGTAATTTGTAGTCTGTTTCATTGCTTTGAAATAATTTGGGCACCTGCCATAAAACTGCGCTCCACTAAATATAATGTTGGCAATAAAGGCAATAGAGAACATCTTGACCTTTTTCCAAGTTCAGAGATTTTATTCTGCAACCAAAAATATTGATATGATTTTTGAGATCAGTTTCAGCTCAAAGTCATTTTGTAGCGAGATCAGGTCTTCCTCCATCCTTCCTGTTATTTCATCATTACAAGTGTTCAGGAATAGATTTATTACCCAGTTTGGAATTTAGATTGAGAGAAGATCCTGAAATCTGTCTGTCACAGCTCATTCAGCTCACCCAGGTGGGCACAGTATACGTGAAGATCATCATCCGGTATTCTTTTTTTCATTTCCAACTCGGAGAGGTCAGAAATTTGAAAAGGTCATGACAGCTAATGTTGCACTAAGATAGAGTTAACTTGGACAAAAATGTGAAGATGGTGGATTTGACTTTGATATGATTCACATTTCTTTGAAATTGAAGATTGATTTCATAGAAACATAGAAACATAGAAAATAGGTGCAGGAGTAGGCCATTCGGCCCTTCGAGCCTGCACCGCCATTTATTATGATCATGGCTGATCATCCAACTCAGAACCCAGCCTTCCCTCCATACCCCCTGACCCCTGTAGCCACAAGGGCCATATCTAACTTCCTTTTAAACATAGCTAATGAACTGGCCTCAACAGTTTGCTGTGGCAGAGAATTCCACAGATTCACCACTCTCTGTGTGAAGAAGTTTTTCCTAACCTCGGTCCTAAAAGGCTTCCCCTCTATCCTCAAACTGTGACCCCTCGTTCTAGACCTCCCCAACATCGGGAACAATCTTCCTGCATCTAGCCTGTCCAATCCCTTTAGGATCTTATACGTTTCAATCAGATCCCCCCTCAATCTTCTAAATTCCAACGAGTACAAGCCCAGTTCATCCAGTCTTTCTTCATATGAAAGACCTGCCATCCCAGGAATCAATCTGGTGAACCTTCTTTGTACTCCCTCTATGGCAAAGATGTCTTTCCTCAGATTAGGGGACCAAAACTGCACACAATACTCCAGGTGTGGTCTCACCAAGGCCTTGTACAACTGCAGTAGTACCTCCCTGCTCCTGTACTCGAATCCTCTCGCTATAAATGCCAGCATACCGTTCGCCTTTTTCACCGCCTGCTGTACCTGCATGCCCACTTTCAATGACTGGTGTATAATGACACCCAGGTCTCGTTGCACCTCCCCTTTTCCTAATCGGCCACCATTCAGATAATAATCTGTTTTCCTATTTTTGCCACCAAAGTGGATAACTTCACATTTATCCACATTAAATTGCATCTGCCATGAGTTTGCCCACTCACCCAACCTATCCAAGTCACCCTGCATCCTCTTAGCATCCTCCTCACTGCTAACACTGCCACCCAGCTTCGTGTCATCCGCAAACTTGGAGATGCTGCATTTAATTCCCTCATCCAAGTCATTAATATATATTGTAAACAACTGGGGTCCCAGCACTGAGCCTTGCGGTACCCCACTAGTCACCGCCTGCCATTCTGAAAAGGTCCCGTTTATTCCCACTCTTTGCTTCCTGTCTGCTAACCAATTCTCCACCCACACCAATACCTTACCCCCAATACCGTGTGCTTTAAGTTTGCACACTAATCTCCTATGTGGGACCTTGTCAAAAGCCTTTTGAAAATCCAAATATACCACATCCACTGGTTCTCCCCTATCCACTCTACTAGTTACATCCTCAAAAAATTCTATGAGATTCGTCAGACATGATTTTCCTTTCACAAATCCATGCTGACTTTGTCCGATCATTTCACCGCTTTCCAAATGTGCTGTTATCACATCCTTGATAACTGACTCCAGCAGTTTCCCCACCACCGACGTTAGGCTAACCGGCCTATAATTCCCCGGTTTCTCTCTCCCTCCTTTTTTAAAAAGTGGGGTTACATTAGCCACCCTCCAATCCTCAGGAACTAGTCCAGAATCTAACGAGTTTTGAAAAATTATCACTAATGCATCCACTATTTCTTGGGCCACTTCCTTAAGCACTCTGGGATGCAGACCATCTGGCCCTGGGGATTTATCTGCCTTCAATCCCTTCAATTTACCTAACACCACTTCCCTACTAACATGTATTTCGCTCAGTTCCTCCATCTCACTGGACCCTCTGTCCCTTACTATTTCTGGAAGATTATTTATGTCCTCCTTAGTGAAGACAGAACCAAAGTAATTATTCAATTGGTCTGCCATGTCCTTGCTCCCCATAATCAATTCACCTGTTTCTGTTTGCAGGGGACCTACATTTGTCTTTATCAGTCTTTTCCTTTTTACATATCTATAAAAGCTTTTACAGTCCGTTTTTATGTTCTCTGCCAGTTTTCTCTCATAATCTTTTTTCCCCTTCCTAATTAAGCCCTTTGTCCTCCTCTGCTGAACTCTGAATTTCTCCCAGTCCTCAGGTGAGCCACTTTCTCTGGCTAATTTGTATGCTACTTCTTTGGAATTGATACTATCCCTAATTTCTCTTGTCAGCCACGGGTGCACTACCTTCCTTGATTTATTCTTTTGCCAAACTGGGATGAACAATTGTTGTAGTTCATCCATGCAACCTTTAAATGCCTGCCATTGCATATCCACCGTCAATCCTTGAAGTGTCATTTGCCAGTCTATCTTAGCTAATTCATGTCTCATACCTTCAAAGTTACCCCTCTTTAAGTTCAGAACCTTTGTTTCTGAATTAACTACGTCACTCTCCATGTTAATGAAGAATTCCACCATATTATGGTCACTCTTACCCAAGGGGCCTCTCACGACAAGATCGCTAATTAACCCTTCCTCATTGCTCAAAACCCAGTCCAGAATAGCCTGCTCTCTAGTCGGTTCCTCGACATGTTGGTTCAAAAAACCATCCCGCATACATTCCAAGAAATCCTCTTCCTCAGCACCTTTACCAATTTGGTTCACCCAGTCTACATGTAGATTGAAGTCGCCCATTATAACTGCTGTTCCTTTATTGCACACATTTCTAATTTCCTGTTTAATACCATCTCCGACCTCACTACTACTGTTAGGTGGCCTGTACACAACTCCCACCAGCGTCTTCTGCCCCTTAGTGTTACGCAGCTCTACCCATATCGATTCCACATCTTCCCGGCTTATGTCCTTCCTTTCTATTGCGTTAATCTCTTTTTTAACCAGCAACGCCACCCCACCTCCCCTTCCTTCGTGTCTATCCCTCCTGAATATTGAATATCCCTGAACGTTGAGCTCCCATCCCTGGTCACCCTGGAGCCATGTCTCTGTGATCCCAACTATATCATAATCATTAATAACAATCTGCACTTTCAATTCATCCACCTTATTACGAATGCTCCTTGCATTGACACATAAAGCCTTCAGGCACTCTTTTACAACTCTCTTAGCCCTTTTTAATGCTTGCCCTGGATTTGTCGGCCTGCCACTTTTACTTTTCCCCTTTGTACTTTTTGCTTCTACGCTCACTTTACACCCCTCTGTCTCTCTGCACTGGTTCCCATCCCTCTGTTGTGAACTAACCTCCTCACACCTAGCCGCTTTAATTTGATTCCCACCCCCCAACCATTCTAGTTTAAAGTCACCTCAGTAGCCCCCGCTAATCTCCCTGCCAGGATATTGGTCCCCCGAGGATTTAAGTGTAACCCGTCCTTTTTGTACAGGTCACACCTGCGCCAAAAGAGGTCCCAATGATCCAAAAACTTGAATCCCTGCCCCCTGCTCCAATCCCTCAGCCACGCATTTATCCTCCACCTCATCGCATTCCTACTCTCACTGTCGCGTGGCACAGGCAGTAATCCCGAGATTACTACCTTTGCGGTCCTTTTTCTCAACTCCCTTCCTAGCTCCCTATATTCTTCTTTCAGGACCTCATCCCTTTTCCTACCTATGTCATTGGTACCTATATGTACCAGGACCTCTGGCTCTTCACCCTCCCACTTCAGGATATCTTGGACACGATCAGAAATATCCCGGACCCTGGCACCAGGGAGGCAAACTACCATCCGAGTCTCTGGACTGCGTCCACAGAATCGCCTATCTGACCCCCTTACTATCGAGTCCCCTATCACAACTGCCCTCCTCTTCCTTGCCCTACCCTTCTGAGCTACAGGGCCAGACTCTGTGCCGGAGGCAGGGCCACTGTCGCTTCCCCCGGGTAAGCTGTCCCCCCCAACAGTACTCAAACAGGAGTACCTGTTGTTAAGGGGCACAGCCGCCGGGGTACTCCCCATCACCTTCCTTTTCCCCTTCCCCCTCCTAACCGTGACCCACTTGTCTGCCTCCCGTGGCCCCGGCGTGACCACCTGCCTTCCACTCCTCTCTATCACCTCCTCACTCTCCCTGACCAGACGAAGGTCATCGAGCTGCAGCTCCAGTTCCGTAACGCGGTCCCTTAGGAGCTGCATCTCGATGCACTTGGCGCAGATGTAGACGTCCGGGAGGCTTGGAGACTCCAGGGCCTCCCACATCCGACACCGAGAACAGCAAACTGCCCTCACAGTCATAATGCCCCTCTTCTCAAATAGCAACAGAAAATGAATGTCAAACCTTCCTCGCCTCACCCGCTTCCGCCTAAGCCCGGTGAGCCGAAGCCCTTAAGTCTTCACTCTGCTCCCGGCTCACTCCGCCGCCCGCAAACTACGCTGCCCGCTCTATGAGGCTCTGTTCCTTTTAAATCTGCCGCGCTGCACTGCCCTACGTCACACGCCTGCGCAGTCCCGCCTCTCAGAAAGCCGTTGGAGAAAAAAAAATAACGAAAATTTCAAAAATCTCTTTTTCGGCACTCCCACTCAGACTCTCAGACACCTTCTTCAAATCAAATCCGAAGCAGGATGTCTGCCCTTTTAAATCTGCCGCGCTGCACTGCCCGACGTCACACGCCTGCGCAGTCCCGCCTCTCAGAAAGCCGTTGGAGAAAAAAAAATAACGAAAATTTCAAAAATCTCTTTTTCGGCACTCCCACTCAGACTCTCAGACTCCTTCTTCGAATCAAATCCGAAGCAGGATGTCTGCCCTTTTAAATCTGCCGCGCTGCACTGCCCGACGTCACACGCCTGTGCAGTCCCGCCTCTCAGAAAGCCGTTGGAGAAAAAAAAATAACGAAAATTTCAAAAATCTCTTTTTCGGCACTCCCACTCAGACTCTCAGACTCCTTCTTCGAATCAAATCCGAAGCAGGATGTCTGCCCTTTTAAATCTGCCGCGCTGCACTGCCCGACGTCACACGCCTGCGCAGTCCCGCCTCTCAGAAAGCCGTTTCATTAAACTTTGTGAATAATTCTGACAAATAAGCAATGTCATGCCTAATATTCATGAGTTGATTACTGAATAAAGCATTTGAGTCTTCAAAGAATTTTATCACTTTTTCAAAAAGTGCATAAAGGCAACTTGTGTAATTTCCTTTTGAGAGCCACCTGACTTCTGTGTGCAACAGCAAGCATCAAACTGTTCATCATTCTCAATACAAAGCTCTCAAAATAGTCGAGAATTGAGAGCATGAGACTTGATTTTATTTACCTCTATGATAACAATATTTAATGATTGTACAGCTGATAACTTTGGTTTTTTTGCAACAAGATGTAGTCTGTGAATTACACACTCAATGGTAAATATGTTCGGCACAGTTTTTTTTCAATAAAGTAATAACCCCACAATGGTTATCTGTTGTACAAGCAAGAATATTAGTGAGTGGAATAATATTTTCTTTGAAAAATTGCTCAACAATCCAAAATACAGACTCCTCTTTCTTATCTTTTTCTGATCGCCTTGCAAAGAACAACTCTTGAACCGTGCTCTCATCTTTTATGAAACGAACATAACCAAGAAGCAAAGATTCATTGCCTGGAAAATTTGACTCATCCAAATGCAGAGCAAATTCTCTTGTCCTAAGTCTGTTGCAAAATGTGTCTTTCACATTTTCAGACATTTCATCTGTTCATCTTTGAACAGAGTTGTTGCTGAGTGGAATAATTTAAATTATTTAGTCTTGTGACTTATGCAAAACCATACTCAGAGCCTCCTTCACTGCTAGCAGAATTACTTATTCTCCAATTGTACGGGGCTTTCCAGATTTAACAATGAGCAATAAAATGTTGTACAAAGCATGCAAACCATTACTGTTTTATTGTGAAGTGCTGGCAAATTTGTTTTGAAGTGTTTTCCATTTCTAAGGTTTTTCACTGGGTGACTGAAAATAAGCCCAGTTCTTGTTTGCTTTGTCAGAGTTTCTCTTCAAATGTTCAAGGAGCCTTCAAATGTGGTCAGGACTATTTGAAAGAAAAGATTCTGCACTTTACCTCATTGAATGCTATACCCTAATTCACAGGAAATGTGCCACTGTGTGATTAGAGTCAGGGAATCGTCCTAGCTAGCACTGCACTACAGTATTGAATGGCTATAATGTGTGAGCCCTGCCCTGAAATAACATGATTTTGTCAGTCCATATTTCTCATGATTTGCCAAAGATAGAAGTGTCACATTTCTTTTCAACAGCTATAATACGCTTCGAGCAAAATCTAAGAAAATGGAAGATTAGCAAGAGATGAGATGAATATGTGATTATTGTCATAATTTATGAGGTACTGAGCATCAAATCCACAACATATGTATTTCATTTCTGAAATTAAGCCTGTAACTCCTCAGCTGCCCCCTTGCTACTGAGTGCTTCCCCCCACCAACTGCTTTATCTTTATTTCCCCCTTCAAAACTCCCACTGTCCCCAGGGGGTGGCGATATCACCCACTTTAGGAACCACTGGTCTAATTAAATAAATCTAAACCTGAGCCATTCAGTTTAGAGGCTCATCTCATATTGTCTTAAATGTGAGTGGTGCCACCTGCTGGTCATTAGCAAGCATATCAAACTCTGCATTGTCCAGTTCCGCAAGATTTTCACTATAATTTCCAATATTTTTGCTGCAATTAAGCAATTTCTGTGTACAAATCTATATTGTCTTTATACCAAATATTTTCAATTATGTCAAGATCTCAGTTCTATCAGATTTCCCAAGAGGTATTAAAAGGCAAATTCTGTTATGTTATTTTAATTGTTTCTTTCCACAACTTGAGAGTTTCATTTTTGTATCAACTGCCAAAGATGACAGAGGATCTTATCATACGTCACATTAGTTTCCTCTGTGCGTCTTTGAAATTTCCACTCATTTCTGCTCTGCAGCATTATCTGGTGAAGCAAGTGTTCAGTCATTGCCACTTTGTTTCATAAAGTGCTCAGGTAGACATGGATGAACCTGAACACCTTTATCCAGGATTAGTTCTTCTGACAAGCCATGACATGAAAAATGTGGATTTATTTCTTCAGTAGATCTTCAGTGCAAGTGGGGACTATAATATTGACACACTGTAGAAAGCACTTGATTGTCATCTCTTCAAGATCATTGTCGAATCTCAGCCAATAAAGAAAACTCCTGGCATTTCCCTTCAGGATCACCATACAAGAATGTCCAGTGTGGAATTCTTCTAAACTTGGTCTTCACAGATGATCGGTGTGATAATCCATTTCTCCACTTGTAAGTTAACAAATTTCACGACACACATTGGTGATAATAAATCTGATTCTGATTCTACACAATCCTGAACAACTCCTGACTTCAGTTATTAAGACTGTAGAGATATGCATCATGGAAATAGGACTATGGGCACACTGTTTCTATCTATATCACTCTCTTTTATCGAATGTCTCCCTAATCTTGATTCTCCTGCCATCCACCACACTAGGTGCAACTTACAACAGACAATTAATCTACCAACTCCAGAGGCTTATGTCTTCATCTGGACAAATGCCTAATTCACTCCATCCTTTTTGTATATTCATCTTTTTGCGTCTCAGCTCTTTTTATTGTTTTGAATGGAAATTATCTTCTGCTACTTTTGATCTGAAGACCATGCTTTCACACTCTAGTGCAGGGGTTCCCAAGCTGGGGTCCACTGACCCCTCGGTTAGCAGTACAAGTCCATGGCTTAAAAGAGGTTGGAAATCCCTGATCTAGATCCAGAACTGTTATGATAACTTAGGCAAAGCGTCTGCAATAGCATTTTCTTTTGAACGATTTAATTCAGTCATGTGATCACAGTGAGGTAAGAGAATAGTCCAACTCTCCATTCTCTATGCAGCCATTAACTTATCACAACACCAACAGAGTATGACCAAGGTCCACCCAACAGGTAGTAATGAAACTTTGTACTTCAGAAGCAATTCCCACTGGCTTTTTCTCAACTTCCACAGTATTTATCCCTCTCTTCGTCAATGTATGTAATTGTAAAACACAACTGTATTACCGTCACCATCATCCTTAACATGACTATTACATCTCCATTCCATAATAGGGAGCGTCACATGTAAGATTCAATGTTTATGTTCTATTTTAATGGCCCAGCAAATATTTATATTCCTCAATCTGATGAACGTATCATATATGCTAATTGCTGTTCTTTGCCACAATTTCAGTTTTCTTCATCCATCACTAACTGATGGCTCCAGTGATGTTGCAAGATCCAGCAAAAATCTAGCACCATGTCAGTGTATAATCTAAATTCTGCAATTTTTTTTGTCAGATTTTCTTGCTTTCACAATTGCTCACACTTTTTCTTTGACTATACATTTACCTGCATTCTTGAATAAATGCACAACTAATTCTTCTCAGTTTTTCACTGTAGTCAACTGATTAGATCTTCTAATTCTCACTTGTCCTTTTCCATTGACGTGTCTATCAGAACATCAGCTTGATCATGTAAACAATGTACCTTGTCCATTGTAGCCAGAGTGATTTTGCCCAACCACTCTAGCTTGTCTTCATGAGAATTCCATGTCATGTCTGTTTCTCTTCCATTTCCTCTGCCTCATTCTTCAACACAGACCACAATCTGAGAATTACAGTAGATTGAATTTGTAACTGTGAGCAATATAATCTGTAATGTACTCCTGAACATTTTTCCATCTTCCCAACTGAAGAATGCTGAAGCATTTTTAAAGTGCACCTTGTCTGGAAATCACTCTCCTTTCCATCATTAAAGCTGATGGAGTCAATGCTACATTCACAATGGAGAATTTAGCCACAATTCTGTGGCTTCTTGCTGCTTTCTGAAGAAAACAAACAACTAGGAAAACTCTAACTCATTGCCTTGACAGGCTGGGGACATGTGACCTTTTTGCAGTTAAAGTATTTCCTTGTCTTACATTAACACTCAATGTTCACTTAATTAGGTACACCTAGGTGGGCCAAGAGCAGAGAAAGGTTGAGGACCACTGATGTAAATCTTTACGAATGATCCCTCCATATGCCCTCAGTGGATACAGTACCTGAGACACTATGGTAGTGTAGTGATTAGTGCAAAGCTATTGCAGCTCAGGGCATTGGAGTTCAGAGATCAATTCTAGCACCATCTGGGTTGCTGGGCAGCATGGCTCGTTGGGCTGAAAGGGTCTGTTCTACTCTGTATCTCTAAATACTAAAATAAAAATTATATATTAGGTACTCCTGTACACCTGCTCATTAATGCAAATATCCAATCAGCCAATCATGTGGCAGCAACTCAAAGCATGCAGACATGGTCAAGAGGTTCAGTAGTTGTTCAGAATGGGAAAGAAATGTGATCTAAGTGACTCTAACTATGGAATGATTGTTGGTGCCAGATGGAGTGGTTTGAGTATCTCAGACACTACTGATTTCCTAGGATTTTCACACATAACAGTTTCCAGAGTTTGGTACAAGAAACAAAAAAACCCAGTGAGTGGCAGTTCCGTCGGCAAAAATGCCTCATTAATGAGAGTGGTCAGAGGAGAATGGCCAGACTGGTTCAAGCTGATGGGAAGGCGACAGTAACTCAAATAACTAAGTATTACAACCAGAGGTACCTAATAAAGTGTTGATGCTTCTATTTACATCCGTAACAGCAATTCGTGCCGGGATCATCCATGTACTCTTGAGTTTGCTTTTGAACTCCAGCCTTTCTTGTTGCTCTGTTGCAATAAGCTGCAGTTGTATTCGAACACTACATTGAGCAAAATCCTCAAACGTTCCTTAATGCCCTCTCCATGTGAGATTCTGTATGAATAAAATAATGTTGATTGAAGTTGTTGATTAAACTACAAACTTGTCACAATGTGCAGTCTAAAAAGGTGCCAGCGTTCAGTGTAGTGTCCAGTACCTCAAAGAAGAACGTTGCCACAGGAAAGCAGCTTCCATCGTCAAGGAGACCCCCCCCCCCCATCCAGGCCATGCTCTCTGCTCACTGCTGCCATCGGAAAGAAGGTCCAGGAGCCTTAGGTCCCACACCACCTGGTTCAAGATCAGGTATCACCACTCAACCATCCTGAACTTACCGCAACTCTGAACTGATTCCACTACCTATGGACTCACTTTGCAGGACTCTACAACTCATGTTCTCAGTATTATCTATTACTTATAAATTTATAATTTTTTTTTGTATTTGTACACTTTGTCCTTTTTTCCACATCGGTCACTGTCAGTCTTTGTGTGTAGTTTCTCAATGATTTTGCTGTATTTCTTGTTGTTCACTGAATGCCAGCAAGAAAATGAAACTCAGGGTTGCATGTGGTGACATATACTGTATGTACTTTGATAATAAATTTACTTTGAACTTTGAAGTCCACCACTGAAACAGCCTACTTACTAAACTTCCCACTGAATTTCTGATTCCTAGTTCCAAATTTATAATGTTCTTCGGTTTCTGCTGATTTCTGATTAAAGTGACTTTTGTAGTACTTCACTGAACAAACATCATTTGCTTGCCACAGCATCAAAGAATCTCATGCATTAACTGTGAACTAATATGCTCAAACAACCAATGATGTGCACTAAGGCTGCCGATAGAGCAGGGGTCCCCAACCTTTTTGGCACTGCGGACCGGTTTAATATTGACAATATTCTTGCGGACTGGCCGATGGGGAAGGGGTAGGTAGGGTTGCCAACGGACAAGAGTAGCAAACAAATACGTTGTGATTACCCCGAGAAAGACTACAATGACCATGAAGCCTTGCACGGGCACCAGTGCGCATGCGTGTACATGCCAATTTTTTTCTACAAATTGTTTTTGGTGATTCTGTTCGGCGGGGGGGGGGGTGTTAATCACAACCGGAATATAGTTGATAAGTGGCTAATACACTCAATTTCATTTCTAAAAGGGTTGATCTAATGAATTTAATATTAAACACACAGCGCATATTTTCCTCGCATGAATATAGTGATAAGTCAATTATCAGGGGAGGACAGGAGAGCTTAAAGTAAGTGTTAAACAAACTTCCAGTAGAAGTGGTAGAGGCAAGTTCGATATTATCATTTAAAGAAAAATTGGATAGGTATATGGACAGGAAAGGAATGGAGGGTTGTGGACTGAGTGCAGGTCGGTGGGACTAGGTGAGAGTAGCGTTCGGCATGGACTAGAAGGGCAGAGATGGCCTGTTTCTGTGCTGTAATTGTTATATGGTTATGTAAGTCAATAGCATCATAACATTTTAAGTAACGTTTGGATATTAAACACACAGCACATATTTTCCCCGTATGAACATATAAAATCATTGCAACACACTAATATCGCTGAATCAGTGGGAGCCCTGGGCTTGTTTTCCTGCAACAAGGTGGTCCCATCGCGGGGTGATGGGAGACAGCGATACTCGAAGGGGGTTCCTTATGTCCAGTCTATTCCACAATTTAGTTTTCGTTGCATTCATCGCAGAGATATGGAAGAAATGGAAACAACTTTTTCAGTGTTTTTGTGTCTATCTCAGGATATTCATCCTTGACTTTGATCCAGAATGCCGGCAGAGATGTTATGTCAAACAGACTTTTCAGCCCACCGTCATTTGCAAGCTCGAGGAGTTGATCTCCTTCCCGCACTGACATGGGTGACACGCAGGTAATGACCTCACGTGCGTTCAAGTTCAACAGTGGGTGTGACAGGGAATGAGGAAAGGTGCAGCTGATTCATATCGCCAAATCATATCATTTCCTCGCAGCCCGGTAGCACATGTTTTGTGGCCCGGTACCGGTCCGCGGCCCGGTGGTTGGGGACCGCTGCGATAGAGGAATGAAAAACTACTTCAGAGTCAGAATCAGGTTTAATACCACCGGCCTATGTCATGAAATTTGCTAACGTTACGGCAGCAGTACAATGAAATACATGATAAATAAGTATAGGGAAAAAAACCTGAATTGTAGTAAGTATATATACGTCTACTAAATGGTTAAAATAAGTAGTGCAAAAAAAAACAGAAATAAAAAAGTAGTGAGGTAGTGTTCATGGGTTCAATGTCCAATTAAAAATTGGAAGAAGCTGTTCCTGAATCGCTGAGTGTGTGCCTTCAAGCTTCTGTACCTCCTTCCCGATAGTAACAGCGTAAAGAGGGCATGTCCTGGTGGTGGGGATCCTTACTGATGGACGCTGCCCTCCTGCGGCACCGCTCCTTGAAGATGTCTTGTACCGCTGATAGAGCTGACCAATTTTACAATTTTCTGCAACATACTTTGAACTTCTACAGTAGCCCTACTCCCCCGTACTAGACAGTGATGCAGCCAGTCAGAATGCTCTCCATTGGACGTTTGTAGATGTCACAACTACGGACCCAGCAGCGCAGAAGATTCTTCAATTGTGCTCGTGAAGGTGCACGTGTTAGCTAATTATTATTTCATTATGATGGTATTTAATTCCCTTCTTTTCATTGTAGTGCTTGTTAAGACTTGAGCAAAGTAGAGCAATGTTACACTGCCTGCTTGCATTCAGCCTTGCCTGGGAAATTGGACTGTCGAGTCAACTGACGCTGAGGACTAGCGGTATTCATTTTATATTTATATGTTCCTTTCAGCTGCAGTGTTAGCATCTAGTTGCCATTTGAGAATTTTAGTTAACAGCTCTGTTTGGCCTAGCATTTATTATTTTCCTTTCCCTCAAAACCCTGTTCACATTAATGTTAGTGAACTATTGACCTGCATCAGTGTCTCGCTCCACACTTGAGCCATATCCAAATGTACTGACAGCAAGTCTCGACCACACAAAGATGGACCCATCAGAGACAGAACAGCTGACCTTGGCCCTGAGATTCATTGGTCAGATAGGGGACAAGCTACAGGCAATTGAATCTGTTTTGGATGAAGTTACTGAAGCAATGAGGCAGATAATCTCATGCTGTCAAGCCCAATCTCATCTGGAGGAACAGGTATCATCCCTTGCCACAACTGTTCAAGAGATCACTGCAGGGCTGGCTGGTGGCACAATGACATCAGTGCCGGACTCCGGAATGAAGGTTCCCAGGTTCGAATCCAGTCAGAGCCGCTCCCGAATATGCTTTCCATCCGTGCCGGGTTGAGTGTCGAGATCGCAACTCGACCCTTGTAAAATGAAGGAAAACATACTGCGAAATGTCTGTGTGAGGAGTGGCGAGCCACAGTCTCTCTCTCGCTCGGCGCGCCACAGTCTCTCTCTCGCTCCGCGCGCCCCACAGTCTCTCTCTCGCTCCGCGCGCCACACAGTCTTTCTCTCGCTCCGCGCGCCACAGTCTCTCTCTCGCTCCGCGCGCCACACAGTCTCTCTCTCGCTCCGCGCGCCACAGTCTCGCTCTCGCTCGGCGCGCCACAGTCTCTCTCTCGCTCGGCGGGCCACAGTCTCTCTCTCGCTCCGCGCGCCACACAGTCTCTCTCTCGCTCCGCGCGCCACACAGTCTCTCTCTCGCTCCGCGTGCCACAGTCTCGCTCTCGCTCGGCGCGCCACAGTCTCTCTCTCGCTCGGCGGGCCACAGTCTCTCTCTCGCTCCGCGCGCCACACAGTCTCTCTCTTGCTCGGCGCGCCACACAGTCTCTCTCTCGCTCGGCGGGCCACACTCTCTCTCTCGCTCCGCGCGCCACACAGTCTCTCTCTCGCTCCGCGCGCCACACAGTCTCTCTCTCGCTCCGCGCGCCACACAGTCTCTCTCTCTCTCTCGCTCCGCGCGCCACAGTCTCTCTCTCGCTCGGCGGGCCACAGTCTCTCTCTCGCTCCGCGCGCCACACAGTCTCTCTCTCGCTCCGCGCGCCACACAGTCTCTCTCTCGCTCGGCGTGCCACAGTCTCTGTCTCGCTCGGCGCGCCACACAGTCTCTCTCTCGCTCCGCGCGCCACAGTCTCTCTCTCGCTCGGCGCGCCACAGTCTCTCTCTCTCGCTCGGCGCGCCACAGTCTCTCTCTCGCTCCGCGCGCCACAGTCTCTCTCTCTCGCTCGGCGCGCCACAGTCTCTCTCTCTCGCTCGGCGCGCCACACAGTCTCTCTCTCGCTCGGCGCGCCACAGTCTCTCTCTCTCGCTCGGCGCGCCACAGTCTCTCTCTCGCTCGGCGCGCCACACAGTCTCTCTCTCGCTCGGCGCGCCACACAGTCTCTGTCTCGCTCGGCGCACCACACAGTCTCTCTCTCGCGCCGCGCGCCACAGTCTCTCTCTCGCTCGGCGCGCCACAGTCTCTCTCTCTCGCTCGGCGGGCCACAGTCTCTCTCTCGCTCGGCGGGCCACAGTCTCTCTCTCGCTCGGCGCGCCACACAGTCTCTCTCTCGCTCGGCGCGCCACACAGTCTCTGTCTCGCTCGGCGTGCCACACAGTCTCTCTCTCGCTCCGCGCGCCACAGTCTCTCTCTCGCTCGGCGCGCCACACTCTCTCTCTCTCGCTCGGCGCGCCACAGTCTCTCTCTCGGCGCGCCACAGTCTCTCTCTCTCGCTCGGCGCGCCACAGTCTCTCTCTCGCTCGGCGCGCCACACAGTCTCTGTCTCGCTCGGCGCGCCACACAGTCTCTCTCTCGCTCGGCGCACCACACAGTCTCTCTCTCGCTCGGCGCGCCACAGTCTCTCTCTCGCTCCGCGCGCCACAGTCTCTCTCTCGCTCCGCGCGCCACAGTCTCTCTCTCGCTCGGCGGGCCACAGTCTCTCTCTCGCTCCGCGCGCCACACAGTCTCTCTCTCGCTCCGCGCGCCACACAGTCTCTCTCTCGCTCGGCGTGCCACAGTCTCTGTCTCGCTCGGCGCGCCACACAGTCTCTCTCTCGCTCCGCGCGCCACAGTCTCTCTCTCGCTCGGCGCGCCACAGTCTCTCTCTCTCGCTCGGCGCGCCACAGTCTCTCTCTCTCGCTCGGCGCGCCACACAGTCTCTCTCTCGCTCGGCGCGCCACAGTCTCTCTCTCTCGCTCGGCGCGCCACAGTCTCTCTCTCGCTCGGCGCGCCACACAGTCTCTCTCTCGCTCGGCGCGCCACACAGTCTCTGTCTCGCTCGGCGCACCACACAGTCTCTCTCTCGCTCCGCGCGCCACAGTCTCTCTCTCGCTCGGCGCGCCACAGTCTCTCTCTCTCGCTCGGCGGGCCACAGTCTCTCTCTCGCTCGGCGGGCCACAGTCTCTCTCTCGCTCGGCGCGCCACACAGTCTCTCTCTCGCTCGGCGCGCCACACAGTCTCTGTCTCGCTCGGCGTGCCACACAGTCTCTCTCTCGCTCCGCGCGCCACAGTCTCTCTCTCGCTCGGCGCGCCACAGTCTCTCTCTCTCGCTCGGCGCGCCACAGTCTCTCTCTCGGCGCGCCACAGTCTCTCTCTCTCGCTCGGCGCGCCACAGTCTCTCTCTCGCTCGGCGCGCCACACAGTCTCTGTCTCGCTCGGCGCGCCACACAGTCTCTCTCTCGCTCGGCGCACCACACAGTCTCTCTCTCGCTCGGCGCGCCACAGTCTCTCTCTCGCTCCGCGCGCCACAGTCTCTCTCTCGCTCCGCGCGCCACAGTCTCTGTCTCGCTCGGCGCGCCACAGTCTCTGTCTCGCTCGGCGCGCCACAGTCTCTCTCTCTCGCTCGGCGCGCCACAGTCTCTCTCTCGCTCGGCGCGCCACACAGTCTCTCTCTCGCTCGGCGCACCACACAGTCTCTCTCTCGCTCGGCGCGCCACAGTCTCTCTCTCGCTCCGCGCGCCACAGTCTCTCTCTCGCTCCGCGCGCCACAGTCTCTGTCTCGCTCGGCGCGCCACACAGTCTCTCTCTCGCTCGGCGCGCCACACAGTCTCTCTCTCGCTCGGCGCGCCACAGTCTCTCTCTCTCGCTCGGCGCGCCACAGTCTCTCTCTCGCTCGGCGCGCCACAGTCTCTGTCTCGCTCCGCGCGCCACAGTCTCTCTCTTGCTCCGCACCTTGTAAAGGCATGAAAAATACACCGTCTTGCCAACATCGCACACGGATGCACAAACGCACGCATGCACACACAGGTGCACACATGCGTACGCACACGCCAAAAAAAGAGATCACTGAAGACAATTGAACTCAGGTGTCTGCAATTTCTGTTCTCGCGGCTGCTGTCCACGAACTCACTGCGGACAGCCAGGTCCGCTGACAGCCAATTAAATTCAGCAGCTTCTGGCCACATCAGTCCCACTCCCAGCATCTCGCACATCCTTGTTTTCTGACAATCTCTGCTTCTAATGCTCCCACTCCCTCACCCAGACCAGAACTGACTCCCGTGTCCATACAAGAACTGAGTAACCTTCCACCAGGCAGATACTCTGGTGATCCTGATGTCTGCAGGAATTTTATTATCCAATGCAAACTGACATTCCAAGCCCAATCGGTCACTTTGGCGATGATGCGTGAAAACTAGCATACATGGTCAATGTCCTAGATGGACATCCACTCAGCCTGTTCAACACTTTATGGGAGCAAGGATACCCCACAGTCCAGTCGTTCCGACATTTCGTGGCAGAGTTAAGGAGGGTTTTTGACCTTCTAGTATGGGATCAGGAGGTTGCCCACAGAGCAATGGTGAGAGCCTATGCAGTCAAATTCCACACATTTGCAGTAGAGACAAGTCGGAATGAGAGATCTCTCATCACTGCCTTCCAGCATGGACTGAACGCAGGGGTCTGGAATGAGAAACTGTCCATGATGAGCAGGACAGTCTGGATCACCTGATTAATCTGACTACTCGGGTTGACAATTAGGTAACTAGGTGGTGCAAGAATGTTTCAAGCTTCCCACGCACCGTCTGGTCGCTGTCTTTCCTCGCCCTCTCTCCCTCCCTCACACCCAGCAGCCAGCCCATGGAGGAGCCTATGCAAGTGGGGCGCATGCACCTGTCTCAGAAGGAATAAGAGCAGCACAGGAGAACAGGTTCCTGCCTCTATTGTGGTGATCCAGGACGCTTCCAGGTGGCATGTCCCAAGCAGCCAGTAAAAGAGAATACCCATCAGCAGGGTGGGGAATCCTGACGGATCAGTTCTCTCTTCAGTCAGCTTCCCCTAATTCTGTAATGCTCGCAGCTTCCTTGTCATGGAGATCTCAGACCCATGAACTTAAGGCATTTATCAATGCCAGTGCAGCCAGGAATCTCATGAACATCTCCCTAGCTCAAAGACGGGGAGTTCCGACTTGGGAATTAAAAGAAAAGATCAAAGTCAGGGCGCCAGATGGTTGACCTCTAGGCACCGGCCAGATCCACCTTTCCACCCAACCCCTCCAACTGGTGCTCAAAGGCAACCATAGTGAAGAAATCTCTTTCTATCTGGTTGATTCACCTAATCTGC
The DNA here is from genome assembly GCF_963921235.1 of Mobula hypostoma. Lineage (NCBI taxonomy): Eukaryota > Metazoa > Chordata > Chondrichthyes > Myliobatiformes > Myliobatidae > Mobula > Mobula hypostoma. Next base: position 53,350,089 of record NC_086107.1, read on the forward strand.
CACTGGTACTTGATCTCCCCTGGTTATCCCGACATAACCCATGGATCGATTGGTCTCTGAAGGTACTCCAAGAGTGGGTCCAGCTCAAGCTCCATTCCATGAATCCCCTCCTGTGTCAGCTAAGGATGTGGACCTGTCTGGAATTCTGGCTGAATATGCTGATCTCCTTGAGGTCTTCAGTGAAAGGACAGCCACCTCCCTAACTCCCACACTGGCCATACAACTGTGCCATAGACCTCCTGCCCGGCACTAGTCCTCCATGGGGCTAGCTCTTTTCCCTCTCTCATCCTGAAGTGGTGGCAAAGGAGGAATAAATTCACGGAAGCATTGGCCATGGAGTTTATCCATCTGCCAACCTTTCCGGCAGAAACAGGCTTCTTCTTTGTGAACGAGGAAGATAGCAAGCTCCATCCCTGCATTGATTATCAGCCCCTCAACAACATCACTATGAAGAACCGTTACCCTCTTCCCCTGCTGGCGTCTGTGTTTGAGTATCTCCAGGGAGCAACCATGTTTCCCAAAATCAATCTGCGCAATGTTTGCAACCTGGTTTGCATAAGAGAAGGGGATGAGTGGAAGATAGCTTTCAATAGCTCTAATGGCCACCTTGAGTACCTAGAGATGCCCTCTGGTCTGTCCAATGCCCCTGCTGTTTTCCTTAGTTAATGATGTGCTCAGGGACACGTTGAACCAATTTGTGTCTGTGTATTCAGATGACAATCCTTATCTATTCTCGCTCTCATGGGAACACATCCAGGATATCTGGAGGGTTCTCAGGTGGTTCCTCGAAAACAACTTGTACACCAAGCCCAAGAGGTGTGAGTTTCATAAAGACCAGGTGTAGTTTTTGCGCTATATACATCCAGTGTTCAAAATGGACCCTAGTAAATTTCAGGCTGTTGCAAAGTGGCCCAAACCATCTACAGTCAAACAGGTACAGCACTTCATAGGGGTTTGCAAACTATTATCGCTACGTCATCCGGAATTTCAGCTCTATCACAGCTCCCATAAATGCACTCAGCAGGAGGACCTCAGTCGCATTCCATTGGATGGACGGTGCTGACCAAATATTTTCTGAGCTAAAGCGACGTTTCACCACTGACCCACTGCTGCAACACCCAGACCCATCACAGCCATTCATTGTCGAGGTGGATGCATCCAATGTTGGCACTGGAGCTGTCCACTCTCAGCACTCTTCTGCGGATAGCCGGCTGCACCCTTGTGCCTTTCTTTCCCATCGATTGACTCTGGCCAAGAGGAAATTACAATGTTGGGAACCAGAAACTTCTGGCTGTCAAGGAAGTCCTGGAGGAATGGCGACACTGGCTGGAGGGGGCAGAACATCCTTTCTTGGTTTGGACTGATCACAAGAACCTCTCCTATATTCAGATGCAAAGAGACTCAACTCTTGTCAGGCCCAGTGGGTTCTCTTCTTCACACAGTTCAATTTCATCCTGGCAGCAAGAATACCAAAGCCAATGTACTCTCCCAGAAGTTCGGATCTGAGGACAGTGCCGATCCAGAGCCCATTCTTCCTTGCTCATGTATCGCTGCTCCAATGATCTGGGGAATTGAGGCAGAGGTGAAGGCTGCCCAACAGTCGGATCCAAGCCCATCTGGGGGACTTCCCAACTGGCTGTTTGTCCCTGCTACAGTGCATTCCAAAGTGTTGGAATCAGCTCACTCCTCTCATCTGACTGGACATCCAGGAATTCAATGAATCCAGGAGTTTATAAAGACAATTTTGGTGGCCATCTATGTATCCCAGGATGTCCATGACTTTGTATCTGCCTGTCCCACTCAGAACAAGATGTCATGCCAGCATCCTGTAGATCTGTTATGTTCACCCCTTCTGGTCCTACACTCTCGGTGGATTTTATCACTGGAGTACCCTCAATCTAAAGGATTTCTTGGAACGTATGCGGGATAGTTTTCTGAACCAACATGTCGAGGAACCAACTAGAGAGCAGGCCATTCTGGACTGGGTTTTGAGCAATGAGGAAGGGTTAGTTAGCAATCTTGTCGTGCAAGGCCCTTTGGGTAACAGTGACCATAATATGGTGGAATTCTTCATTAAGATGGAGAGTGACATAGTTAATTCAGTAACAAAGGTTCTGAACTTAAAGAAGGGTAACTTTGAAGGTATGAGACGTGAATTAGCTGAGATAGACTGGCAAATGATACTTAAAGGGTTGATGGTGGATATGCAATGGCAAGCATTTAAAGATCGCATGGATGAACTGCAACAATTGTTCATCCCAGTTTGGCAAAAGAATAAACCAGGGAAGGTAGTGCATCAGTGGCTGACAGGGGAAATTAGGGATGCTATCAATTCCAAAGAAGAAGCATACAAATTAGCCAGAAAAAGCGGCTCACCTGGAGGACTGGGAGAAATTCAGAGTTCAGCAGAGAAGGACAAAGGGCTTAATTAGGAAAGGGAAAAAAAGGTTATGAGAGAAAACTGGCAGGGAACATAAAAACTGACTGTAAAAGCTTTTATAGACATGTGAAAAGAAAAAGATTAGTTAAGATAAATGTATGTCCCTTACAGTCAGAAACAGGTGAATTGATCATGGGGAACAAGGACATGGCAGACCAATTGAATAACTACTTTGGTTCTGTCTTCACTAAGGAGGACATAATTAATCTTCTGGAAATAGTAGGGGACCGAGGGTCTAGTGAGATGGAGGAACTGAGGGAAATACATATTAGTAGGGAAGTGGTGTTAGGTAAATTGAAAGGATTGAAGGCAGATAAATCCCCCGGGCCAGATGTTCTGCATCCCAGAGTGCTTAAGGAAGTAGCCCAAGAAATAGTGGATGCATTAGTGATAATTTTTCAAAACTCTTTAGATTCTGGATTCGTTCCTGAGGATTGGAGGGTGGCTAATGTAACCCCACTTTTTAAAAAAGGAGGGAGAAAGAAACCGGGGAATTATAGACCGGTTAGCCTAACATCGGTGGTGGAGAAACTGCTAGAGTCAGTTATCAAAGATGTGATAACAGCACATTTTGAAAGTGGTGAAATCATCAGACGAAGTCAGCATGGATTTGTGAAAGGAAAATCATGTCTGACGAATCTCATAGAATGTTTTGAGGATGTAAATAGTAGTGTGGATAGAGGAGAACCAGTGGATGTGGTATATTTGGATTTTCAAAAGGCTTTTGACAAGGTTCCACACAGGAGATTAGTGTGCAAACTTAAAGCACATGGTATTGGGGGTATGGTATTGATGTGGATAGAGAATTGGTTGGCAGACAGGAAGCAAAGAGTGGGAATAAACGGAACCTTTTCAGAATGGCAGGCAGTGACGAGTAGGGTACTGCAAGGCTCAGTGCTGGGACCCCAGTTGTCTACAATATATATTAATGACTTAGACGAGGGAATTAAATGTAGCATCTCCAAGTTTGCAGATGACACAAAGCTGGGCAGCAGTGTTAGCTGTGAGGAGGATGCTAAGAGGATGCAGGGTGACTTGGATGGGTTAGGTGAGTGAGTAAATTCATGGCAGATGCAATTTAATGTGGATAAATGTGAGGTTATCCACTTTGGTGGCAAGAACAGGAAAACAGATTATTATCTGAATGGTGGCTGATTAGGAAAAGGGGAGGTGCAATGAGACCTGGGTGTCATTACACTAGTCATTGAAAGTGGGCATGCAGGTACAGCAGGAGGTGAAAAAGGCGAATGGTATGCTGGCATTCATAGCAAGAGGATTCAAGTACAGGAGCAGGGAGGTACTACTGCAGTTGTACAAGGCCTTGGTGAGACCACACCTGGAGTATTGTGTGCAGTTTTGGTCCCCTAATCTGAGGAAAGACATTCTTGCCATAGAGGGAGTACAAAGAAGGTTCACCAGATTGATTCCTGGGATGGCAGGACTTTCATATGATGAAAGATTGGATCAGGTAGGCTTATACTCTCTGGAATTTAGAAGATTGAGGGGGGATCTTATTGAAACGTATAAAATTCTAAAGGGATTAGACAGGCTAGATGTAGGAAGATTGTTCCCGATGTTGGGGAAGTCCAGAACGAGGGGTCACAGTTTGAGGATAAAGGGGAAGCCTTTTAGGACCGAGATGAGGAAAAACTTCTTCACACAGAGAGTGGTGAATCTGTGGAATCCTCTGCCACAGGAAACAGTTGAGGCCAGTTCATTGGCTATATGTAAGAGGGAGTTAGATAAGGCCCTTGTGACTAAAGGGATCAGGGGGTATGGAGAGAAGGCAGGTGCAGGGTTGTGAGTTGGATGATCAGACATGATCGTACTGAATGGCGGTGCAGGCTCGAAGGGCCGAATGGCCTACTCCTGCACCTATTTTCTATGTTTCTATGTCTCTGCTCTCTTATAGGAGCCACGGCCAGCCTCTCTTCTGGTTTCCACCCCAATCCAATGGCCAGACTGAGAGAGTGAACCAGGAGTTGGAGACAACCCTGTGCTGTCTTGCCTCTTCCAATCCCACTGCCTGGAGCTCCTGAATGGTTTGGGCAGAGATCGCCCACAACCTCCAGTCATCCTCCATGAGTATGTAACCCTTTGAAAGCCAAAAAGGATTCCAGCCACTACTCTTCCCGGACCAGGAGATTGATGTAGGAGTTCTTGCTGCTGAACAGTTGATCCAGCGCTAAAAGCACACCTGGAGACGAACCAGGGCTTCTCTGCTCGGCTGACAGGTCAGGCTATTCAAGCCAGGAGAGGTCTGGTAGGCATCAAGGAATCTTCCCCTGAAAGTTAAGAGCCACAAATTGGCTCTGCACTACGTGGGACCGTTTGTAGTAGAAAAGGCTGTCAACAAGGTTTTGTATAAATTGCGTCTATAGCCATCAATGAAGATTTTCCCAGTGTCTCTCTCTCTCTCTCTCTCTCTCTCTCTCTGTACTTACAGACAGACAGAGTTAAAAAAGAGATTGCAATACTTCATATCATGAAGTATTCATTCTCCTTCTCTGACAGAATCAAAGGTTTTGCTTTATCTTAGTTCATCTTCTTCATTGTTTTATCCTTATTTTTGACTTCAGTCTTCATCGCCAATTTGTTATGTATGTGCGTGTGTCATCATTTGAACCTAAACAATACAGAATATACGGAGAAGCACAGACAGCTGCAACAACATATGCAGATGGTTCATTCAGTTCTAACTGCACATTTGTCACACAAATTCAGAAAACATTAACACATGCAACACTCATGAAGGAGAGAGAGAGATATGAGCAAAGGGTTATACGACAGGAGATCAGTATGGAGCAGCGAAGATCTAAATGGGGTTGATACAGGAGCAAAGCAGGACCACACGAACATGGGATCAGGATCGGGGGTGGGGAGAGAAGAGAGGGGTACAAACAGGATGGGGTCACTGATAACATAACAGAAAACCTAACAAAGGGGAAGAGGGCATTAACAAGTGAACAAAATAAGGGAAAGACAGGAGCAAATTATGGAAAGGACATGGATTGGTGCTCAGAATGGGGAACAAACTGAGGAGAGGGCAAGATTAGGGGCCCAGAGTAGGGGGAGAAGGTGTAGTAAAATATAGAAGGGCCACAATGAGAGAGAGGAGTGAAGGAGGTTACTTTTCCCCTGGGAGGGAAATATTGTTGGAATGGGTGATCGAGAACGGAACATTGCACGGCAATCAGAGGCCGCTGTACTGCTGAAAGTACACACTCACATGTGCCCTTATCATTGCAGTGACTATGAGATCTGAGCAGTTAGAGAATCTCGTGTTATCGTGATTGTCATCTGTAGCTGAACATACTCCAATAATGTGATGTCACCCAGTACTAATCGCACACAGTTGTTTTTCATCAGAAGTGTAAATGTGGAAATATTTAAATACATGTTATTTAGAATACTTGGCTCTAAATCAGTATTTCCCAACATTTCGTAGCCCAACACTCCTCTAAAGCACCTCTATGCTTGCCAATGCCTTCTTAAAGCACCATCATACCTGCCAACGCTCCTCCTAGGCACAATATATGTTCCAGCACCCCCCCATAGTGTAAAAACATGTCTACCATATGCTAACATGAGAAAAATGATTGTTTTAAATTTTTATTTGTCTTTAAACCTAGCTTACACAGTATCTCTGTGCTGTACAGCAGCTTCGATATCAATGTGATCCTTGAGCTTGACGGTTTTTAGCAAGAGTTGAAGTGTCTGGTACAAGTTGTGACAGCAAAAGCCTTAAGTCCCCATGTGTAATAATGTCCAAGTGGATTCTGTTTTTGTGAGTATGTGGATCACTGCACTGAAGCCGCTTTCAACAAGGTAGGAGGATGGAAATGCAATGAAGAGCAGTCAGTTTGGCTCTTCTCCAAAGACCAGGAGACTTCGTATGATAGTGCAGCCATATACCACAAAAGCCGACATCTTTGAAAAGCATTTTTCTTCTTCATCATTCTGAATTTCAATAATTTCTTCTTGCAAGCTCTCTTCTCGTTCTTCCACCTTGAGAGAAACGGGTTAATTACCCAGTCTGGAATTTCCAGATCTTCCAGATCATACAAATCCTTGAATAGGTTCTTCAGTGTCTGCAGGAGTAAGCAGTACCCTTTCAAATCACCATCTATGAAAAAGAGTGGCATACTTTCCAGGCAGGGAAATTGTGAAAACATTCCTCTCTCAATGTTTTGCTTTCATATTTCCAATTTCTCAATAAAAGTGGATGCTACACATTTTTCCTGAATTAAATTGAAATTCTCACCCTGCAGTTTCATATTTAGAATATTTATTTTGTCATACAGATTGGCTAGATATGCCACATCTCCCAAAAGATGGTTCTTTACCGCACATATAAAACTGAGGTCACTTTGAACACCTCAAGAGGAATCCTTGGGGTCAGCTAGTTCACTGATTGGCTCGATTTCACCGTTTGGTTCCAACTTGCGCTGTATAATTGCGCAGCCTGTTTTCTGTAAGTCTGTAGAGAAAGTTGAGAGGATGTACTTGACTTGACTTACCAACTGTAAAGTTGCATGAACTCATTCCGTGCCATGAGCCAAGGGGACCTGTTGGGCACCCTGGTTGCTAATTTATACACCCCCAATAATGTCTGTTTGGTTGGTAAGGTTAGGTGAGATTGCTAAGGTCCAGATGTGTTGAGTTAACGAGTGTTCACTGCCGGCAGTGCCTTGGTTCTTCCTGTGTTCCAGTGCCTCATCCTTTTTTTTGGAAGTTCCTGCTCTACTGACGGTCAGTCGGGTCTCGTGCCTCAAGTTAGGGGCTGCTTACCACTCTACCCCCACCCTAAGAATCTTGAATGTCCCCCAACAACTTCTATCTTTCCTAACATCCTTAGGACACATAAACGTCCCTCTTAGGAATCACTGCACCAGATTATGTTTTTCATCTAGACCCGTTTGCTGTTCTCTCATCTCTGTGTCCCTGGATTTGATTTAGAATTATGATTTAGCCACAAGACTTTCAAACAGCTGGTGCACCAGCCTTTCAACCTGAACCTAAGTTCATCGGATGTGGCTTAGAAGTAAGTAACGTCCTTGACAAATTTTATTCTCAAGTATTTCTAATGTACTATTTTGCACATCAGTGTATTTTTCCATTTAAATACTAGTAAACTGTAGGTATTATCTTGATTTCATATTACTGCTATTTTGTCCAAATATTACTATTTTGAGCAAAACAACATTTTACAAATTTCTGTTTTTGTTTCTCGATAGTTTCAGTATTCTCAAATTTAGAGCCTCAACCACCAAGAAAGACTGAAACTTCAGGCGTTACCTGCACACTCCCCTTAAAATCACACCCATCCGAATTTGGAAATATATCAATGCATGTCCCCTCGCAGCTGTTCTGTTTCCATCTCACATCCAACTACATGGTAGGTTCATTAGGTGATGTAAATTACCCTTATGTAGATGGATGGTATTTGAGAGAATAGATTACCATAAAACCTTAAGACATAGGAGCAGAATTAGGCAATTTAGCCCATTAAGTCTGGTTCCCCATTCCATCATGGCTGATTTATTACCCCTCTCAATCCCGTTTCCTGTTTTCTCCCCATAATCATTGATACCTAGACTAATCAAGAATCTATCAACCCCCACTATAATTATACTCAATGACTTGGCCTCCACATCTATCTGTGGTGATGAATTCCACAGATTGACTACCCTCTAGCTAAAGAAATTCCTCCTCATCTCTGCTTTAAATGGACATCCCTCTATTCTGAGGCTATCCCCTCTAGTGTTAGACCCATCCCAACTCCCTACTCCATACATCCACTCTATCGAGGCTGTTCAATATTCAATAGGTTCAACGAGATCCCCCTCATTCCTCTAAACTCAAGCCCGCAAGAAACGAAACTCATGGTTGTATATGGTGATGTGTGTACTTTGAACTTTAATAATGGACTCCAACTTCTTCCCAACCACTGAAGTCAGGTTTTCTTTCTTTCTTTTTTATTGAGTTTCAAATTGATAAACATAACAATGACAATGATACAAAGAGATTGGGATTACATTAATAACTGTTAACGTATACAGACACAGACTCCGAGTAACATATTTAATTTAAACCTCCCAGTCTCTTAATAACTGAACATGAAAAAAATTCAAAACAAGTCTTTATGCCCTACACTAAAAAAAAACAAAACAAAACAAAACAAAAACCGAGCTGCCACATTTCATCAGTTAAGATCATTATTTGTCATTAACTCCGCTCCTCTATACACAAAGAAAAAGTTAGTAAAAAGGATTCAGAAATCAACTTATATCATATGAAAATGATAAATAAATGGCCTCCAAGTTTCTTCAAATTTAACCGAAGGATTAGTGGTACCACTCCTAATTTTTTCCAAATGTAGACATGTAATAGTTTGGGAAAACCATTGAAATGTAGTGGGGGGATTAGAATCTTTCCACTTAAATAAAACGGATTTTCTGGCTATTAATGTAACAAATGCAATCAAATGACAAGCTGAAGGGGATAAATGACTAAAGTCTATCATTGGTAATCCAAAAATTGCAGAGATAGGATGAGGTTGTAAATCAATACATAAAACTACTGAAATAATATCAAAAATGTCTTTCCAATATTTTTCCAAAAGAAGGCAAGACCAGAACACATGCATCAAGGAAGCTACTTCAGAATTACATCTGTCACAGACAGGATTAAAATGACCATAAAAACGAGCTAACTTATCCTTAGACATATGGGCCTTATGAAACACCTTAAATTGTATCAAAATGTGTCTAGTACAAATTGAAGAAGTGTTAACTAGTTGGAGAATTTTCTCCCATTTGTCTATGAGTAAAGATACCTGAAGTTCTCTTTCCCATTCATTCTTAATTTTATCAGAAACACCTAAAAGTATTTTTGTAATTAAACCATGAACAATTGCTATTAAACTCTTCTGATGGGGTTTAAACCTAAAAAAATTTTTGTAATTTCAGTTTGATGTGATATCAGAAAAGTAGGTAAAATAACCTTCAAAAAGTTTCTGATCTGTAAATATCTGAGAAAAATGTGATCTAGGCAAATTATATTTAATAGACAACTGTTCAAAGGACATGAGACAATTATCCATGACTAAATCCCGAAAACATAATATTCCCTTTGTTTTCCATAAAAGAAAAGCTTGATCAGTTCTGGATGGTTGAAAGAAAAAATTGGATATAATAGGACTTGATAGGATAAATTCATTTAATCCAAAATATTTACAAAATTGAAACCATATTCGTATTGTATGTTTAATTATTGGATTAATCGTTTGTTTATTCAGTTTAGTAAGTGCAAAGGGAAGCGAAGCCCCTGAAATAGAAGCTAATGAGAACCCCTGTACAGACTCACACTTGAGGTTCACCCATCGTGGACATTGAATTTCATCCAAATCTTGTGTCCAGAACGTTAGGTATGGAATATTAGTTGCCCAATAATAGAATCTAAAGTTCGGCAATGCCAAACTACCATCCTTTTTTGATTTCTGTAAATATTTTTTACTTAATCCAGGATTTTTATTCTGTCATATATATGAAGAAATTTTAGAATCAATAGTATCAGAAAAGGAATTAGAGATGAAGATTGGTACCGCTTGAAACAGATACAGAAACTTAGGTAAAATAATCATCTTAATAGTATTGATTCAACCAATTAATGATAGGGACAATGGGGACCATTTAGTAAGCAGTTGTTTAACATGATCAATTAAGGGTAAAAAGTTAACTAAATAGATCCTTATGCTTCTTAGTAATTTTAACACCCAAATAAGTAAAATAATCAGTAACCAGTTTAAATGGTGATTGTCTATAGATTGGAACTTACATATTTAATGGAAAAAGCTCACTCTTATTAAGATTCAATTTATAACCAGAAAAACTACTAAACTGAGCAAGTAATAATATTACTGCAGGCAACATACATCAAAGTTGCTGGTGAACGCAGCAGGCCAAGCAGCATCTATAGGAAGAGGTGCAGTCGACGTTTCAAGCCGAGACCCTTCGTCAGGACTAACTGAAGGAAGAGTGAGTAAGGGATTTGAAAGTTGGAGGGGGAGGGGGAGATCCAAAATGATAGGAGAAGACAGGAGGGGGAGGGATAGAGCCGAGAGCTGGACAGGTGATAGGCAAAAGGGGATGCGAGAGGATCATGGGACAGGAGGTCCGGGAAGAAAGACAAGGGGGGGGTGACCCAGAGGATGGGCAAGAGGTATATTCAGAGGGACAGAAGGAGAAAAAGGAGAGTGAGAGAAAGAATGTGTGCATAAAAATGAGTAACAGATGGGGTACGAAGGGGAGGTGGGGCCTTAGCGGAAGTTAGAGAAGTCGATGTTCATGCCATCAGGTTGGAGGCTACCCAGACGGAATATAAGGTGTTGTTCCTCCAACCTGAGTGTGGCTTCATCTTTACAGTAGAGGAGGCCGTGGATAGACATGTCAGAATGGGAATGGGATGTGGAATTAAAATGTGTGGCCACTGGGAGATCCTGCCTTCTCTGGCGGACAGAGCGTAGATGTTCAGCAAAGCGGTCTCCCAGTCTGAACCTTATATTCCGTCTGGGTAGCCTCCAACCTGATGGCATTAACATCGACTTCTCTAACTTCCGCTAAGGCCCCACCTCCCCCTCGTACCCCATCTGTTACTCATTTTTATGCACACATTCTTTCTCTCACTCTCCTTTTTCTCCCTCTGTCCCTCTGAATATACCTCTTGCCCATCCTCTGGGTCACCCCCCCCCTTGTCTTTCTTCCCGGACCTCCTGTCCCATGATCCTCTCGTATCCCCTTTTGCCTATCACCTGTCCAGCTCTCGGCTCTATCCCTCCCCCTCCTGTCTTCTCCTATCATTTTGGATCTCCCCCTCCCCCTCCAACTTTCAAATCCCTTACTCACTCTTCCTTCAGTTAGTCCTGACGAAGGGTCTCGGCCTGAAACGTCGACTGCACCTCTTTCTATAGATGCTGCTTGGCCTGCTGTGTTCACCAGCAACTTTGATGTATGTTGCTTGAATTTCCAGCATCTGCAGAATTCCTGTTGTTTGCGTTTAAATATTACTGCAGGGATGGATTTCTCTGGATTAGACATATATTGTAACAGGTCATCTGCATATAATGATATCTTATGCGTCTCATTCCCACGAATAATGCCAAATATATTGGGTGAATCACGAAGAGCGATTGCCAAGGGTTCCAAGGCAATATCAAATAGTAAAGGGCCCTGTCTAGTACCTCGAAAAAGCCTAAAGAAGGGGAATCGCTGATTATTAGTAAGTACAGAAGCCGAAGGTATATGATGTATCAATTTAATCCAAGATATGAATTTTGGGCTAAAATTAAATTTCTCAAGGATGTTAAGTAAATATTCCCATTCAACTCTATCAAGTGCCTTCTCAGCGTCAAGTGAAATAACACATTCTGGAGTTTTAGATGAAGAAGTATATACAATGTTCATCAACCTCCTAACGTTAAAATACGAATAATGATTTTTAATAAATCCTGTCTGGTCGTCAGAAACAATTTGTGGCAATACATTTTCCAATCTAATTGCTAATACTGTGAAAAAAATTTTGGAGTCCACATTTAACAATGATATAGGTCTATATGACGGACATTCAGTGAGGTCTTTACCTATTTTAGGAATTAAAGAAATAGATGCTTCATAAAAAGATTGTGGTACTTTACAATCCTTAAAAATTCTACATAATCAAGGAGAAAGTAGACTTGAAAAAGATTTTTAAAATTCTACTGTATACCCATTCAGGCCAATTGCTTTACCAGAATTCATCAAAGCAATTGCTTTCTTTATTTTTTCTTCCATAATGGGTGCATCTAATGTTAAACATCCATTAAGTGGTAATTTCAGAATATTCAATTTTCTTAAAAATTCATGCATTATGGTAGAATTGTCAGGAAATTCTGATTGGTATAAAGAGGTATAAAATTCTTGAAAAGATTTATTAATTTAATCGTGATCAACAGTCAAAGTACCATCCTGTTTACGAACTTTAATAATCTGACATTTAGCCAAAGCAGCTTTTAATTGGTTGGCCAGTAATTCACCCGATTTATCACCATGTATATAAAATTGACTCTTAGATTTAAGTAATTGATTTTCAATTGGGGATGTTAATAACAAACTGTGTTGCATCTGAAGTTCAACTCTCTTTTTGTAAAGCTCTAAATTAGGAGCAAAAGAATATTTTCTTATCAATTTTTTTAATCTTGTCAGCCAATGTACATATTTCATTATTAATTTGTTTTTTCAGTCCAGCAGAATATGAAATAATTTGCGCATGGATATATACTTTAAAACTGTCCCATAATATCCCACTGGAATTTTCTTCCATAAAATTAATTGAGAAGAAAAAGACAATCTGTTCTTTAATAAAGTTAACAAAATTTGAGTCCTGAAGCAGAGTAGAATTGAACCGCCATTGTCTAGCTCTGAAAGTTACATCAGTTAACTTGATTGATAGTTTCAGGGGCACATGATCAGAGACAGCAATGGCATCATACTCACAGGAAGTAACAGATAAAATTAATCGAGAGTCAATGAAAAAGTAATCAATTCTGGAGTAATTATGATATACATGAGAAAAGAATGAGAACTCTTTATCGTTAGGATATAAAAACTTCCAAACTTCTAAAATTCCAGAGTCAACTAAAATGGAATTGATAAAAATAGCGGATTTGTTTGGAAGTACCTGACTGGGCGCAGACCTGTCCATCGAGGGATTCAGGCAACAGTTAAAATCTCCACCCATTATCAACGAAAATTCATTTAAATTAGGAAGAGATGTAAATAAATTCTTAAAGAATTCAGGATAATCAGTATTTGGTGCATAGATATTAACCGTAACAACTTTTTGCTTATAAAGTAAATCAGTAATTAACAGAAATCTACCATTCGTGTCTGAAGTTGTTTCATAGTGAACAAATGAAATCGAGGAATCTATAAAAATAGAGGCTCCTTTCACCTTATCCTGTGAATTAGAGTGGAATTTTTATTCCTTCCAAAACCTAAAAAAAATGCTGATTATCCTCCTTCCTTACATGAGTCTCCTGGGCAAAGATAATCTGGGCATTCAATCTGTGAAAAACTTTAAAAGTCTTCTTCCGTTTAATCAGATGATTCAAACCATTCGTATTCCATGAAACAAAGTTAATAATATTATCCATTGTACTTGAATAAACCATATGGTGTGTAAAGGGTTAACCTTACTGCATAGGAAACTCATGAATCAGGAAGAGGGAAAAAGGTTTCGAGAGGAACCGGAAGTTATGAAAATTCAGACATATTTGTAGTTTCGGATCAGCCCAGATGGAAACAACTAAACAAAAAATAGCCCCATTCCCCACTCACAAAAGCCCTAAAACTGGCCAATAGAAAGCTAGAAAGCTATCTAGACACTTCCCTACACCCATCTCTCTTGAAGGCAAGTCTCCAATGAAAAAGGAATGCAAAACACCACCCACAGTCAAAACTTTGAGAAGAGTATGCCATAAAAAAACACCAAACAAATGTTTAAAAAAAACAGCCGTTTGCAAAACATTTTGAAAGGCAAGATATTAGAAAGTGAAACAGAATACAATCTTATTAATATTTCAAGAAAAAAATCGATCACCAAATCAGATTCTTAATTATTTTCAAAAATAAACAATTGAAAATAATAGAAATAATGAAGAGAGAGAAAGAGAAAGGAACTTTAACATAAAAGCATGATAAATATCCATACTCAAAAACAAAGTACGAGTATTATCAAACCAAGGACAAAATTCCTCAAACTTTAAAAATCCAAATCTACGAACTGGTTATTAACTTATAAACAGATGAATACAGACATGAAAAAACAGTAAATTTATTAGACAGCTGAGATCGAACGTTGATCCTCAAGGAATTTATGAGCTTCATCAATGGATTTAAACTATTTACGTGATTTATCAGACAGAACAACCCTTAGGTGAGCTGGAAATAGCAGAAATGGTTGGAACTTTCTTTGATAGTGCTCGGACATTACTGGTTTATAAGCCAAATGAATATAAACTTGAAGAAACGGCAAATTTATTAGACATCTGAGCTCAAACTTTGATCCCCAAGAAATTGATACACTTCGTCCATGGATTTAAACCATTTACGCGATTTATCAGGCAGAACAACGCTTAGGTGAGCTGGAAATAGCAGAGCTGGTCGGAAATTTCTTTGATATAACTCGGGCATCTCCAGTTTAAAAAGCGATCTTTCTTGCATTACCTCAGGATTGTAGTCTTCAACCAGGTGAAACTTGAGATCTCCATGCACAATAACCCCTTTCCAATGAGCAATTCGAATCAAATGCTCCTTAGTATGCACATAATGAAATCGGAGTATCACAGGTTGGGGTTTCAACTCCTTAGGGAGTTTAACTCTTAAAGACCAGTGGGCGCAATCGAGTATAGGGGGAGAAGAAAAAACATCAGAGCTGAACACCTCCATTAAAATTGAGAAAAAAATTTAGTAAGGTCACTGCTCTCAACGTCTTCACTGAGTCCTATTATTCGCAAATTCTGTCTCCGACTACGACTCTCCAAGTCAGTAGTCTTGACTTTATACTGCTCCAGTGTTTGAGTGGCCAAAGTTAATTTCTTTTACAATAGATCCAGTCTGCGATCTCTCTGTCTCCCAGCTTCAACAAGTTTGGAAATTTGTTGTTGTTGTTTTTCACTCTCCCACTTAAGTACTGCCAATCTACCTTCGAACTCCTTTAACAATACTTCCAAAGTAGCAAATCTTTTATCGAATTTATCATCCAGGAGCTTCGAGATAGCCTCCAAAGTAAGTTGAGACTGTTTTCATTTCCATTACTGGCTTCCTTGCTTTCAGCTAATGCTTTTTTTCCTCTGGTAGTCATTTCCATCGATTAAAAATCAAAATTCAAGCATATAAAAGTGTTATAAACACTTTGATATAGATAGTAAGAGGGTGGTAAAAAGATTGAAAAATGCACGGAGCAAAGCTAAAATGCGACCTTCTCCATCTAGCGCCCCAAGAGAGTCTCAAGTCCGGCTAATTGGCCCAAAATTTCCTTTCTTCTGTCTCTCTCCCTTCTTAAAGAGTGCAGTGATATTTGCAATTTTCCAGTCCTCCACAACAGCTCTAGCAAACCTGCCCGCAAGGATATTGGTCCCCTTCGGGTTCAGGCGTAACCTGTCCTTTTTGTAGGGGCCATACCTTCTCCGGAAGAAATCCCATTGACCCAGAAATCTAAAACCCTGCTCCCTGCACCAGTTCCTCAGTCATGCATACATCTGCAAAATCATCGTATTCTTACCCTCACTGTGTACCATGATTTCTGGATGCTCACCCTCCCTCTTTAGAATGCTGTGGACCTGATCTGAGATGTCCCTGATCCTGGCACCTGAGAGGCACAATATCATCCGGATTTCTTTTTCACATCTGAAGAACCTCTGTCTGCTCCTCGTACTATGGAACTCCCCTATCACTACTGCACTCCTCTTCTCTTTCCTTTCCTCCTGATCCACAGAGCCCGACTCAGTGCCAGAGACCCGGTCGCTGCGGTTTTGCCCTGGGAGACCCACCATACCCCACCCCCCGACAGTATTCAAAGTGGAATACTTATTATTGCGGGGAACAGCCACAGGGGTACTCTGTATTGACTGCCCATTTCCTTTCCCTCTCCAGACAGTCAGCCATGTACCTGCCTCCTGCAACTTAGGGGTGACTACCTCCCTGTTGCTTCTATCTATTCTCCCGTCTGAGCTGAAGGTGACTGAGCTGCAGCTCCAGTTCAGTGCAGGGTATGTCCAGTTCCATTACAGGGAAATAAATGGAGGAATGGGAGGTGATGATAAACCTATTGTCCTATTCTTATGTCGTAAGGAAAGATGAAGTTCCCATGCTCTCCAGTGGCCTTTATCTGAAGACAAGATTGGATCAGCAGTGATGTTGCCAAAGGTTAATAGCCTGCCTATTCACTCTTTCTGGGCTTTTACAATGGAGCTAGGTACTGGAGATGGCCACCATCAAGGAGTCCCATAACTGCTTCCTATTGCCATGAGAAATCTGGAAATATAGGAACACAGGAGCACAACAGAATCTGCCATCCCTGGAGCCATTGCAGTAAAAATAAAATGTAAGTGGCTTTGGTTTTGAGAAAGATGCTGAGTTATTCCAAAAAAAAATGATTAAGATGTCATATGCCCTCAAAATTTCCAGCAGCACCAAGAATCCACGACTTCCCGCTGTATGACACTTTCCCATGTAATTGGGATTGCAATGCCTGCCCATTCACCTTTTCCTTTCCCAACACCTGTACAGACAGCCTGTCCAATCAACAATTCACCTGCACTTCTTCCAATCTGGTGTGCTGCATTCAGCTTCCACAATGTGGTCTCGACATTGGAGAAACCAATCACAGATTGGGCGATTGCTTTGCTAAGCACTGTATTCCATCTGGAGGGACATCCCTGAGCCTCCAGTTGCCTGTCACTTTAACTCTCTATTGCATTCCCACTCCGAGTCATTGCTCTACGATGCGCTACACTGTTACAATGAGGCCCAAGGAAAACTTAAGGAACACTTGAAATTCTGCATGGGCACAATGCAGCCCTACAGACCCTAACTTTAGTTAATTTGTTCTCTCTGTATCAGAACTGGCCAATTCTGCCAGCCATCCATGATTTGACAGTGTTTTTCTCTCTGTTAATACAGCCTGACCTTCAGGGCATTCCCACAGCCCTGCTATTATCAACATGCAATTCAGACAAGAGAATAATGTGTTTTCATGTGTCACGTTAACTGATTTCATCTGACCTTATCAGCGAAATTTTATGTTCTACTCATCGTTCTCCTTCCTTCTTAGAGTTCAAAATTAATGTTTTTTTCTCTCTTTCCTGGTTCTCAGGCCTAAAATATTACCTCTGCCTCTCTCTTCCTACACATACTGCCTGACATGTTGAGTGCTTCCAGGGTTTTAGTTTTTATATCAGGTTTCAAGTAACTGCAGTTTTTGTTTTAAATTTTCAATTTTAAAATATCAATGTTTTCATTTACTTTGAGATATCGAGCATTTGAGATTTTCAAAGTTATTTTATTAACAAAGAACAATTAGAATCACAACTATAATTTTTTTTCTTTACCTCATGATCTCCTGCTGAATAAATCCCTCCCCATTCAGAAAAAAAAATGTTCTGACCTTCATTAATATTATCAATTGTGAAGGAATCTCGGTTATCCCTTTTATTATGCAGGGTTTCAGGATTTTTAATGGTAATCTACTTGTTTGTCTATTTTTTATATAGAAAATAATTATGGTCTTTGCAACAACCTGTGACTTGCAGTGATTTACACATGTAGTCTGTGATGGCAACAAAACAGTAATGACAGCTAGAAAACTTCAGCAGAAGCCATGTTTGATTGTGTCATGGAATTCTATTTTACAGCAGCTACTACACATCATTACAAACAAGAGAAAATCTGCAGATGCTGGAAATCCAAGCAACACACACAAAATGCTGGAGGAACTCAGCAGGCCAGGCAACTGAGCACTGCCTTCTCTGGAAATATACAAATAAATGCTTGCTCAAACTGCAAATCTAACATCCCTTGAATGATTAACAACCTAAGAAATCTCATGAACCGAACTGCTCTACAACATTCTCCCTTTTATTCCTGTACAAATTAGTGAGTGTGAGAAATAATGGAAGATCCACAGAGTCTGCTGCAGCTGGGGTAAAAGAAGTGAGTGAAGATGTACCAGAGAAACTCAAGGAGAACTTTCCCATCGTTCTGTATCAGAAGATTCAGATATTAAAGAACTTCCCTGAGAAAACGGCCCAGTCTCTAAAGGGCTGTGAATCTAAAGTTAACGTTATCACACAGTATCTGTCTGGATTGAGGAAGAACACTGGGTCGCTGAAGCACTTGTCTAAGGAGGGAAGTAAAAGCATGAATTGTTTGCTTGTATTTTTGCAATTGAACAGAGGAATTTATGCATGACTGATGTAAATCTCAAAATACAGGAAATGGTTCAAAGTTCACAGTTCAAAGTATATTTATTATCAAAGTATGTATAGATTATACAACCTTGAGATTTGTCTACTTACAGGTGACCATAAGACAAAGAAACACAAAAGAACCCATGAAAAATAGACCGACAATCACCCAGTGTGCAGAGATAAAAAAACAAACAAGTCGTGCAAACAATAAAAGTTAGCAAATAGCATTTAGAACAAAAGTGAGTCCCCAGACACGAAGCCCAGAGCAGGCCACAGCCTCAGACACAGTCAGCGTAAGCAGACTGTCGTGGAGCAGCAAGCAGATCTGGACAACTTCCGCCTCTGGTCCTGACGCACTGCCGTTTTGATCCACCTGGCCCGGCGTTTAAATCGTCCAAACATTGGGTTGTCCCTCGCTCTGAGAACCTGGCCTTGTCACATCAATACACTCTGAGGTTGGAACCCGCCACCATGTTTCAGCTTGTACCTGATCTTTCCAAGTCAGCCCAGCACTTAGATCGATCAAGCCTCACTCTCAGTTTAGGTAGACAGGCCTCTAATCTGTCTCTTCTCCGCTCCAACTTTGCTCCACTCTGCTCACCTCAACTTCACCTCAAACATACCTTGCACTCACATGCTTCGACCCTCAAATCAGCCTCATCCTCATTCGTCTCTTCATTTCTTGTGGTGATTGTTTACCATAATTTTTTTTACAGTGGAAGTGTTATTGATGAAGTATTTTGCTGAATTCTTTGTTTTGTTAACCGCCAGTAAGTAGTCACTCACCTTCAGCAGCACCATCTTAAATTGGAAAAAATAAACAATGGTTAAACAAGCATATTGACTTTGTAGTGCTAAAAACTTCTGATTTCCTGTAATATTCAAGGATGAGCGATGGAAATGGTGAAAATAGACTGTGTTAACACCTCAATGATCAGTTCTGCTCCAGCACCTTTGGTAGCACAGAAGGTAGGCAAGAGTATCAGTGTCTGGTAGCATCCTCCATCCACACACTCAACACCTCTGACTTTAACAGAACTGAATGCCTAAGAAAAGTGTAACCAATGGCAAATACTTCTGCAAACACTTCTCAACTAAAGGCTTTTTCTCATTTTTGGAGCTTTTGTCTCTCTTTAGAGTTGGGCAAGTTTCTGTCATCACAATAAAACTCCATAGCTTTCAACAACAGCTTTAATGAATTCTGTTTATGTAGAGTTTGATTTTTTTTTGGATTTGAAGTAATAGCGATGTGTAAAACACAAATAATTCAATAGAAATATTACCATTATTTAAGCCTCAAAGAAGCAGGCTTGAAGTTGAACTGCTGATTTGTGGTAGTCTTAGTACAATGCCTTTCATTCTTATTTCTGGGCAGTGTGTTGCAGCTTGTGGTTTGTTGGAATAGATTTTCTTTGATGTTAAGGTGTGGGTCCCTGCCACTGAGAACGACAGAGCCTTCAATTACCTCTTGCACACTAAAACTGGAGCCGTGTTGAGGCTGGTGACTTGCTCGACCTGTCCTCACCTCTTATTAGGATTCATGTCAATGGAATTCCAACTCTAGTCCTGTTGACAAACTCCTGGACATGGGCCACAACTCACAGGTCAAAGAACCGGCAGGGCAGAAAAGAATAATAAATCATTAAATTACCTCCACAAGTATACACTCAGTGGCCATTTGTACACCTGCTGCTAATTGATGCAAATATCTAATCAGCTAGTCATGTGCTGTTTCCTTACCAGGCTGTGATGTAACCAGTCAATATATACTTCCCACCACACATCTATAGAAGTTTGTCAAAGTTTTAGATGTCATGCTGAATCTTTGCAAACTTCTAAAGAAGTAGATGTACTGCTGTGTCTTCTTTGTAATGGCACTTATGTTTTGGACTCAGGACAGATCCTCTGAAATGATAACACTGAGGAATTTAAATTTGCTTACCCTCTCCACCTCTGATCCCCCAACCAGGATTGGCTCATGGACCTCTGGTCTCCTCCTCCTGAAGTCAATAATCAGCTCCTTGGTCTTGCTGACATTGAGAGGGAGGGATTGTTCTTGTTCTTGTGACACCATTCAACCATATTTTCAATCCCTTGCTATATGCTGATTCATCACCACCTTTGATTTGGCCAATGACCATGGCACTGTCAGAAAAATTAAACATGGCATTGGAGCTGTGCTTAGCTTCACAGTCACAAGAATAAAGCGAGTAGAGTAGTGGACTAAGCACACAAGCCTTGTAGTGACCCTTGTAGTGCTGATGGAGGTTGTGGAGGAGATGTTGTTGCCAATCTTAACTGACTGGGGTCTGCCAGTGAGGAAATCGAGCATCCAATTGCACAAAGAAGCATTGAAGCTGATTGATTAGTTCTGAGGGGATGATTGTATTGAATGCTGAGTTGCAGTCAATAAAGAGCATCCTGATGTATGCTTCTTTGCTGTCCAGATGCACCAAGGTTGAGTGAAGAACCAATGAAATGACATCTGCTGTGGACCCGTTGTGCCAGTAAGTCAAATTGGAGCTGAAGCAAGTTGCTTCCCAGGCACGAGTCGATATGTTCTGTCACCAACCTCTCAGAACAGTTCATCAGAGTGGGTGTAAGTGCTACCAGACAATTAGTCATTGAGGCAGCTACCACTTTCTTCTTAGGCAGCAGTATAATTGAAGCCTGCTTGAAGCTGATTGGTATCTTAGATTGTCAAAGCAAGAGGTTGAAGATCTGTGAACATACCAGTCAGTTGATCAGCACAGATCTTTAGTACTGTGCCAGATACCCCATCTGGGCAGGATGCTTTCTGTGGATTCACCCTTGTCAAAGATGCTCTGACGGCAGCCTCAGAGACTGTAATCACAAGCTAATCAGGGGCTGTGGGAACTCGTGATCCAAAAACTTGCTGAAATTTCAAGTTCAAACATCCCAACCTAAAGTTATAAAATTCATTTTATAAATCCAATTCTTAATAGGATGGATCTCGTTGCGGAACTCAACAACATTTACTGCGGACCCCATGATGCTACACGGCTGTAAAACAAATCTCTTTGCCAATCAATATCTCTTCAGTCTAATTGGAGTGTGGAGGCATTAAAAATGATCTTTCAGGAATCACTAGATTCCAGAAAGGATCCAGAGAACTGAAAAACATGAAAGGAAAAATCTTCTCTACAACAACTGCAAAAATCAGTAAAACTGACATTCCCAACAAAAGATATAACAATAAAAAAATGGAAAGGGAAAAAATCCTAAGTATGTACTGTGAAAGTGAGCTGAGTATTCAGTACTCTGCCATCATTTCCAAATGTATGGAATCCACAGTAACACTCTTTATCAGAAGGAGAAAGGCATCTCCTTGACCTTCACTCTCTGAAGGGTTCTGACGAAAGTTATTTTCCATGTTTTGACAGAGCCACAGTCAATCAATGGCCAAACCACATATTTGAATATCGTGGATTAGAAATGTTTTTGAAGTTTGTATGAATGAGAGCATTATTTCAGAGCAGTCAAAGCATTATTCTCTAGTAATGAGTCTGCCAATATAACAACCAAATCCAGCAGATAAAAAGAGTACTAAGCCACACTGAACAAATACACAAGGATCCCCAAGACATGTACATACAGCTCAAGGATTCAAGATTATCCCTGGAATTCCAGAAACAGTGCTCAGAATTTTCCAGAACTGGGAAACTGAATACAGCTGAAAGCATCAACACAAGAGGTTCCATCTTCGAACTGGAAGCATTAGCTTCAGTAGTGAGAAATCAGCCACAAATAGTTCAAGCTTTGTCATTACAATCAAACCCTGATAAGAAACTGAGAAGTGCAACGTCCTGCATGGGAAAGAATGGTAAGGAGTTTTTCAACTATTTATAAAAGACTCGCCTTCAGTTAGAACCCTTCACAGCTATTCCAAAGCATTTGTATCCAATCAAGTACTTTTCAAGAGTGGCAACTGTAATAAATTAGGAAATATGATAGCATAAAGCAAGCTCCACAATCAGCACTGCAAGAACAACTACAGCAGTGATTTTAATCTGTAAAGTTAGTTATGGTGTGTTGTTATTAGTACATAATTTCTAGTTTGGTTTTCTTCCGTTTCACAAGAAAATCAAATGAACTCAAAGCATCCGTTTTAACTATTATGAGCTAAGCAGAGTACTAGTTACCGACTTTACTTACTAATTCAATCTTAGCTGCAGGTCTGTTCAGCTTCATGTTATGATTATAGAAACACGTATACCTGTTTAACACATACAGCGTATGGTTAAACTTCTGGAAGTTTTAATCAATATTATAAACAACCAAAAATTGTAGTACATGCTGCAAAATTCTCAAATACACGGTTGCCTCTTGAACTGTCCCATGGAAATCAATAATTAAAAAGATTGGGCTATGGCTCAGTTATAGCCAGAAACTTGTAGCATTAGTTAAGTTCTATTTAATTACTGAAACAACAAAGTGTCAGTAATATTGAAGGAATATTTACTCTTTGTCTAGTCTCTTCTAAAATGCTCTCAACTATTAGGTGACACTTTCTTAAAAGAGCTAAGCCTCTAAGCTCATTTAATATGCACCAGGAACTTGTAGCTTAGTGAACTATCAGTCATTGTCAGTGCCTTAACTATGTGAATATAGATGAACTCTCAATTCCTGGGTGAAAAATTATTGTGTTTAATTTGTCATACTTTCTCTCAACAAGAACCCTTCCCTTTCAATCAAAATTCGTAGTGTTAACCAATGTACTGTATATAGTGTTAACCAATGTACTGTATATGGTGTTAACCAATGTACTGTACATAGTGTTAACCAATGTACTGTATATGGTGTTAACCAATGTACTGTACATAGTGTTAACCAATGTACTGTATATAGTGTTAACCAATGTACTGTATATGGTGTTAACCAATGTACTGTACATAGTGTTAGCCAATGTACTGTATATGGTGTTAACCAATGTACTGTACATAGTGTTAACCAATGTACTGTATATAGTGTTAACCAATATACAGTATATGGTGTTAACCAATATACCGAACATAGTGTTAACCAATGTACCATATATGCCATTGTCAGCAAAAAACTCATCAAAATAAGATATGCCTTACAGTTCCTAGAATTCATTAGCTACCGCACAAGTGTTTCAAAGGTGCATTTAATGTCAGAGAACTGTATACAATATATATCCTGAAATGCCTTTCCTTCGCAAATATCCATGAAAACAGAGGAGTTTCCCCAAAAATGAATGACAGTTAAATATTAGAACCCCAAAGTCCTTCCCAGCTCCACCCTCCCGCATGTAAGCACAGCAAAGCAACGATCCCCCTCCCCCACCAGCAAAAAAAAGCACCAGCACCCACCACTGAGCACTCAAGCGTGCAGCAAAGCAACAGCAAAAACACAGACTTGCAATACCCCAAAGACAACTCATTCACCCAGTATTTGACATACCACAGGCTCTCTTTCTCTCTCTCTCTCTCTCTCTCCCTAATAAGGGAGAAAGAGATGTCTCCATTTCACAGCGAGAGGAGAGACATAACAAACAACTCGCTGATTTACAATGTTAACAGTCCATTGCGTAACTTTTTCCGAGCTCTATGCCCAAAGATCTCAGCCAGAGATCTTCTGTCTCCCATAACACACTGATTTCCTGCCTGGACACTGACCCTCAGCCCGCCTGTCTCCAGAACCATGAGATCCCAGAACTCCGAAGGTGAGCTAATCTCTTAGGCCGCATCCTTGGCACTTCGAATAATGGCCAGTCGTGAAACCCCGAGAGCGGGATTCGTACTATTGCAGGTAGTGGAGGATTGACTCATTAAAATAATAAATTGGTAATTTTCAGATTAGTAACAGGGATCGGTTTTGGGTGCTTCAGGGATATATTAATGCCTTGGAGAATAGAACTACATGTATGGATGCCAAATTTGCTGAAGGTACAGCAACAAGTGGGAAAACATGTTGGAGGATGACATGAAGTATTTGCAGATGGATGTTGGTTGAGTAACTGGGCTAAAACTGGGGATGGAGTGTAATAAAAAAATGCAATCTGAGTTTGGCAGAAAACCAGAAAAGTGGACAATGCCATAAAATGCTAAAGAATTGGTCTACTGCCTTCACAGTGTGTTGTGTACAAAGCTAGACAGGGAATTAAACACCTTCTCAAAATTCACCCGAGCCAGCAGCTTTCCTTAGGGTTTTTAATGAAAAAACTTTGTGAAACTGCAGAAAGTAAAACACGCATAAGATTCAATACAGAATCGCTGTGTGCCTGAATGTACTAATGTTATAGATTACTCTCACGGTCAGCGTTAAACAATGTACTACACACAGGCAACATTCTATAGCTATGCCGTGGACTAGAACAAACGTGACACAACAATAGCTTAATAGCAACCAACAATAAACACAATACTTCCTTCAAAGTTCATCTACTAAATGCTTACCAAAGCTACTAAATTCTTAGGAAAGCTTAAGACTCCCAGATATTGCTGTTTCAAGGGCAAATAAAGAGTGGATGGAGATGGATGTCTTTCTACCATATTTGCTCATAGCCAAAATCAAAATTAGGCCACGCAGGAAATGATGTAAAAAACAACAGGAACTGATGTTTTGTACAAAACAAACAGCACCTGTAGAGGCTGAACACTTGGCATGCTTGTACATGAAGCACAGATGGCTAGCAAGCACATTTAACAAGTAATTAGGAACACACGTGTAATGTTAGCCCTTATTGCAAATAGCGAGGAATGTAAAAGTAGAGAATTTTACCTACAACTGCACAGGGTGCTGGCGAAACTTCATCTGAAGTACTCCATACAGTTCTGGACTCCATTTCAAGAAGGATAATATTTGCAATGAAGGCAATTCAGAGAGGGTTTGTTCACTGGAGATAAAGGGTGATTAAGGAAAGATTGATCAGATTTCAGAAGATTCAGAGGTAATCTTATTAAAGCAAGATTATGAGGGTACTGGCAAGGAGGTTGCTTCCTCTCATGTGAAAGCGTCAGGACTAGAACAGAGGGCATAGTTTTAGAATATGAGTCTCCAATTCAAGAAGAAGGCAAGGAAGAAAATTCTATCTCAATGGATCACACATTTTTAAAATTCTTTCTTCCACAGAAATGTAAATATTTAATATTTAAAGTTGAGTTTATTGTCATATGCACAAGTACTGTACTGTGCGGAGCAGACTCGATGGGCTGAATGGCCTAATTTTGCTCCTGTGTCTTATGGTCTTATGGTATGTGCACAGATACAATGAAAAGACTTGCAGTGGCATCAAAGGTTTCAAAGGTACATTTAATGTCAGAGAAATGTATATATTTCAGGATGTATGTTGCTTTTTCTTCGCAACTATCCATGAAAACAGAGGAGTGTCCCAAAGCATGAACAATAGTTAAATGTTAGAACCTCAAAGCCCGCCCTCCAGCTCCCCTCCTTCCCACACGTAAGCAGTAGCAATCAGCAATCCCCCCTCCCCCCACCGGCAACAAAAAAGCATCATGTAAGCAGCATTCACAAGAAAACTATAAATATAAATTACACACCACCTTTACAAAAGGGAACACAATTAGAACAATAAAAAACAAGAAGTCCATTTTAGTGCTAGGTGATCATGGCGTTGTCAAACTGTTAGTGATTGGGGTTTTGCCAGCTGGTTCATGAACCAAATGGTTGGGGGAAGTAGCTGTAGGGAAGGCAAGGACAAAGCAGAGAGATATCTGGTGTAAAGAGAGTTCTTGTTACAGAGTAACGAGGAACATGAAGACAATGCCACTGTCAGATCAGCCATGATCTTCGAGAACAGCAGAGCAGATTTGATGGGCATTTCAACCCATACCTGACCCCAATCTTTAGTTCCTGCTGCATTAATATTGACCTTATTGGTACATGCAAGTGATCCCCATATAATCATTATGTGACTATGCACTTCTGACATTACAATCCCTTTGTTAACTGTTCCCCTTCCACATGTTATAATTTGATAAGTGTATAATCAGTTGGCAGACTTGTCCTTACTGGTGACTTTTCTAACAAATCACTTTTGCTTTCTATGTTTGCTGCAAGTTAGAATCACTTAAGTAATTTCTTATTTGGAGCACAAATCCTGCCCTGAACACCTCTGGATGGGAAAATTTGTAGGACTGCAATGGCTGGACTTTCAGAAGCCAGAGGATAGGTTTACCCCATAGAAGAAGCCATCTTCTAAAAGGAGGAGGAGGCAACTGTTGCTAACAAGGGAATTCGGAGATAACATAAAAGCAAAAGAGAAGGCATATAAGATAGCAAGCATGAGTAGGAAGCTAGAGAATTAGCAAGCTTTTAAAATCGAGCAGGCAACAAGGCAATGAGAAGAGAAGAGATGAAATATGAAGGTAAGCTAGCCAATAATATAAAAGAGAATACCAAAAGTTCTTTTCAGATATATAAAGAGTAAAAAAGGAGGCAAGAGTGAGAATTGGACAGCAGGTAAATAATGCTGGAGAGATAGTAATGGGGGAAGGGGGAGACAAAGAAATGGCGGATAAACTTAATAAGGATTTTGCATCAGCCTTCACTATAGAAAACACCAGCAGTATCCCATAAATTGGAGACTATCAGGGGGCAGAAGTGAGTGTAGTTGCTATTACTAAGGAGAAGGTGCTTGGAAAGCTGAAAGGGTTTAGGGTAGATAAATCACCTGGACCAGAAGGACTACACCCCAGGATTCTCAAAGAGGTAGCTGAAGCATTAGTAATGAACTTTCAAGAATCACTAGACTCTGGAATGGTTCCAGAGACTGAAAAATTGCAAATGTCACTTCACTCTTTAAGAAGAGAGGGAGGCAGAAGACAGGAAATTATAGGCCAGTTAACCTGACTTCAGTGGTCGGGACGATGTTGGAGTCAATTATTGAAGATGAGGCTTCTGGTTTACAGGCAGGATAGACAAAGAAGAGTCAGAGAATGTTGCTTACTTGGATTTTCAGAAGGCCTTTGACAAGGTGCCATGCATGAGGCTGTTAAACAAGATAAGAGTCCATGGTATTACAGGAAAGAATGTAGCAAGGATAGAAGATTGGCTGACTGGCAGGAGGCAAAGAGTGGGAATAAAGGAGGCCTTTTCTGGTTGGCTGCCCGTGACTAGCAATGTTCCACATGGGTTGGTGTTGGGTCAGCTACTTTTCACATTAAATATTAATGATTTCGATGATGGAATTGATAGCGTCGTGGCCAAGTTTGTGGATGATACAAAGATAGGTTCAAATTTCAAAGTAAATTTATTATCGAAGCGCAGGTTTGGGCAGGTACTGTTGAGGAAGCAGGGAGGCTGCAAAAGGACTTGGACAATAGGAGAATGGGCAAAGAAGGAGTATAATGTAGGGAACATTACAGTCATGCACTTTGCTAGAAGGTTTAAAGAGATAGACTATTTTCTAAATGGGGAGAAAATTCACAAATATGAGGTGAAAAGGGACTTGAGAGTCCTCGTACAGGACTCCCTAAAGATTTACTTGCAGGTCCAGTATCGGTAAGGAAAGTGAATGCAATGTTAGCATGCACTTCAAGAGAACTACTATATAAAAGCAAGGATGTAATGCTGAGGCTCCTTAAGGAATGGGTCAGATGACACTTGGCGCACTGCTCCGGAACGTCAGGAGCAGCGGGTTAGCTGCCGGGTTTGTGTGTCCAGAGACCTGAGACTTTCTGGGGCCGACTCTCTGGGTGCAGAGTTCAGAGAAGGCGACGCAACAGACTTCTAACACCATAAATCAGCGAGTTGTTTTTTATGTCTCCCCACTCGCTGTGAAACGAGGACATTTCTTTTGCCCTTATTAGGGAGAGAGAGAGAGCCTGTGGTATGTTGAAAGAGTAGTGGGTTACCAGGTGAATGAATAGTTTTTGGGGTACCACAAGTGTGGTCTTTATTGCTGCTTGCCGCACACCTAAGTGTTTGGTGAAGAGCGATGATGCTTTTTTGCTGGTGGGGGTGCCGGCGGGGGTGGGGGGGGGGCATTACCTTGCTGTTGCTTGTGTGTGGGAGGGGGAAGCTGGGGGGGTGTCTTTGGAGTTCTAACATTTAGCTGTCATTCATTCTTTGGGGTACTCCTCTGTTTTCATGGATGTTTGCAAAGAAAAAGAATTTCAGGATGTATATTGTACATATTTCTCCAACATTAAATGTGCCTATTGAAACCTATTGAAGTTTTGGGGCCCTTATCTAAGTAAAGATGTGCTGGCATTGGAGAGAGTGTTGAGGAGGTTCACGTGAATTATCCTGGGAATGCAAGGGTTAACACATGAGAAGTATTTGATGGCTCTGGAGCTGTACTCGCTGGAATTTAGAAGAATCAAGGAATGAGGAGGAATTTCATTGAAACTTATTGAATATTGAAAGCCCTAGACAGAGTGGACATCGAAAGGATGTTTGGTATAGTGGGGTTGTCTAGGACCAGAGGGCACAGCCTCAGAATAGAAGGATTAGAATGATGTCCCTTTAGAACAGAGGTGGGGATTAATTTCTTTAGCCAGAGGGTGGTGAATTTTTGGAGTTTATTGTCGCAGACAGCTGTGGAGGCCAAGTAATTGGGTATATTTAAAGCAGAGGCTGGTAGGTTCTTGATTTGTAAAGGCATGAAAGGTTACGGGGAGAAGGCAGATCAATGGGGTTGAGAGGGATAAATCAGTCATTATGAAATGCAGCACAGACTTGATGGGCCTATTGGCTAGAAAGATCTACAGTCTACAAAGTAATGGTTTCAGATGAATCAAGGACAGGGGAAGAAGACAAACCATAAACACAAGGAATTCTGCAGATGCTGGAAATTCAAGCAACACTCATCAAAGTTGCTGGTGAACGCAGCAGGCCAGGCAGCATCTCTAGGAAGAGGTACAGTCGACGTTTCAGTCCAAGACCCTTCATCAGGACTAACTGAAGAAAGAGCTAGTAAGAGATAGCTCTTCCTTCAGTTAGTCCTGACGAAGGGTCTCGGCCTGAATTGTCGACTGTACCTCTTCCTAGAGATGCTGCCTGGCCTGCTGCGTTCACCAGCAACTT
Source organism: Mobula hypostoma (assembly GCF_963921235.1). Lineage (NCBI taxonomy): Eukaryota > Metazoa > Chordata > Chondrichthyes > Myliobatiformes > Myliobatidae > Mobula > Mobula hypostoma. The sequence continues at coordinate 53,379,569 of NC_086107.1, forward strand.
TGATGTATGTTGCAAGAAGACAAACCAATTATCTTTGTTTCCCCCCCATCCCCCCCCCCCAACCATTTTGTGAACTCCGAACTGATTCTTGCTGTGGGATCATCTAATCAGACTAATTGAATATGGTCATAAGGAACTTCAGGTAATGACCTGCTAAACCTGAGACCATTCTCAGACAAGTAGCTATTTACTATGTAAAGTACCAGACCCATCCAAAAAAGCAATACGTAATCCTGTTGGACTCAGTATCTGGGTCACCTGATTTGACTGGTTTGGACCAGGCAGAGTTGAAAAGAACAAATACACAAGGCTGGGGAGTAGAACCATAAAACACCATTAGTTGTAGCCCTGGACTACAGCCAGTAAGAAGATGACCTAGGTAGGTCAGGTGACTGAGCCAATGGGATGGACTGAAGGGCCTGATTGCATGCGACATAATTCTACAGTAATCCACAAAATTTCTTGCACAGAATGATAGTAAGGTTATGAGTGAAAGAGAGCAGTTCAGCCCATTGAGATTGTGTTGGTTCCATAAACACATTCCATCTGGTGCCATACTTCCATGCTCACCTGATGGCCCTAAATTTCTTTTCTTTCAAGCTCACTTTAAATGCCAGTGAAGGATCTAACCTGTCAGTGCATACTAGATCATAACAGTGTAAAAAAAAGACTTCACTCATGTCACTTTTTGTTCTTTGGTCAATCATCTTTGTTCTATGCCTTCAAGTTCTTTCTCCCTAACTACTCAATCCAGAATCATTATAAACTGTTACCAGATCCATCATCCCCTGTGCTCCAAGGAAAGAAACCAAAGTTTTTTCCCTCTGTCCATGTAAGGAAAACACCACATCACTGATATCACTCTAGTAAATCCATTGTGCACACCCTTTGGTGCAACATTTACACCCCCTTTCCTGAAGAGTGGAAGTCAGAAATGCACACATTATTCCAGCTGTAGTAGAACCACTGTGTTATAATTCAGCATAACCTCCTCACTCTTGTTTTTATGTCTCCATTTAGAAACCCATGATCCTTTATACTTCTTAACTGTTTTCTCATCTCTGAAGTTTCCTGCAAGCCTTTCTGTTCTTGTTACCCTCTTGGCTTTATACCATCACCCACACAATTTATTATGCTAACAAGCTTTGTGTCATCTGCCAACTTGAAAATTGCATCTTTGTCGACTTAGTCCATGTCATTAACATATGTATATTAAGAAAACCAGTGGTCCTAGTGATAACTATGGGAAGCAGCACTGGACACTTACCTCTAATCTATTAAAAAAATCCCCCAGTCGAACAAACAAGCATTCACAGGTACTGTTTTATGTTACTAAGCCAATTTTACGTTCATGCTGCTACAATCCTTTTAATTCTGTGTCTTGATGTGACACTTTGTCAAATGTTATTTGAAAGTCCACATACATTACACCGGCCATATTTCTCTCATTGTCCCTCTCTATTGAGGTCTTCAATTCACTTCATTGGCAAGGTTAGCCGTGGATATTGTGTTCCAGCTGCCTACATGATGCACAGGCCACTACTCAAGCCAAGGCAGTATGATATGGAGAGCAAGTTGTTGCCCATGCAGCAAGCTCCCGCTCTCCACACAGCTGATGAATCCAAAGGAACTGCAGAGACAGATACAGTCTGGCACCAGTGACATCATAGAAGTTGCCAGTCAGAGTTGAACTCAATGTAGGACTGCCTTAAAGACTCCAGCTCTGAATTTTCCTTGGGGTTTACTCCTGAAGCCTTTCCCATGAGTGGGTATAGCCACAAGGCAGCAGAGGTTTGAGATCAGAGTTGTCCCTCTCCTAGATGAGCTGCCAACCACGGCTGATGAGCCCCATCTGCCCAAACTGACTGGTCTTAAGGATTTGGCCCTTCTCCTGTCGGCAGAAGTGATTCCATCAGGCTTAGTAACTAAGCCACATGTGAAAGCCAGGAGCTGGACTTCTTTGTCAGAGGCTATTTGAGACACATGCCATTGAGAACATTTAATAGATTCTCCCCCCAGCTACAACAACATTAAGGAACCAACCCTCTCTGCTACCTCATCAATATCTTATCGTTAGTTAAATTTGGTTCACTTTTCAAAAATCTGCAATCACTCCCCACCTGACCACATGACTGCTAATTCTTTCCCTGATATTTATTCCTAATTCCCACCTCCTCCCCCCCCCCCACAATCACCAATGTTAAACCAATTGGCTTGCAGTTTTTGAGTTCGTCCTTGCACTATTTAATGAACAAGGGTGATAGTTGCAGTTTTCCAATGCATAGGGACCTGTGTTTAAAGGATTATATCCAGCACCTCAACAATTACTGTCCACAATTAGGTTAGGGTTAAATTGGGGTTGTCGGGGGTTCAAAAGGCCAGAAGGGCCATTCTACACTGTATCTCTGAATAATAAAATGTCCACCCCTACACTCCTCATCATCTTGAATGCATTCCATCTGAACAAATTAATACATCTACTTCAGCAAAGTTGCCCATTCTATTACTAATTTTGTCATTTTTTGAAGCTTGTCCAGAATCTCAATGGTACCTTCCATTGCTGAGGCTCCAGCAGCAGCTTCCTCCTTGGCCAAGATCAATGCACAATATTAAATTAGTACCCTTGGCCAGACCTTTTGCCTCCATGACATTTCCTATTAATCCCTGATTGACCTCTCCACTTACATCTTATTTACTGTTTACATGCTTTTAGATGTTTTTTTGCATTCCATTCTATATTTATTACTAGTCTTCTCTCTGTTTCTCTCCCTTATTTACATTTTCACTTCCCCTGCAAACTTCCTGTGATCAGTCTGATTCTCAATTGCATTATTAACCTAACTTCTCTCAGATGTTTTTTTTCTCTGCTTTATTTTATCTTTTTGGTCATGCAAGGTTCTCTCACTTTAATTGCCCAATCTTTCTCCTTTAGAGGAAAGCAAAATAGATTGTCTAAGAATTAAAGAATTTTGCAAACAATGAGAACTTTTTTGCCATATGGTTACACCAGGTTCTCAAGGGAAACTTTCATTTGTGCAATATCATTCCCAATCTATCCTGATGTAGTGTGTAACAGACTGGGATAGATAGCAAAGGTCATCCACTAGCATTAGTTCAGGGTGAGCCTGGCTGGAGTTCAGCTTGCATAAAGTTGTGAATCTCTGTCACCCCCCCCCCCGCCCCCACCACACACACACACACACACACACACACACACACACACACACACACGCACACACACTCTTTCTCACCTGAAGACACCTTCATGATATTTTTGTTTTGTTTTCTCTTGGAGCTCCCCAAACTTTCTTGGGGGTTAGACTCCACAGAAAAAAAAGGTCCTTTTTCCTTGGGATCTCTGGGAATGTTTGCCCAGTATACCCAGGAAAGAAACTTTTAAAGTTAGGAGGCTATAACTGAAGAAACAACAGTAGACCTTATCCAAGGTCATTCTCAGTTTATGGTAGTAGCCAACAGCATCCAACAGTTACTAGAAACAAACTGGTGGCAAATATCTTTTAAATAGAGCTTTGGAAGAATATTATCAATCAAAATCATTGAATCACAAAAGGATATCTTAGAACAGATGACTAAGAGTGTCATTGTAGAAAAGTAGTTTTAAGCAGATTCAAAGAAGAGCAAGACGCAGAGATGGGATGCAGTGAGGGAGTAATAAAACTCGAAATGTAGGCAGCTGAGGCATGCTCGATGATAGAAGGGTGATTAAAATCAAGGATGCACAAGAAGCCAGAATTTGGAGGACAGACATGTCATTGTGTAACAGGCTGGAGAAGGCTACTGAGCACATTTGAAAAACCGTACCAATGCATGCTCATTTATGCTCAGCCAAACATTGTTTATAAAGTTAAACAACATTCTGTTCATCCAGAAAACAAATGTTATTTTTATGTGTGTGGAGAAACAGGTAATTTCTTTGATCCCTATGTTTAATATTATAATTCTATTGCACAAATTTCCCTGAACACTGCCAAATCATTGAATTGTATTGTTGTGCAGGGTACTCTGGATTTCCCTTAACTTTGCCCCTCATTCTCAATTGTGCCTGATAGGCCTCCAAACATTTTAAACACATAGATGAATTTACACATATGTAATCTACATTCAACATACATCAAAGTTGCTGGTGAACGCAGCAGGCCAGGCAGCATCTATAGGAAGAGGCGCAGTCGACGTTTCGGGCCGAGACCATTTGTCAGGACTAACTGAAGGAAGAGTGAGTAAGGGATTTGAAAGTTGGAGGGGGAGGGGGAGATCCAAAATGATAGGAGAAGACAGGAGGGGGAGGGATGGAGCCAAGAGCTGGACAGGTGATTGGCAAAGGGGATACGAGAGGATCATGGGACAGGAGGTCCGGGAAGAAAGACAAAGGGTGGGGGGAACCCAGAGGAAGGGCAGGGGGTATAGTCAGAGGGACAGAGGGAGAGAAAGGAGAGTGAGAGAAAGAATGTGTGTATAAAAATAAGTAACAGAAGGGGTACAAGGGGGAGGTGGGGCATTAGCCGATGTTCATGCCATCAGGTTGGAGGCTACCCAGACAGAATATAAGGTGTTGTTCCTCCAACCTGAGTGTGGCTTCATCTTTACAGCAGAGGAGGCCGTGGATAGACATGTCAGAATGGGAATGGGATGTGGAATTAAAATGTGTGGCCACTGGGAGATCCTGCTTTCTCTGGCAGACAGAGCGTAGGTGTTCAGCAAAGCGGTCTCCCAGTCTGCGTCAGGTCTCGCCAATATATAGAAGGCCACATCGGGAGCACCGGACACAGTATATCACCCCAGCCGACTCACAGGTGAAGTGTCGCCTCACCTGGAAGGACTGTTTGGGGCCCTGAATGGTGGTAAGGGAGGAAGTGTAAGGGCATGTGTAGCACTTGTTCCGCTTACACGGATAAGTGCCAGGAGGGAGATCAGTGGGGAGGGATTGGGGGGACGAATGGACAAGGGAGTCGCGTAGGGAGCGATCCCTGCAGAAAGCGGGGGGGGGGAGGGAAAGATGTGCTTAGTGGTGGGATCCACTGCAACCAACCTTATAGTTCCCACACCCCGCACTTCCCGTTTCTACCTCCTACCCAAGATTCACAAACCTGCTTGTCCTGGCCGACCTATTGCCTCAGCTTGCTCCTGCTCCACCGAACTCGTTTCTGCATACCTCGACACGGTTTTATCCCCCCTTGTTCAATCCCTTCCTACCTATGTTCATGACACTTCTCACGCTCTTAAACTTTTCAATGATTTTAAGTTCTCTGGCCCCCACCGCTTTATTTTCACCATGGATGTCCAGTCCCTATATACTTCCATCCCCCATCAGGAAGGTCTCAAAGCTCTCCACTTCTTTTTGGATTCCAGACCTAATCAGTTCCCCTCTACCACCACTCTGCTCTGTCTAGCGGAATTAGTCCTTACTCTTAATAATTTCTGCTTTGGATCCTCCCATTTCCTCCAACCTAAAGGTGTAGCTATGGGCACCCGTATGTGTCCTAGCTATGCCTGCCTTTTTGTTGGCTTTGTGGAACAATCTATGTTCCGTGCCTATTCTGGTATCTGTCCCCCACTTTTCCTTCGCTACATCGACGACTGCATTGGCGCTGCTTCCTGCACGCATGCAGAGCTCTTTGACTTCATTAACTTTGCCTCCAACTTTCACCCTGCCCTCAAGTTTACATGGTCCATTTCCCACACCTCCCTCCCCTTTCTAGATCTTTCTGTCTCTGTCTCTGGAGACAGCTTATCCACTGATGTCTACTATAAGCCTACTGACTCTCACAGCTATCTGGACTATTCCTCTTCTCACCCTGCCTCTTGCAAAAACGCCATCCCCTTCTCGCAATTCCTCCGTCTCCGCCGCATCTGCTCTCAGGATGAGGCTTTTCATTCTAGGACGAGGGAGATGTCCTTCTTTTTTAAAGAAAGGGGCTTCCCTTCCTCCACTATCAACTCTGCTCTCAAACGCATCTCCCCCATTTCACATACATCTGCTCTCACTCCATCCTCCCGCCACCCCACTAGGAATAGGGTTCCCCTGGTCCTCACCTACCACCCCACCAGCCTCCGGGTCCAACATATTATTCTCCGTAACTTCCGCCACCTCCAACGGGATTCCACCACTAAGCACATCTTTCCCTTCCCGCCTCTCTCTGCTTTCCGCAGGGATCACTCCCTACGCAACTCCCTTGTCCATTCATCCCCCCAATCCCTCTCCACTGATCTCCCTCCTGGCACTTATCCGTGTAAGCGGAACAAGTGCTACACATGCCCTTACACTTCCTCCCTTAACACCATTCAGGGCCCCAAACAGTCCTTCCAGGTGAGGCGATACTTCACCTGTGAGTCGGCTGGGCTGATATACTGCGTCCGGTGCTCCCGATGTGGCCTTTTATATATTGGTGAGACCCGACGCAGACTGGGAGACCGCTTTGCTGAACACCTACGCTCTGTCCGCCAGAGAAAGCAGGATCTCCCAGTGGCCACACATTTTAATTCCACATCCCATTCCCATTCTGACATGTCTATCCACGGCCTCCTCTACTGTAAAGATGAAGCCACACTCAGGTTGGAGGAACAACAGCTTATATTCCGTCTGGGTAACCTCCAACCTGATGGCATGAACATCGACTTCTCTAACTTCCGCTAATGCCCCTCCTCTCCCTCGTACCCCATCTGTTACTTATTTTTATACACACATTCTTTCTCTCACTCTCCTTTTTCTCCCTCTGTCCCTCTGAATATACCCCTTGCCCATCCTCTGGGTTCCCCCCCCCCCCCGTCTTTCTTCCCGGACCTCCTGTCCCATGATCCTCTCATATCCCTTTTGCCAATCACCTGTCCAGCGCTTGGCTCCATCCCTCCCCCTCCTGTCTTCTCCTATCATTTTGGATCTCCCCCTCCCCCTGCCACTTTCAAATCTCTTACTAACTCTTCCTTCAGTTAGTCCTGATGAAGGTTCTCGGCCTGAAACGTCAACTGCACCTCTTCCTAGAGATGCTGCCTGGCCTGCTGCGTTCACCAGCAACTTTGATGTGTGTTGCTTGAATTTCCAGCATCTGCAGAATTCCTGTTGTTTTTGTAATCTACATTCCTTTTCTATATTTGAAATTTTGTCATCTAAACAGTAAGTCCCTTTTAGCCTGTCAGCAATGTGGCATTCTACCAAAACCAGATTTCTAACTGAAACTGCACACACGTATCTGTGCAGAGTTAGCTAATCCTTCAGTTGTCCTGAAGTTACGTACATCCCTCACCTGACTTAGCCTGTTTGCATCCTATTCTTTGCAGCTTTCTCCAATTCAGCCTTTTTATGGGACCGAATCTCACACGTGAGGTGTACCATTTGTTCCCTCTATAACGCCCACCCTGTTCATAACTCACCCCATTCTCTGCAGATTCTCCATCTCATCTTCAAACCTTCACTATTTGCTAGCACTGTCCCAACCTCTGAATTCCCAGTACTCACTTGTTCAAGCTGCCCCTAATTTGGCTTCTAGCCTGCCCTTATCACTTCAATCAAAGTACTGTGCTCAGATCATCAAACACCCTGATTTGAAAATTTTCCATGTTCTCCCCGACCCCTTTCTCAATGATCTTACCAGTCCAACGTGCATGACTGACAGTAGCCTCTTCTTGCTTCACCCACCACACTGGCCTTCTGGACGCTCTGCTTAGATTTCCCTAACACAAGAGATTCTGCAGATGCTGGAAATCCAGAGCAGCACACACAGCATGCTGGAGGAACTCAGCAGGTCAGACGGAATCTATGAAGAGGTATAAAGAGTCGATGTTTCGAGCCGAGCCGAGACTGGAAAGGAAGGAGGAAGAGGCCAGAGTAAGAAACTGGGGACAGGGGAGGGAGTACAAGCTGGAAGGTGATAGGTGAAGCCTGGTGAGGGGGAAGTTAAGAGGGGATGAAGTTTAAAGCTAGGGGGTGATAGGTAGAAAAGGTAAAGGGCTGAAGAAGAAGTACTCTGATAGGAGAGGAGAGTGGACCATGGGAGAAAGGGAAGGAAGAGGAGCACCAGGGGGTGTGATAGGTGAGAAGGGGCAAGAGGAGAGCTAAAATAGGGTATGGATAAGGAGAGAAGGGGGAAAGGGTAGAAATTACCAGAAATTATAGAGGTGGATGTTCACGACATCAGGTTGGAGGCTCCCAAAACTGAATATGAGGTGTTGTTGCTCCAACCTGAGAGTGGCCTCACCATGACAATACAGGAGGTCATGGACCGATGTCCAAATGGGATTGGGAATAGGAATTAAGTGCCTAGTCACCAGGAAATCCTGCTTCTAAAGGTGCTTGACAAGGAGGTTCCCCAAGCCACATCAAGTTTTGCCAGTGAAGAGGAGGCCACATGAGGTGCACCGGATACAGTAGATGAGCCTGACAGACTCGCAGGTGAAGCGTTGCCTCATTATGAGTGAATGAAGCAGTCATCGATGTAACGTAGAAGGAATTAGGGAGTAGTACAGGAATAAATTCTGAGATTATATAATAGATATTGAACAGTTTTGCTGATGTATTCCAGAAGCTATATGTTAGTGACCATAAAACATAGGAGCAGAATTAGCCCATTTGGCCCATTATGTGTCTGGAATACCCGTGTGCAAAAGGCTTACATGCCATTAGATATTCAGTGCCCCATATAAGCCACAATAGAAATGCTTCTGTTAATTTCTGACCATCTTCTAGGCTTATATCCAGTTAATGTATTAGTGTCATAATGGTACTAACTGTTTCCTTTATCACCTGTAGGTACCAAACATAAGAATTCTCCAACTATTGCTCCTGCTTAAATACCTGAGCTCTACTTTTACACTGGCAGAAGTGCAAGCCACTGTACAAGGTAAATGTTTCAGAATTCATGCTGCTAGCGTAACACAACCTCCATAGAAATTTAAAAATGAAAACTTCCAAAGTCACCAAGGGCCATCAAAATAATTAAGAGACAACTTTGTCTTACCTGAAACCTGGAAAGATTTGTAAGCTATTCAAGAAACTGGGTCCTGTAATGCTTTAAAACTGCTGGAAATATCAAGTTTTTGCATGATTGCTCAATTTAAGACAACTCGCAGATTTAGGGATATGTTTCAACCATTCCCTGGCTACCCAGAAATTTTCATTATCTTCACCAACAGATTAAGAATTGCACATTGCAATTCCCTAGGAAAATTAAACAATCTGAAACAAAATCCATTGCCTTTTAATTAAGTTCTCTGGCTGGAACAGCATTAAAAAACAGCCTTTAAGAAGATTTTTTTTTAAGTTCCAGGCCTCAAGAATCTATCCATTATCACCAGCATAACTGAGCATGTGTTTCTGAAGCACCTGTGCAGCTGTGAGACTCTCTGGGCTGGTCAGTGGTTCTAGTTTCTGACAGCTGGAGGTTATGCTCTGTCACACTCTCCCCAGTGGAGCAAAGTCCCCGTAAAATTACGCTGATGCTTTTTACACCACTTATAACCAATACCATTCTTTTTTAGTAGATCTCCCTTTCTGCTCAATAAATGGAATATTTAAAGCAAACACAAATGCCATAAAATCAATTCCAGGATTATTTTATAATAGCCATTTTCTTTCAAAAGTAATGCCAGGGAAACTAGATGAACTCGTTGGCATCACACTATAAAAATGACATCAGTTCTGGGATAACCTAATGTGGGCATAGTGTAGAAATTCTAAAGACGAGTTAATCTGTAAATGAACTAGTCCTGGAATAAAATATTCTGAAAAATACACTCATTATGAGACCTAGCAAGGATCTCATATATACTTATGCATAATTACAGCTCAGCAAACTATATATCCCTTAAAAAAACTACATACATGTTGTCACTCCCTTGTACTATGTGTTCATTAATATATACTATTTAGTTCTCTGTACAATGCTGTAAAAATTGTCCATCTTGCAATATGTGATTATTGTTCAAGATGATAGGCTGCCCAGTCAGCTGGATGATATTGTATTGCTGAATGCAAACACGAGGAAATCTGTACATGCTGGAATTTCAAACAACACACATAAAAGTTGCTGGAGAACACAGCAGGCGAGGCAGCATCTCTAGGAAGAGGTACAGTCGACGTTTTGGGCCGAGACCCTTCGTCAGGACTAACTGAAAGAAGAGTTAGTAAGAGATTTGAAAGTGGGAGGGGGAGGGGGAGATCCGAAATGATAGGGGAAGACAGGAGGGGGAGGGTTGGAGCCAAGAGCTGGACAATTGATTGGCAAAAGGGATACGAGAGGATCATGGGACAGGAGGCCTAGGGAGAAAGAAAAGGGAGAGGGGGGGAAAAGCCCAGAGAATGGACAAGAGATATAGTGAGAGGGACAGAGGGAGAAAAAGGAGAGAGAGAAACAGAATGTGTGTATATAAACAAATAAATAACAGATGGGGTACGAGGGGAGGTGGGGCATTAGCAGAAGTTTGAGAAGTCAATGTTCATGCCATCAGGTTGGAGGCTACCCAGATGGAATATAAGTTGTTGTTCCTCTAACCTGAGTGTGGCTTCATCTTTACAGTAGAGGAGGCCGTGGATAGACATATCAGAATGGGAATGGGACGTAGAATTAAAACGTGTGACCACTGGGAGATCCTGCTTTCTCTGGCATACAGAGCGTAGGTGTTCAGCGAAACAGTCTCCCAGTCTGCGTCGGGTCTCGCCAATACATAGAAGGCCGCATTGGGAGCACCGGACGCAGTATATCACCCCAGCCGACTCACAGGTGTAGTATCGCCTCACCTGGAAGGACTGTCTGGGGCCCTGAATGGTAGTGAGGGAGGAAGTGTAAGGGCATGTGTAGCACTTGTTCCGCTTACAAGGATAAGTGCCAGGAGGGAGATCGGTAGGGAGGGATGGGGGGGACGAATGGACAAGGGAGTCACGTAGGGAGCGATCCCTGCGGAAAGCAGAGAGAGGCGAGGAGGGAAAGATGTGCTTAGTGGTGGGATCCTGTTGGAGGTGGCGAAAGTTACAGAGAATTATATGTTGGACCCGGAGGCTGGTGGGGTGGAGGTGAGGACAAGGGGAACCCCATTCCTAGTGGGGTGGCGGGAGGATGGGGTGAGAGCAGATGTGTGTGAAATGGGGGAGGTGTGTTTGACAGCAGAGTTGATGGTGGAGGAAGGGAAGCCTCTTTCTTTAAAAAAGGAGGACATCTCCTTTGTCCTGGAATGAAAGACCTCATCCTGAGAACAGATGCGGCGGAGACGGAGGAATTGTGAGAAGGGGATGGCATTTTTGCAAGAGACAGGGTGAGAAGAGGAATAGTCCTGATAGCTGTGAAAGTCAGTAGGCTTATAGTAGACATCGGTAGATAAGCTGTCTCCAGAGATAGAGTCAGAAAGATCTAGAAAGGGGAGGAAGGTGTCAGAAATGGGCCAGGTAAACTTGAGGGCAGGCTGAAAGTTGGAGGCAAAGTTAATGAAGTCAACGAGCTCAGCATGTGTTCAGGAAGCAGGGCCAATGCTGTCGTCGATGTAGCGAAGGAAAAGTGAGGGACAGATACCAGTGGGGGCCCGAAACGTCGACTGTACCTCTTCCTAGAGATGCTGCCTGGCCTGCTGCATTCAACAGCAACTTTGATGTATGTTGCTTGAATTTCCAGCATCTGCAGAATTCCTCGTGTTTACAGACAGATATCAGAATAGGTTTGGAACATAGATTGTTCCACAAAGCCAACAAAAAGGCAGACATAGCTGGGACCCATACGGGTGCCCATGGCTACACCCTTAGTTTGGAGGAAGTGGGAGGAGCCAAAGGAGAAATTATTAAGAGTAAGGACTAATTCCGCTAGACAGAGCAGAGTGGTGGTAGAGGGGAACTGATTAGGTCTGGAATTCAAAAAGAAGCGGAGAGCTTTGAGACCTTCCTGATGGGGGATGGAAGTATATAGGGACTGGACATCCATGGTGAAAATAAAGCGGAGGGGGCCAGGGAACTTAAAATCATCAAAAAGTTTCAGAGCATGAGAAGTGTCACGAACATAGGTAGGAAGGGATTGAACAAGGGGGGATAAAACCGTGTCGAGGTGTGCAGAAATGAGTTCAGTGGGGCAGGAGCAAGCTGAGACAATGGGTCTACCTGGATAGGCAGGTTTGTGGATCTTGGGTAGGAGGTAGAAACGGGAAGTGTGGGGTGTGGGAACTATAAGGCTGGTAGCAGTGGAAGGGAGATCCCCTGAGCGGATAAAGTCAGTGATGGTATTGGAGACAATGGCCTGGTGCTCCTTAGTGGGGTCACGATCGAGGGTTAAATAAGAGGAGGTATCCGTGAGTTGTCGCTGAGCCTCGGCAAGGTAGAGGTCAGTACGCCAGACTACAACAGCACCCCCCTTATCGGCGGGTTTAATAATAAGGTTAGGATTAGTGCGGAGGGAGTGGAGAGCACAGCGTTCGGAAGGAGTGAGGTTGGAATGGGAACAAGGTGCGGTGAAGTCGAGACGGTTGATGTCCTGTCGTCAGTTAGCAATAAAGAGATCCAGAGCAGGCAGAAGACCAGAGCGGGGTGTCCATGAAGAGAAGGAGGGTTGAAGACGGGTGACGGGGTCATCAGTGGGGATGGGAGAGACCTTGCCGAAGAAGTAGGCTTGGAGACGGAGCCGCGTCATGGCAAACGCGGAACTCGCTGAGGTGTGTGCGAAGGGGGACAAAGGTGAGGCCCTTACTGAGGACAGAGCGTTGAAGGTTGGAGGGGATAGTAAAGACCCGGCACGGATGAGAGCTGGGATCAGAGGGAGGAGGGGGAGGGAGGCTGGGAGTGTCAGTAGAGAGGGGAGGGTTGGGGTGAGAGGAAGAAGGAGCCTCCGGGGGCCCAAGAGTAGCTGATGGAATGTGAGGGAGACGGGGTTGCAGAGTGGTGGTGGGGGAAGGGGAGATGGGAGTCACAATAGCAGCACATAAAGACCTGGCCTGGAGTTCAAGGCTGGAATCTTGAGAGCTAGTATCAAAGGAGGGAGAGAGGAGGCTGGGGGAATGGGACATGGAATTTTAATTCCACGTCCCATTCCCATTCTGGTATGTCTATCCACGGCCTCCTCTACTGTCAAGATGAAGCCACACTCAGGATGGAGGAACAACACCTTATATTCCGTCTGGGTAGCCTCCAACCTGATGGCATGAACATTGACTTCTCAAAATGCCACTAATGCCCCACCTCCCCCTCGTTACCCATCCATTATTTATTTATTTATATACACACATTCTTTTATTCTCTCTCTCCTTTTTCCCCCTCTGTCCCTCTCTCTATACCCCTTGTCCATCCTCTGGGCTTCCCCCTCCCCCTTTCTTTTTCCCTAGGCCTCCTGTCCCATGATCCTCTCATATCCCTTTTGCCAATCAACTTGGCTCCATCCCTCCCCCTCCTGTCGTCTCCTATCATTTTGGATCTCCCCCTCCCCTCCCACTTTCAAATCTCTTACTAGCTCTTCTTTCAGTTAGTCCTGGCGAAGGGTCTCGGTCTGAAACGTCGACTGTACCTCTTCCTAGAGATGCTGCCTAGCCTGCTGCGTTCTCCAGCAACTTTTATGTGTTTTGATTATATTGCTGGATGCCAGGAATCGATGATACCCGACAGCTTCATAATTTGCACAAATAACGGCTGTCATTACAGAGATCACTCTCTGTGTGGGGGTGGGCTGCATTTCAAGGTCAATGGTGAGGATCACAGCACAATTTGTTTTGTGTCATTACCTACATTACGTAATACCAGAATCATTTTGTGCAGCGCTGGCGCGACAGAATTGGTGAAACAAGTTAAAGTGTGTCTCATGCGCCGATGGTATACACTACCTGCCAGAGGAACTCAGCGGATCAAGTAGCATCAGTGGGAGGAAAGAAACTGTGGAAGTTCTAGGTCAAAACCCAGTATCAGAGTTTTGATGTTGACTGACTTGCAGAGTGTTAAGTGTAGGTTTGGATGGACGCAGTGGGGGAAGGGAAACCCGCAAGTCACTGAATGATAATCTGAAAGGAATGTTTAAGATTACGTGTCAAAAGAGCTTAAAAAGTAGGAACCCTGGGAAAACAAATGGAGAACGTAAACAGAGATGCAGGATCTGTGAAGCCCAAACGCAGAGTAGCCAGTGCATTTTGCTTCTAGAGTTGGTATTAAACATGCACGGAAAAGGTGCCTCCAGACATTACTTACACCCAATGCCACATTATTAACTTCCTCCTGTACCTAGTATAGTAGCACTGAGTGAATATTTGTGATCTCCTGCTGCTGTAGCCCATCCACTTCAAGGTTTGACGTGTTGTGCGTTCAGAGATGCTCTTCTGCACACCATCATTGTAATGTGTAGTTATTTGAGTTACTGCCGGCTTCCTGTCAGCTTGAATCAGTCTGGCCATTCTCCTCTGACCTTGCTCATTAACAAGGGATTTTCACCCACAGAAATGCCTCTCACTGGATGTTTTTTGTTTGTTTTTCGCACCATTCTCTGTAAACCCTAGATACTGTTGTGGGTGAAAATCCCATGAGGTCCACAGTTTCTGAGCTACTCTGGCCACTGCTCCTGGCACCAACATCATACCACGGTCAAAGTCACTTAGACATCGTTTCTTCCCCATTCTGACGTTTGATCTGAATAATAACTGAACCCTTTGACCATGTCTGCATTCCTTTACACGTTGAGTTTCTGCACGTGATTAGTTGTTTAGATATTTGCTTTAATGAACTGGTGTGCAGGTGTACCTAATAAAATGGCCACTGAGTGCATGTCATCAGATTCAAATTAGTTCAGATTCATTTATTTATTCATCGTATTTCAGAACAGGGCTCACAAGACATGGTAAAGCCATAGATGCACGGCACAGTGGCCTGCCAACTAGCATTCCTGCCTCACAGCTGGGTGGTACTACTGACCTGAACTTGGATGCAGCCTGCTCGGAGTTCGCATGTTCTTTCCATGGGCTTCCTCCATGCGCTCTGTTGCTTCTTATTCAAAGGACATGCTGCCGGGCTAATTGGTTACAATAACCTACTGCAAGGTGCAGGTTAATGGCATAAAAAAAGAACTTAAGAAGAGTTGATAGACATGTGTGTGAGGAAGGAGGTTGTAAGTCTGCAGGGAAATGGTGTTGGTTGGCATCTGTCTGTCTCAAAGGACAATGGGTGATGATGATCATCATCACAAGCCTGGGTGGGAAGTGTGGAGATCCTGAGATGCCCAATAATCAAGATCCGCCTCTCAGCTTCACCAGTGTAGTCCGAAAGAAAGCTTATGAAGCAATACGTTTGGCACCAGCTTGGCTGTAGGAACTGCCAGAAGGATGTTAAATAACACCCAGCCGCCTTAGGGGCTCCACTCCAGATTTGCTGTCTGGGTTTACTTTCGTAGCCTTCGTCTCTCCCGAGGCTGCCCACAAGGCAGTGGGGCTACTTACCCGTAGCTGGGGATCTGGTTCCCGAGCACCAGGGTGTGCCCACACACTGGTGTGCCTGCGTGCTACGTGTGCACGGGCCAGACCTCCTCCCCGTCCTCTGTAGTTCAGCCTGAGTCCGAAAGGAGTTTAGTTTCCATGTGTCTCCTGCGAGGAGGCGCTACATGAGGCTTGCTGTTGGAGAGGCTATGTACTGGCAGGGAGAGACTTCCACATTCAGCTCTCCTTTTCGCGAGACTGCTAGCCAGTGGTGAAAGATGAAAGTGAGAGCGACAAGCACTACCCACTACACCGCCACTCTAGACGCGTCACAACAACCATGCAGGGATATAAGGAGAGATTACAGGGGATGAAAGGAAATGCTCCCTTGGGGAGCTAACATGGACCTCATTGGGACAACTAACCTCTTTCTGTCACCAATGAATTATGTGCCAGCAGAAGACCACGTGTCAAAGCAGTAAATGGCAGCGCCATTTCCCCATGGTTCTTGCCCAGATGAGTTTTATGACCTGCAGCTTAACTTTGTGCTATCTTGGTACAGTCAGTTGAGTCATGTTCAATATATTATCACATCAAATCCAATTCTAATGCTAATTGTCATCAGCTATTAAAGTAATACAGTGAACTTTCCTTCTTTGGTCTAAAATTTCAGCCACTTTAGTTTCAACGTAACTTAGAACACAATCTCACACCTTTAACCACCACCCCGGTATTAACACCAAAATCCGACCCAGATTTTCGAGACTGCCCACCATTAGCTTTACAAACAAAGCCATGGAAATGCTTACAATTATCACCTTTCTATTCCATTGGGAGCAAAAAAGATAAGATTTTTCTTGCGATATTGCAGACGAGGTAACATCACAGCAGTTAGCAGAAGAAAATGTTGATAATTGCATCTCCGTGGACGGATGAATGAAAATATATGGAAAGCTTCTGGGACAAAAGCAGAATATTAAAAATCTGTCATAATCGTACAATTAAATTCATTGCTTAATCATTTCTTATAACCTTGCAGGATCTGTGACTCAGCGAGGCAGCATACAAGTCATCGAGACATTCCATCAAGCAGCCGAGCTTGTGAACGCTGCCTACAAAACATCCAGAGGCAGGTATGACTAAAAGTCACTTAAGAAAGGAACACATCAGAGCCATTTTCAAGTTAGAAACATTGGGCCAAGATATGTTGTATAGGTTTGAAACAGATTAAGCAATATTGAGATAAATGTGGATGCACATGGAAGCTGATTTCAATTGTAGAAGAAACAGAAAAATGAGAAGATTTGATTCAAAATCCTGAGAAAGAGAAGTCTAACATTCAGAACATGAGGAATAATAAGGATAGCAACCAATGTGCTGGATCTTAAAGAACCAAGCAGAAAATTCAAGGAACACCAATAGCACTATTGTTTATAAAATTAAGAAAAAAATCAGAGACCTTAAAGATTTGCAGAAAATGCATTCACCTGTTGAAGTGTTTAAGACAGCATGAAAATAAATTATTATTCAAATATTCCAGACACTAGCATTCATTAGGTCTGCCCTAACTGTAAATTTCTTTCTTTGCAGACCACATGGCTGAAGCTGTCTGGATCAACCAAACCATCTACTCATTATATGGTCCAATAGTAGTCAGTGAGGGATATGAAAATGGAATATAAGAAATACAGCAATAGCAGACAGGCAGTACTTAGAAAAGTTCTGATTAAAACATGAAATGTAATTATCATTCACACCAACCCATAACTCACTGTGGCTAATTCCTTGTCCGTGATGTTTGGAATGTGAGAGTGAATAAGTATAAAGAGTTAGGTAAGAAGTTAACACACAGGACCTCACTGCCATGGCAAGGACAACTTGTCCTTACTGTATGAAAATACTGTCAGGCCAATAGGAAAGGTGTACCAGTGTAGTGTCTAATTATAGCGAATTTGAGCCGAAGCAAAACTATATCTCATCCATAGTGTGGGCTTCGACAGGTGCTGAAGCTGGAAAACTTTAAGCAGACAGAACAAGGGCAATAAATCTCCCAGCAACAGGTATGGAAGGCAAACTGGAACATTAAATAAAGGGAAAACTCCGAACAAGAGAGAAAGAGAATGAATGTAGGCATTGGCAGACGCGGCCAGGTCTCCAAAGGTTTATGTAATGCAACCCTTTTTTTGCACTGCGGACCGGTTTAATATTGACAATATTCTTGCGGACCGGCCGACCCTGGGGGCAGGGGGTAGGGTTGACAACGGACAAGAGTAGCAGTCAAATGCATTGAGCTTACCCCAAGAAAGACTACAATGACCATGAAGCCTTGCGTGGGCACCAGTGCGGATGCGTGACATGCGCATGCGTGTACCTGCCAATTTCTTTCTGCAAATTGTTTTTGGCGATTCTGTTCGGGGGGGGCACGTTAATCACAACCAGAATATGGGTGATAAGTGGCTAATACACTCAATTTCGTTTCTAAAAGGGTTTATCTAACGAATTTAATATTAAACACACATCGCGTATTTTCCTCGCATGAATATAGTGATAAGTCAATTATCAGGGGAGGACAGGGGAGCTTGAAGTAGGTGTTGAACGAACTTCCAGTAGAAGTGGTAGAGGCAGGTTCAATATTATCACTTAAAGAAAAATTGGATGGGTACATGGACAGGAAAGGAATGGAGGGTTATGGGCTGAGTGCAGGTCAGTGGGACTAGGTGAGAGTAAGCATTCGGCACGGACTAGAAGGGCAGAGATCGCCTGTTTCCGTGTTGTAATTGTTATATAAGCAAGTCAATAGCATCATAATATTTTAAGTAACATTTGGTTATTAAACACAGCACATATTTTCCCCATATGTACATATAAAATCATTGCAACACACCAATATCGCTGAATCAGTGGGAGCCCTGGGCTTGTTTTCCTGCAACAAGACGGTCCTATCGAGGGGTGTTGGGAGACAGCGATACTGAAGGGGGTTCCTTATTTCCAGTCTATTCCGCAATTTTGTTTTCGTTGCATTCATTGCAGAAAACTCCGCTTCGCAGAAAAATATTGGAAACGAAAGCAACATTTTCAGTGCTTTCGTGGCTATCTCAGGATATTTAGCCCTGGCTTTGATCCAGAATGCCGGCAGAGCTGTTATGTCAAACATACTTTTCAGCCCGCCGTCATTTGCAAGCTCGAGGAGTTGATCTTCTCACCCGCGCTGACATGGATGACGCGCTGTTAATGACCTCACGTGCGTTCAAGTTCAACGGTGGGCATGATAGGGAATGAGGAAAGGTGCAGCTGACTCATATCGCCAAATCAAATTGTTTCTTCGCGGCCCAGTAGCTCATGCTTTGTGGCCCGGTGGTTGGGGACCGCTAATGTAATGCACCCACTTCGAAAATGAACCTCTGAGCTTTGAATACCAGTTATTAGGGTGATATAGTGTGCAAAGTAAAATGCATTTTAGAGAAGGGAAATAACAAAACAATTTAATCTATAACAGAAAGAAAGAGATTTTCTTCTGAAATAACTGAAAGGCAGGACTGCTGAGAACAGCAATGTTTTCAAGGAGTTCAATTCATTAATAATCTTGCAGATCTCTGGATTACTCCCAGTGTCATGTGCAAGCAATGTCAGAAATAGAATATTCGGCTAGGTAAACTTGTGGCTGAGGAGCTGGTACAAGAGCCAGGGATTCAAGTTCTTGGACCATTGGGATCTCTTCTAGGATAGAGATGATAGAGGGATGGTTTCCATTTGAGCTAGAGAGAGACCAATATCCTTGCAGGGATGATTGTTAGTGCTACATGGGAGGATTTAGATCACATTGACAGTGAGGAGGGGGCCGAAATCTAAGCAGGAGCAAGTTATCAGATAATGCAGTAGCCTGCGAGAGCAGGATTAATAATTAGGATCTCCAGGAACACTGTAAAGACAAGAAACTGAATTGAACACTGATAAAGGAAACACAGTTAAACTGCAATTATTTCAATGCATGAGGATTAACAGGTAAAGTGGATGTACTGAGAGCATGGATTGTCTCTGGGGACTGGCATGTGATTGTTACAACAGAAACATGGCTGCGAGAAGGACTGGCAGCTCAATGTTCCAGGATAGAGATGCTACAGGTGTGACAGAAGTACAGATAAGCAAGAAGGGATGCCTTTTAGATAAGGGGGAATGCAATGGCTGTGCTTTAGACTCAACAACCTTGCAGGATTGTTCAATAAAGTTATATGGATAGGACTTACAAACAAGAAAGGGACTGCCACTCTAGTGGGGCAAAATTTTAAGACCCCCCCCACCCCCATATTCAATGGGAACTTGAGGAACAGGTGTTTTGAGATATCACTGACAGTTTTAAGTTTCCTGTGTCAATATATAGAGGGACCCACTCAAGAGAATGCAGTTCTTGGTCTTGCTTTTGGGAAATGAGGCAGGGCAAGTAACAGGGGTGGCAGTCAAGGAACACTTTGGTACTAGCAAACATAATTCCATTTGTTATAAGATAGTGATGAAAAAGGTTAGGACCAGTCCACAGTTAAAGGTCCTAAACAGGAGCAGGGCTAATTTTGATGGAATTAGGCAGAATCTAGCAGAGGTTGATTGGGAGGTCCTGTTTGAAGGAAAAGGAATGAATGGCAAGTGGGAGGTTTTTAAGAGTGGGATATCAAGAGTCCAGAGAGAGCATGTTCTTATTAGGGTGAATGGTAAACCTGTAGGATGTAAAACAGTTCCACAAAATTGTGGCCTCCATTTCCTAGCACATGGCAGGAACAAAGACAATTGATCTGTCTGCTTCCACTGTTCTTGACCCATTCAAGTTCAATGTTTTAAATCCGCCATGACCAGCACTATTAGGGTGAATGGTAAACCTGGCAAGTTTAGCCAGCTCGGGGTGACAAGAGCTATTGAGGCTCTGGTTGAGAAAAGGGATGAAGCATAAATTGGGTTTAGGAGGTCAGGGACAAGTGAATCTCTTAATGGCTATAAAAAGTTGAGGAATACACTTAAGAGGGAAATCAGATGGGTGAAGAGAAGGTGTGAGCTGGATCTGGAGGCTAGGTTAGGGAAAATCCCATCGGTTCTATAGATGTATTGAGAGCAAATGAGTGGCTAAAGAGAAAGTAGGTCTGCTTAGAGATCAGCAAGGCTGCCCATGACACAAGCCACAGGAGACGGGTGGGATTTTTAAGATATATTTCTCCTCAGTGTTTCATCATCATCATCATCATCATCAGCTGCCGTGCCCAGTTTGAGCTTTGACTGCCATGGCCCACACATACCTGTTTTGGGTCAAGTGGATCAATTCATTGGTATTCATTTCCAGTTCTCTGGCTGCTGTCTCCATCATCATTTGTCTTTGTCTTCCTCTTGCTTTCTTCCCTTCAATCTTCCCCATAATTACCATGCATTCTAACTCCTCTTCCTCAGTGTTTACTGAGGAGAAAATCATGGTTGTTCAAGAGATAAGGGTATCAAGTGGAGATATTTTGTCGAACACTCATATTACTGGTAGGAGGTATTTACACCTTACAGCACATTATGGTAGATAAATCTCCAGTGCCTAACCACGTGCATCCTCAAATTTTCTAAAGGAGAAATTGCAGAGGTTCTTGTGGAGATAATTACTTTATCATTTGCCACTAGCAAAGTTCCCGAAGACTGGAAGGTGTCTAACATCATTCCTTTGTTTCGGAAGGATAGCCAGTCAGACTCACGTCCCCGATGGGGAAGTGACTGGAGGGAATTCTGTGGGACACGATCTACCAGCATTTGGATAGATAGAATCTGATTAGGAGGTCAGCGGGGCTTTGGATGTGGAAAGTCATGTTTCAAAATTTTTTTAGAGTTCTTTAAGGAGGTGGCCAAAAGAGTGATGAGGGTAGGGCAGTAGATGTTGTCTATTTGGGTTTCAGCAAAAACCTCTCAGGCCAGCCAGCCATGCAGGACCTTGTTGAATCTAAGGTCCCATGGAATCCAGGGAGAGCTATTTAGGTGGATTCAAAGGTTCAGAGGAGGAAGCAGAGGATGATGGTTGAAGGCTGTTTCTCCAAATGAAGACCTGGGAGCCTTGTTATTTGTTATTTATATAAATGTTTTGGATCTGAATGCAAGGCTTGATGAACAGGTTTGCAGATGACACAAGATTAGGAGGTGATTTGATAGTGAAGGAAGTTATTATAGATGTCAGTGGAATCTTGATCAGTTACAGAAACGGACCAAGGACTGGCAAATGGATTTCAATACTGGTAAGTGTGGGTGATACATTTTGGAAAGTCAAACTATAGTTGGACTTATACTATGAATGCTACAGCATTAGGGAGTGTGATAGAACAGAGAAACCTGGGAGTACCAGGATTAGAAGGCCTGAGTTAAAGGGAGAGGTTGGCCATGTTAGGTCTTTATTTCTTGAAACATACGAGAATGAAGAGCAACCTTATAGAAGATGTTTTACATTACGAGAGATATAGATAAGGTGGATGGTAACCATCTCTTCTCCAGAGTAGGGAAGTCCAAAACTAGAGGACATAGTGAGAGTAGAAATATTTAAAAGGACCTGACAGGCAACCTTTCTTATCCAGAGGGTGGTGAGTGAACGAAATAAGCTGCCAGAGGAAGTGGATGAGACAGGTACAAAGGTATCTTTTTAAAAGTACTTTGGTAGGTACATGGAAGGGAAATGTCTGGAGCAGGGTTTTTCAACTGGGATTCCATGAGAGGCCGCCAGGGGTTCCGTGAGAGATTGTGATTGAAAAAAAAATAGGCATTATCTTTTGAACTTAGTGCAACGCACAATACTAGCGCTCACACTTGTGGGAAGCGACGGAGCAGTCCCATTAGCAATCGCGTTAGACGTCTCTCAGCTCAGTAGGACCCTGTTTGTTTGCTTAGATCCATTCTCAGTTTTTAAATGCGAGATAGGGGAGGCCGTTGATAATTGGTGAGCACTGAATTGCATGGAGGGGATGATGGTAGGCTGATAATTAGTGAGCACTGTATTGCACGGAGGAAAGGACAGCAGGCTGATAATTAGTGAGTGGCTCTCCACTTGGCCTTTGATCATGTGTACAATAGTGAAACCTACGTCAGGCTGCTGTTTATGGATTGCAGCTCAGCATTCAACACCATTATACCCTCAGTACTAATCAACAAGCTCTGAAACCAGGCCCTCTGTACCTCCCTCTACATTTGGATTCTTGACTTCCTCACTGGGAGACCACAGTCAGTGTGGATCGGCAAAGACATCTCCTTGCTGACATTCAATACTGGCGCACCTCAAGGATGTGTGCTTACCCCACTGCACCACTCTCTCACAGCTCAAGTGCTATTTATAAGTTTGCTGATGACGCAACTATTGCTGGCAGAATTTCAGATGGTGACAAGGAGGTGTACAAGAGCGAGACAGATCAGCTGGTTGAGTGGTGTGACATCAAAAACCTTGCACTCAATGTCACTAAGACCAAGGAACTGATCGTGTGCCTCAGGAAGGGGAAGTTGAGGGAACACACATCAGTCCTTATCGATGGATTGGCAATGGAAAGGGTGGAAGGCAAGTAAGACGACTGAAACATTACTTGTAACAATTTTTCTGAAGTAAATTAAGGTCAACTATCACCGAAAACAACGCAGAAGCAAGCGGAGGCGAAGCTGATTCGGAGGATGAGCTGTACTGGTGTATCGCAAAGCCGAAACACAGCACGTTCAAGACGCGGTCGCAGACAGAGTTAGTATCGCCGTCACTGTTGGAGTGAACAATTTGTGAGAGGAAGAGTTTCGATGCCCATCCATTTAACCGGGGTACAATGTTGGATCACTCCAAGTTCCGAGCTGATTTTGTGAGGTTGAGAACGGATTCGGGATGTGTGATCAAAGTGTGCCGTTGCACCGGGGCCCAGGTCCAAGAGTGAGGCACTAACTCAGTGCTTAAACAATTTAAATGCTAGACTGGAAAGCCCGGGTGTGGAGGCAAAGTTTGGGCTGATTCTGCTCGCTTTCTCATGATGTTCATTCCTTTCTCTGGTGGCTGTCGTTTTTGCGAGTTTCGCGGCATTTCTGATATGATAAACTTGATGATCAAGGCTTGGGCCTACTACTCTACCTGCTCCGGGGAATAGATCTAAGGACTCATTCTGGGTCGGGATGTTGTCGTTCGCATCTATTGTTTGTGTGATTTGTGTTTTCTCCCTCTTTCTCTGCGTAGTGGCTATGGTCTTTTTTTAAATTGGGTTCTTCAGGTTTCTTGCTTTTGTGGCTGCCTGTAAGCAAAAAAATCTCAAGGTTTTATAATTTATAATTCTTTGATAATAAATGCAATTTGATTTGAATTCCTCTGTTGATAACAATTAGAACCAATACAGAGTTTTATAGTACTGTAGTAGAATTGGTAATGTTCTAGTTTGTTCTGTATATCATTTAAATACACAATTTGGTACTCAGTTAAATAGTAGTTTGTCTTTTTTTTAATACCTTTTTTTTAACTAGTTCCATGAAACTTCAGCTTATTGGGGCAGTCACTTAATTGGGCCAGAATGTACTGGTCCCAATTTATCGGCACCCACTGTGAATACATGTCTTATTGTAATTTTTAAAAATGTTTTTAAAATTGTGTATTACAATGTACTTCTGCCACATATCAACAGATTTCAAGACATATGCCAGTGATATTAAACCTGATTCTTATTCTTATTCTGATTCTGATTCTGATCCTGTGGCCAAACCTAAAGTGCTTTGCAGGATCTGACATGAACTATGTGATAGATATTGCTAATGCCCCCTGACTGGATGAACTCTGAACAATTGCTAATAGGAACACATGGCAAAAGGCTGATGTTGGCCTCCTTAAAAATACCACATAAACAGTCAGCACTAAAGGTGGAAGTCATCAATCGAAGGTCCTGGCAGATCAGTGCATCATGGGAGTCAGAAGATCTATGGTTGTGTGCCCAGATAGCTGAGATCTTTGGGCACAGAGCTCAGAAAAAGCGACGCAATGGACTTAGAACACCGTAAACCAGCGAGTTGTTTGTTATGTCTCCCTCTTGCTGTGAAACGGAGACACCCCTTTCTTCCTTATTACGGAGAGAGAGAGAGAGAGAGAGAGAGCCTGTGGTATGTTGAATACTAGGTGAACTATGTCTTTGGGGTACTGCAAGTCTGTGTCTTTGCTGTTGCTTTGCTGCACACTTGAGTGCTTGGTGGGGGGGTTGCTGATGCTTTTTTTTTAACCGGTGAGGGCAGGGGGGAATCATTGCTTACTGCCACTTACATGTGGGAAGGGGGAGCTGGTGGGGGGGAGGGCTTTGGGGTTCTAACATTTAACTGTCATTCATTCTTTGGAGGCACTCCTGTTTTGGTGAATGGTTGCAAAGAAAAAGCATTTCAGGATGTATATTGTATACATTTCCCTGACATTAAATGTACATTTGAAACCTTTGAAACTTTTGAAATGTTACATGAATATCTTCTGACATTTTAAGGGACCACATGTAGCAAACCAAACAACTTGCCTTCTTAAGCCACACAAAGGCAATTAAGCAAGATGTGGAATTTTCTAAGTTTTATAGCAGGAGTTCCATTAAGATTTATCAGTTTTGACTTACCATAATGCCTCAAGATGGTTCCTCAAAGGCAGGGAATTAGCCACAAAAAATAAACAAGGAATAATGCTCAAAAAGAATTTTCATCCCTTTTATCTTTAAGTGCAACAACTGTGTCACACTGGAGTTAGGACATCTGCAAATTCCCAAGATGTGAGCTCTGGAGAGTGTTACTATTTTCTTCTTTTCCACTAACTCAGTAGAGACCCAATATCTGTGTCCTCTTCCAGGCCATTAACCTTGGGGCCCAAGTAGCATTTCATCAGCTACTCTGAGTAGACCGTGTCATCCACAGACATTTTATTCCAACCTCAGTCATTGGAAGAAGTTATAAGGCTGTCAGAGAAACAAATACTCAAGGCTGCCCTCAAAAATTCCTTGAAGGAATGTTACCTCCTTGTTGACTCTGAAATATTTCTGGCCCACAGTCACTCAAAATAAAGAAGGAAGTTCCGTGATGGTACTGTATTGAGAAACTTAAGCTCATGTGTGAAGAACACGTAGAGTTCCTGTGAAAGTCGAGGAAGGAGCGGCCCACTTTATAAGCTGCTACTTTCTGCCCCACCTGTGCAGGTTTTGAAAGAGTCTGCAGCTCCCACATTGGCCTCGTTGATGGAGGCTAATTTGGGAGAATCACTAAAACTAAAAACGTATCCTTTGATGAGTATATTTTCATGTAATTATACATCTTATTTGCCTGCATTCTACTGCTTCCACTGTGAAAATTTTAGTTTGCTAAAGTTAAAGCATCTGCTACTGTTTTTCCCAGGGGTAAAACAGCTGCACACAAAGACTCCATTCTTGCAAATGACCTGCTCAGTTTTTTCAAACTTCCTGTGGCTGAGACGCGGAATGCAGTGAGAGCAGCTGAGCTGATGGAAACAACCATTGAACTTATTCGGCAGATGGTTTACACCCAGGAGAAAATGTTCAGGAATGCATCAGGTAAACAAAAGATAGTTCTATTGACATCTCGTATGTAGTGTGAAGATGCCTTGTGATACTTTACAAAACAGATACAAATTTCTTGTTGGACAAGCTATGGATGAACAATCAAACTATCAATGAATTGTCTGGATGTTAAAAACTTAAGGAAAAATTATAATTAATTCTAGATTGACATTGATTGTAAATGAATCTTGGGGATGTTCACATCAAGTGTGTCTATTCTGTGCAGACATCAGAAATAAGTAACTTCAATTTATTTCAATTCAGTTCAAGTTTAATTGTCCTTCAACCATACATGAATACTCATGAATTCAGCAAAATGAAATACCATTCCTCCGGGGTTGGGGTGCACGGTACCAACAGTCACATACAGCACAAAGCACACAGAAGATAGCAAGCACAAATACGATGACAATCACACTATAAAACCGTATCATCAATTCACAGTTGACCACAATAAAGCTCATATCCTCCAGCCTGGATGCCATGCTATATTGTCCCCCGATGCCCACCCACCCTGCACCCACCCCCCCAGGCGACACTGTGGCTTGAGACCCAGTCCTTGTACATACAAGCCAACAAGCCGATTCAGAATATCAGTAAAATTACAACCATACAAAATGTATATGGCCAGACCCTCCCAGCCCATCAAAAACTACAGACCCTTTCGTCCTTTGAAATCTTCAGTCTACCACAAAAGAGCTTGTCTCCAGCTGAGCAGACACCGTGGGGCAGCCCTGACTCCAGCCTGAATGCTGTGCAATGCCATCCCTGGCGGAGAACACCAGCTCGTAGACCTCTCTCCTGGCGCCTGTAAGACAGGTGACCCTCGGCTTGAGGCCCTGAGACCTTTGAGTGCCACAATAGAACTTGTCTTCTGCCAAGTGACCACTGGGGGGGCGGAGGGGCACACAGACTCTGTTCTGGATATCGCACATCTCTGCCCCAGTGGAGCGCACTAGCTTCAACGCCTCTCTCCCGGTGGCTGCAAATAGGCGACACCATGGCTTGAGGCCTAGTCGTCACTACAACTGAGGCCATGCAGCTCCCCCACCATCCGCCCTGCTCTCAGCCAATAAATCAGTGAATCGAACTTGCAGCATCCCAGATTAACAATGTCCAAACAGGCCGTGCAATCACAAGAAAAGCAACCATGACAACCACTCACTATTAGACTGTAAGCCTCCATTGACTCAGGCAGCAGCACATTGCGCAGCTCCTTCATTAATCTCCACCAGCAACTCGCTGATGGCGCAGTGCTTCAAGTTCTTAATGTGTAGCAGGATCTTGGGATTTAAAAAATAAGTTTAAATAACGACCAAACCCAAGGGCCGAGTCTCCGCAGTAGGAACTGTAACTGATCAGGCCCAAAGCTGCATCCGGGTGCTAGAAAAGCAAGTTCAAAGCCTGGCTGACTATATCGATGATCTTGAGAACAGAACAGAAGTAGGAGAAAGAATATATGAATCATCAGTCTACCTGAAGGTACAGAAGGCAGCCAACCGGTGAAGTTTTTTGAGGGCTGGCTGTTTAATTTCCTTGATTTGGAAACCAAGGCTGGACGGATTAAAATGGAAAGAGCTCACCGTACGCACGCGCCAAAACCAGGCCCAGGCCAAGGCCCTCAACCTGTCCTCGTGCAGTTCTATAATTTCGGTGATAAGCAAAGAGTGACGGAGGCTTCGAGGTGCCGTGGGACTGATGCCCAGACTTCAATATACAAGGGATCCAGGCTTATATTTTTCAACACACACCAAAGTTGCTGGTGAACGCAGCAGGCCAAGCAGCATCTATAGGAAGAGGCGCAGTCGACGTATCAGGCCGAGACCCTTCGTCAGTCCTGACGAAGGGTCTCGGCCTGATACGTCGACTGCGCCTCTTCCTATAGATGCTGCTTGGCCTGCTGCGTTCACCAGCAACTTTGATGTGTGTTGCTTGAATTTCCAGCATCTGCAGAATTCCTGTGGTTTATATTTTTCAAGATCTTTTGGCAACCGTTATTCGGAAGCACAAGGAATTCAATCAGTTAAAGAAATGGCTCAGAGAATCCGGAATCCAGTATTTTATGCTACACCCAGCGCTGCTGAAAATCACCTACAACGGGACCACCAAGATATTTGATTCTCCTGGCAAAGTTAAAACTTTTGTGGACATGTTGGGCTAAAGAATGTATGTAGTATATTGTGTAGCCCTGGTTATGGATGCTAACATGCTCGATGGGTTTCATTACTCAACGGCAAGATATCTTATAGGATGGGTAACGTGGTTGTTTTGATTAATGCAGTTTCATTATTTGTTTAGATTAGCGGTGCTGCTGCAGCCTGAAGGAGCTTAAACATGACGATAACAAATCAGTGGATTGATAAATTATACCCTGTTTTCATTTTTGACTATGTTAAATACCATATTGGCAGTGGGGCAGAATATGGGGTACTAGAAGGTTCAGATATCCCCCTTAAGTGTGGGGCAAGTCCTCTTGTTCAGCGCTGTTGGTGCTTTGTGTTTTTTTGTGGGGTTTTTTTATTTACTTATTGCTGCTCAGTTGATCTTAAGTCGAGTTTCTTCTCCTCCGGAGTCACATGATTGTTATAAAGGGTTATGACCAGTAATATATTAAAATTGTGCACTTGGAACATTAAGGGGAGTCATTCACCAATCAAGAGAAAGAAAATCCTACTAAACCTGAAAAAGGAAAGGGTGGATATAGCCTTATTGCAGGGGACACATTTAAATGATAAAGAACATCTAAAACTGCAACGGAGTGGATTTGATCAAGTCTATTTTTCATCTTTTAATACCAGGAGTAGGGGGGTGGCCATTTTAATTAGGAAGAACTTACCTTTTAAGTTATTAGACTGCATTAAGGGTAAGTATGGGAGATTTGTGATTGTTAAGGCTTCAATATATGGAGAGAAATATGGTATTCCCAATGTTTACTGCCTTCCAGCTCATCCGCTCAAATTCCTAACAGATGCTTTTTCCAAACTTACAAGCTTTTCGATACAAAACATTATTGTAGGTGGGGATTTTAATTGTCTCAGGGACCCATTGATGGACAGAGTGTCTAGTGGTTCCCCATTGCTCTCCTCACAATCCAATCAAATCATGGGCTTATGTGGAGAACTAGGACTTGTGGACGTCTGGAGATTGTTATATCCCTCAGACAAAGACTTCACATTTTTTCTAATCCACACGTTACACCAGAATAGACTTTTTTTAAAACCCATAACGCTCCTAGATTTAGTTGTATCCAGCACAATTGGAAATATCGCTATTTCTGACCATGCAGCAGTATATTTAAATATTAAGCCCAAAGATAATTCAGTACGATCTAGACATTGGAGGCTGAATCCTTTTATTCTCAAAGATAATAAATCTATAGACTACTTTACTTCCGAATTCAAAACTTTCCTATCTATTAATTCCAAATCAGCTAGTAGTCTGTCGATGCTCTAGGAAACCGCTAAGGCCTATGCAAGGGGATTAATGTGCTGTACACTAAACTCTTTACTTACACAAGCAGCCAAAAGAAAATTGACATTTGCTAAACAACGATTGTTTGAACATGGTGAGAAACCACGTAGGTATTTGGCTTATTTAGCTGGAAAGCAAAATGCCTCTCAGACTACTGTTTCAATTAGGGATGGGACAGGAGCCCTCACTAGTAATTCTAAACTAAAGGTGTCACCATGGGCACCCGTATGGGTCCCAGCTATGCCTGCCTTTTTGTTGGCTTTGTGGAACAACCTATGTTCCAAACTTATTCTGGTATCTGTCCCCCACTTTTCCTTCACTACGTCGACAACTGCATTGGCGCTGCTTCCTGCACGCATGCTGAGATCGTTGACTTCATTAACTTTGCAAAAATTTTCAGATCTCCCCCTCCCCCTCACACTTTCAAATCTCTTACTAGCTCTTCTTTCAGTGAGTCCTGACGAAGGGTCTCAGCTCGAAATGTCGACTGTACCTCTTCCTAGAGATGCTTCCTGGCCTGCTGCGTTCACCAGCAACGTTTATGTATGTTGCTAAAATGATTAATATTGTGTTTAAGAATTTTTATTCTAAACTGTATCAATGTAATGATGGACCATCTAGGATGGAGTTCTTTTTCAGGAATTTAGATCTCCTAGGCATTTCTTCTGAACAAGAGTCCCTCCTCAATGCTCCATTATCTATACATGAGATACAGCAAGCTGTGAGACAGCTCCAAAGTGGGAAGGCCCCTGGTCCTGATGGACTCACTAGTGAATTCTATAAAGAGTTTACAGGGTTATTATCAGAGCCTATGCTAAATATGTTCAATCATGCATTTAATTGATGTCAATAAAATTGAGAGAGTACAGAGGAAGTTTACTAAAATGTTGCCTGGGTTTCATCTCCTAAGTTACAGAGAAAGGTTGAACAAGTTAGGTCTTTATTCTTTGGAGCGTAGAAGGTTGAGGGGCGACTTGATAGAGGTGTTTAAAATTATGAGGGGGATTGATAGAGTTGACGTGGATAGGCTTTTTCCATTGAGAGTGGGGAAGATTAAAACAAGAGGACATGAGTTGAGAGCTAAAGGACAAAAGTTTAGGGGTAACATGAGGGGCAACTTCTTTACTCAGAGAGTGGTAGCTGTGTGGAATGAGCTTCCAGCAAAAGTGGTTGAGGCTGGTTCGATGTTGTCGTTTAAAGTTAAATTGGATAGCTATATGGACAGGAAAGGAATGGAAGGTTATGGGCTGAGTGCAGGTCGGTGGGACTAGGAGAGAGTAAGAGTTCGGCATGGACTAGAAGGGCCAAGATGGCCTGTTTCTGTGCTGTAATTGTTATATGGTTATATAATTGTGGTCTCCTCCCACTATCATTGAGAGGAGCTAATATCTCTCTAATTCTTAAAAAAGGAAAGAGCCCTGAAGATTGTGCCTCCCACAGGCCTATTTCATTGTTAAATGTTGACTTTAAAATCTTATTTAAAACCTTAGCATTGCGATTAGAAACTGTGTTACCTTTTATCATAAAAGAGGATCAAACGAGTTTTGTAAAAGGCCGTAGATCATCTAACAATATCAGAAGATTACTTAATGTGATTCAGGCATGTCAGCAACAGGCAGTGGACGGCTTGGTGGTTTCCTTAGATGTAGAAAAGGCCTTGATTCTGTCGAATGCCCATATCTTTTTTTTACTTTAGAACGACTTGGTTTGGGCAATAATTTTATTAAATGGGTAAAGGTTCTTTATAATGACCCTTTGGCTGCGATTCTCACTAATGGTATTAGGTCGGATAATTTTAGTATTCTGAGGGGCAGCCGGCGGGGCTGCCCTTTATCACCACTACTTTTCACACTAGTGGTCGAGCCATTGGCTGAGGCTATTTGGCGAGACCCCAAAATATCTGCTCCAGACATAGGACTAAAGTCACATAAAATTACATTGTATGCGGATGATGTCCTAATTTTCTTATCAAATCCTGCTATATCAGTGCACCACCTTATACAATGCATCGATTCATTTAGCGGCTTTTCAGGTTATAAAATCAACTTTACTAAATCAGAGGCTACGCCTCTGGGGAATCTGCAGCAGGTGCCTGACACTCAGCGTGTTTTCCCCTTTAAATGGTCGCAGGTAGGATTTGTTTACTTAGACATAGTTATCACACCTACGTTTGATCAATTGTTCAAAGCTAACTTTACGCAGTTATTTGACAAAATAAAACAGGATCTTGAGTGATGGAGCACTCTTCCCATTTCTTGGCTTCGCCGAATATCCTTGCTCAAAATAAACATTCTTCCTCGTCTGCTCTACCTAATACAAATGATTCCAGTCATTTTTACCCAACAAATACTTTAAAAAATGAATGGCTGGTTTGTTTCTTTCATCTGGAACAAAAAAAAGACCCTGTATTAAAATGTCTATGTTACAGCTTCCCAGTAGTCTAGGGGATCTGGATTTTCCAGACATCAAAAATATCAATTAAGTTCCTTTTTATCTTGTGTGGTTGACTGGGTTTGCAGGGACCCCTTCTCAATTTGGCTAGACATTGAAGCTTCACAAACAGAATGCCCTCTTATTAATTTGCTTTTCCTCAATAAGATGAAACCAGATAAGGAATATTGTCGCAACCCAATAACAATTAATACAGTCAGGGCTTGGAGGGCGGTGCGACAAATTGAGGGTAATGCAACGAAAATATCACCCTTCTCTCCAATAACCGGCAGTCCAGATTTTCAGCCTGGCATAATGGATTCTGGATTTAAACTTTGGATTTCTAAGGATATTTTCCATCTAGGGGATTTGTTTGATGAAGGAAAATTAATGTCTTTTAGTCAAATAGTACACAGATTTAACATATCCAACAAGGATCTTTTTCGATTCTTTCAGATAAGAGATTATATACAGAAAAAAAATCATTGTTAACTGATTTCTATAGTTCTGACATAGAAAAGAGAGTGTTTCTTTCTAAGGGTGAAGTCTCCATCAGTAATTTTTACAGCATCCTGAGGGAATGTTCTTGTCGAGAGGCTGAGCAGCTGGGAAGGATCTGGGAGGAAGAGCTGGGAGTAGAATTTACAGCTGAAACATGGGAAGACATCTGTGAAAATGCAAAGAAGATTTCAGTTTGTAATAGAACTAGAGCATTGCAACTCAAAATTCTGCATAGAGCCCACCTGACTCCAGATCGTCTCTCAAAATGTATTCTAAATGTAAAGTAAATACTGGAACTTCCACCCACTGTTTTTGGACTTATCCCAAACTTCAGGCATACTGGAGTGATATTTTGGGAGAAATGGAAAAGATTCTGAAGATAGAGCTTGAAATGGACCCAGTGTCTTCACTCTTAGGCTTATCCAGCAGTTGCGTTATTAATGCACATCAGAAAAATCTTTTTAACATCCTGACTTTTTGTGCGTGGAGGAACATTTTAATTTTTTGGATATCTGATAAGGCCCCTGGACTTTTTGGTTGGCGTAAATTAATCATGGAATACATTCCTTTGGACTTCTTGACATGTATGGTACACTCAAAAACAAATAGTTTTCATAAAACATGGCAATCTTTTGTGCAATATATAGATGTAAACCTGTCTGCTATACTAACAAGGGCATTTATATAGGATGTTGTGGTGATGTCTATAATTTGATGGAAGTGTTCTGATGCCTGATATCTGTGAGAGGAAGAAATGTAAATGTAAGTGTATCTGGAAATTGAAAGTTTTGTTATGCTGAGCAAAAAAAAATTTTTTAATTATATTAAAAAATGGTTTAAATAGGGCAGTTGTGTTGGCACGTGGCCAAGTGGTTAAGGCATCAGTCTAGTGATCTGAAGGTCGCTAGTTCGAGCCTCAGCTGAGGCGGCATGTTGTGTCCTTGAGCAAGGCACTTAACCACACATTGCTCTGCGACGACACCGGTGCCAAGCTGTATCAGCCCTAGTGCCCTTCCCTTGGACAACATTGGTGGCGTGGAGAGGGGAGACTTACAGCATGGGCAACTGCCAGTCTTCCATACAAGCTTGCCCAGTCCTGCGCCCTGGGAAACCTTCCAAGGTTCAAATCATGATCTCACAAGACTAACGGATGCCTATATATAAAATAGGACAGTAGCACCTTTTGTTGATCCAGTAGAAGCTGCTGGGACAGAACAGGCCGCCATCTTAACTTGACTGAGTGAGAGATCTGGAAGAAGAGTTTTTGAACATTCATAAATATCTCTAGGCTATAGAAAAAGTAAATCAATTATTGCTGGGTCAACGAAACAGAAAGTGAGAATTCTTTCATCTTCTTTCATTGTACCTGAGTGTATCTTATATTTGTTGAAATCACTTGTGAGCTAAAAATAATGTCCAATGTATGAACAATGGAAAAAAAATAGGCAGGAACTGAGAATAAAAAGAGGGAATGTGTTAGACTGAGAAGGGAGGATGGGGGGATGGGGGGAAGGGAGAAGGGGGAGGGGGAGAGCGGGGGAGGTGGGGAAGGGGAAGGGGAGAAGGGAGAAGAGGGAAGGGGAAGGGGGGAAGGTGAGAGGGAGAAGCATAATGGGAAGGAGAAGATACAGCAAAGTTGTGCTAAGACACAGAGTCAAGATGGCTTTTCTGATTGAAAGGCAGGGTTCAGTTTGGTTCATTGTATATTCTACCTACAGTGATCTGTAGTAGTCCTCCCACTTCACTCTCTTTTCTCTCCATTCTCTTTTCTAGTCTCTCTTCTCCTCAGAGACCCTTCCCTCTCAAAATCAACATTTCTCTTTTATGCAATGTTAAAATAAACTTTTTTACATTGTGTTTACCATGCTGTTAAAGTATAATTAATTCTATTTTTATTGCACAGTTAATCACTTGACAGCCTAAATGATAATGTTGCCACATTAAAATGTTGATAATGATGAATGCAATACAAAATGCAATCTTCCTATTTGGCTGGTAAGTACAATTCTCTGTGGTGTCACAGAACTTGCATAGGAAAATGTCACATTTTCATAACACTTATTCCTTGATTTTATCATCTTCCTACTGTGTTTTCACAGTAGCAAGTAATTAACTCCTGTGGTTGTAATCTTTCACACAAAATTTGAATTATATTTACCATAAATGTTAACCATCCACTTCCACATTGTAGCTTAATCTACCTCCAGCGTAAATATTCTGGTGTTTCAATGATTAACACAGAGCTCTAACGCATACTCTCTCACCTTTGTTTCAACTCCTCTTTGTACCGCTGGTCTGCATCGGTGCGATAATCAAATGAATAATTTGAGTCAAAGTCATGAATAGGGTGAAAACAGCAGAAGCTCTTTTCAGAAAACTCTCAAGTGATGTCTGCTAGAAAATGAACTACAGATGTCAGCTGTGGGGCAGGAATGTTGCTCAGCTATGAAAATGCCTCCCAAACCTTACTATCTAACTCCACATGCAAGGAATGATTAGTCAAAAGTGGCAGCTGGCTTTCTATATAGATCAGCAGTTTAAGGGAAATGAGAAATAAACGATAACAGGACAATTCACATATCCCTCTGTTTCTCTGACCAAAATCAAGCACCATAGCCTCTGCTTAACATGGTTTCTTTACCCCTTAGATCTACTCAGCACACTAGATCTTCAGACACTGGCCAAAATAACCGGTTGTACCACTCAACTACAGATGGTCACCTGCTCCAGCTCCTGCCTATTGGACAAATATCGAACTATTTCTGGCATCTGCAATAACAGGTACTGCATCCTCGAGCAATCCTTACTGCAATACAAAAATAAAAATTGCTTCCCCTTCGTAGTTTCTTCGCAGAAACAAGTAATTAAATGAAATGGAAGTAATATTGAAAGGCTGCAGACCTGACAAGATGTAAACTATCTATTGGATAATGTATTTAGTGAATCCTTCTTACTGGTTTCTTGAAAGAAACCATGATTAGTACCCCAAAAATCAAAGGTAAATTGGGAGGGAGATGGAGGAGGAGGAAATGGATAAAATTTAGATGGAGAATTCTCAGTAGACGAATCGGCTTAATATACATTACACTGATCCCTCAGAGAAATCTTCGAATAGTTCCGCTTGCTGAAAGCTGACCAATATCTTCATCATAGAAACTGTCCAGTGCAACAGGTTTGTCAGCTAACTTTCCAACATGAGCTCACTATCACCGCAGGATCTGAGCTGCGGTGTGTAGGTCTGATTTGTGATGTTTCCATTCTAGACATGAGCATAGACAGCTGCTTATGTGTCATTGGATTACCTTAATGAAAGTTGATATTTCAATGCTAGTTAATAGCAATATACATACAAGGTGAACCACATTAACAGAAATGGTATCAGTAGAAATAGCTTTTTTTGAAAGATAGGCTGGAAACATCATTACCATTTTCTCTACCCACTGTAACAGTCCTCCTCCAAGAGGACCACAACTTTGTCATAGGATTGGGAGGCTTGTGTGCCTCAATGACCCAGAGAACTTTGGTTGGCTGGAGTTGGGGCCTTATGCTTTGACACCTGGTACGGTCACCCATGCCATACAGGTCAAAGGGTAGAGCAGGACTAAGAGTGGTACACCTGTCCTCCAGCTCAGGGCTCACAACCCTGACTGGTCAAAAAAATTGTTATGGGAACCCCAATGATGATTCCTATATCTGTGTGACAGAGATGGAGGAACTTCATTGTGACCCTCAATGCTAGTGATGTAATAAGCAAACAAATGGACTGTAATAGTCCTGCAAACCTTGCTGACATACACAAATGAATCAATCTGCTTTCTGTGACTTCAGACAGCACACCCACTGGGGAGCAGCTAATGTCCCATATGTTCGATGGCTTCCTCCAGAGTACGATGATGGGTTTTCAGTTCCAAAAGGATGGCGTGAGACTAAGGAATATAATGGATTCCAATTACCACTGGTACGTAGCAGAGTTTGCAGGGGTGTGGTGAATGTATGAAGGTGGCTGTGCTCATACTGAAGCAATGAATCTTCTAAATCTTACCAACTCCAATGATAATTTGCAGGCCAGGATGGTGTCTACAGCAATCCTGCACACTGGCAACAGGAACATTTCTCTGGACAGCAATTATGCCCATATCTTGGTGGAATGGGGACAGTGGATTGACCATGATATGGACCTGACACCACAGAGTGCCAGTACATCTTCCTTCATCGACCGTGTTGATTGTTCATCATCCTGCAGTAACAGAAGCCCATGCTTCCCAATACAGGCAAGGATCTGTGCTTAGTCAATCATCCTTTGGTGCACTCTTGATATGATGAGTGGGTCTATTTTCTGATTAGATCCAAATGTCTTGCAGATCCCAGATGACGATCCACGTGCCTGTGAAAGGGAGAAGTGCATGCCTTTCTTCCGCTCAGCCCCAGCATGTGGGAGTGGTGAATCCGGAATCCTCACAGGACAACTCCACCCCAGGGAGCAACTGAACAGCATCACCTCATTTGTGGATGCCAGCATGGTGTACGGAAGTACAGAGACCGTGGCATGGAAACTGAGAAATCATACCAGTGGCCTTGGGTATCTGGCCATTAACCAGCAATATTCTGACAGCGGCCTGGCCTTCTTGCCCTTCATGACCAAAAAGCTTCAGAATCCCTGTGCTCTGACAAGAGACCAATCCCGCCTTGGAAACAAGTCAGACATTCCATGTTTTCTGGCTGGTAAATTCATAACAGAGAACGAGGACAAATTCAGCATTGGAACATGAAAGAGTTCAGTAGTTACCTGATGCTATTTGAGGTGTCAGCTAGGATTCCACAATTAGCCGTAGTGCAAGAGGGTAAAGGGGAGGTGGGGGGGTAAAAGCAACTCTTTCTGAACATCGAACTTCTTTGGGGGCTTCTGCATGGGAGAGTTTTGTCCTCAGATTGGGAGTTCTAAATAAACAAAAGATCAACATCTATGTATGGGATGCAAAAAAAAAGTTCTGGAATTCAGTTCAGTGGAATGCACAGGCATTGCCATCAAAGGCACTTAGGGCCACCAAGCTGAGGATGATTTTCTGGATATTTCCATAGGTATGTGAGACACACTGGTTCCGTCAGCTGTGTAAGTCTAAGGAAGACAATGTCTGGCCCTGCCAATCGTGTGAGATTGAGATGCGAACCCACCCTGAAAGCCCCTGTTTGTGTGGATACTGCATTACCCTGTTACAAATCAGTGCCATGGAATAACAGACCACACTCTGCATACAATTAAAAGATTTAGCTTTATAGTTCTTAATTGGACTAAAGGGTTAATAAAGAAAGAACAAAAATAGAAAAAGGACCCATTTTAATGAAACAGTCTAAAGTGCACAAGTTGGAGCTCACGGTTTCCTCTTCTCCGATCCTCCTTCGATCTCACCCCCGGCTTCACTGTATCACGGCCCCGCTCTGGGTCGAATCCTACAACCTCTTCTCTCCGGCATCTTCTCTCTACATCTCCTTAACAATAGCCCAAAGCCTAACCTTAGTGTTCCTCACCACAGAAACCTCCCCTTAATCTGCCCATCCTCATTGGATGGCACACGATTCTCCTATCCCTTGTCATCAACAGTAACCCAAACAAGCAGCTCACACAGAACAGCACAAAATGAAATACAGAACAGCATAACAGTAAAATATATGAACCAGGGCATTACATATATAAAAATGCACAGTATCTGCGAGATTGAATTTAGCTTAAATGAGGTACCAGAGTACTTACATTGAACTATGCACCTTTAAAGCATCTTGCATTCAAGTAATAGAAAGAGATAAAAATTAAACTAGCAACTACCTATTGATTATTACTGAAGAGTAGGTGTAGACAAGATTGGACTTGAGTTTGCATCATTACTCCAATGAAGATCTTACTGTCAGAAATTATCATTGATAACTCTATCTTACCAAGTAACCTCTCGTCTGTTTGCTTGAAAATTAAGACATACAGAGTTTATAACAATAACTATTACAAATTGTTTTGTGTGTTTAGATAACGTAGTGAGTATTATAGTTGGGAATATTGAACATTTCATATCTGAGGCTCAGACTGTACGGATCTCAGTCGAAGTCATATCTAAGACAGGAACACCAGGAGCTCTAGAACATTTCAATAACCTTCAAGCAGTTCCTAGCAAGCCCTTCCAAATTCTGCACTACCAGATAAGATACACTGAAGGCATGCCAGATTCTACAAGACTGGAAAATTGAAAATCATTTCTTTTACCATTCAGGGGATTCCCGAGCAAATGAACATCTAGGGATGCAAGCTCTACACACTATCTTTTTACGTGAACATAACCGGATAGTGTCAGAACTACATCAGCTAAACCCACACTGGAGTGGTGAGACTCTGTACCAGGAGGCACGAAAGATCATGGGAGCCTACCACCAGGTGAGGAAGAATTGCATTCAAGATAGTCCTTTAATTACGCTCCTGTGGATCAGCTCCTAATCGATAACTATGTGAGGGTCTTCCATGTTTATGTCTGAACTGCACGTCAGCCATGGCCTGGAAGCTGTTTTAGTGACTACTTTTCCACCAGGAGCTGATTTACACTTCGTAGCTGCAGGGTAGTGATCTTGAAAAAAAACTTTATTGCAAATATGTTTTCAGGTAACTTGCCAACAAATAGGACTACATATATATCCATCATTTGAGAAAACTTGTATAAAGCATAATAAAATGAAGTCACTCCCTTGACCTGTTGTGTAACATTCTGAACCAGAAGCCATAGACAACAAGCTGTGGTACTGGAATGGGGTAAGACAACGTTATGCTTCCTTCACAGAGAAGGAAGAGATTTACAGTATATGTCCAAAGAAGTTATGACATTCCTCCAAGAAATTCTCAGCCATCGATTCTGAAGCTAATATTATTTCAGAGAATCACATTTAAGCACACTGTATAGCCATAAAGGCAGCAAATTACAACATACCATAAAAAAGCAAAAGAGATTTGAGAAGAATGTGCTAATTTGATCATAGTTATATAAAGGATTATTAAATCTACCTTGCATATTTGAACAGATCTACTCTCCTATTGCATGTTCCAAAGAGCTTCCCTGAAAATTACAAAATTTAATTTTCTAATCTTCCAGAAATTATAAACACTATATTTGTGAGTGTCTGGAGCTAATCTGTAAACCAAATTCCACAGCCATCTTGTGTTACAAATTATAATGTGAAAACCATAATACTCCCTGTAATTTACGTTGAATCATACTTGAGATGATTATAAAAGAGGATCTTGTGTAGAATCTGCATTTACAATAAGGAAGAAAATAATATGATTATATCACTGCCTCTTTTGTTGAACAAAGAAAAAGTATTCCAGTCTGTAGTTATTTATGAGCTGACGTAGCAGGCTAAATGTCACTTCTAGCTGGAGAACTTGGAACAATGGCAGAATCTTAAAATCTTAGAATCAGCCATTTACAACTGAGATATGGTGAAATTTCTTAAGTCTCTCAATCTTTCATCTTCAGAGGGCTGTGGATGTTCTGTCATGTTCTGGGTTGAGATCAAAAGATTTATGGAAATTCAGAAGACCAGAGGATATGGGGATTGGGAAAGAAAGTGGATGAGGTGCAGGACTGCCTATGATTTTACTGAAAATTGGCAGATGTAGCTCAATGGGTCACACAGACAACTCCTGCTTTTGCTTCTTAGTTTCCTGCAAGTATTTCACTCAACTGGATCATTTAGTTTCTGACACAAGATACTGTGGTAGATCTCAGAGTCATCCAGCCTGGATGTAGATGCTTTGAGCTATCTGGTCCATGCCCACCAACATGCCCATTTACAGTCAGATAGTCCCATTTGACTTTGCTTGGCCCATATCTCTCTCAACCTTTCCTATGCACGTACCTGTCCAATGTCTTTTAAATAGTGTTAACATATTGCCCCAGCCGCTTCCTCTAGCAATATCTTCCACATATGGACCACTCCCTGGGCTAAGAAGTTGACTCCAAGGTTCCCATTAAATCTGTCCCTTCTCACCCTAAGCCTATTCCCTTGGTTCTTAATTCCCCAATTTTAGGTAAAATATTGTGTACGTTTACTGCCTCCTATGATTTCTCATCTCATAGTAAATTAAGAATAACTCTCTCTTACAGATTGTACCTTTTTCACTCTTCAAAAAAATCTAATCCAATACCACTGGAGAGTGTGTTGCAGAATCTTCCAAAATTTATGACCGTAACTATTAAAATGGTGCTTCATGCTATACCCATCTGTGGTCCATTTTCAAATCCACACTGAGACAGCGATCTTATTGATTTTTTTCCATTTTGCAATGTGCATCATCAATGGCTTAAATAAAACAATTTATGGCTGTTGAATTAAGCGCACAACTAACAAAGCTGTCTTTTAAAATCTGCATTTATTCATCAAAAATGTGTGTTCAAAATACAATACATGAACTAAATGTATTACCTATCAAATCCTAGATTTTGGATCTTTCAGATTTCTGTACTGGTCAGGTTGTTCTGAGCTGGTGCTGCTGCTTGGTTTTTAATCCAGCAACTACCTTCCAATAATGCATTCAATTGCCTCTTTCCCTTCAATTAACTTTCCAAGGGAGCTGAATTGATTATTAGAAATTAATTGAAACTAGTTAAGTTTCCTTAACTCTGTAGTTGTTGCTGTTCCGTTTTGCACCCTGTGGCGCATCAGGTGGAAGTTTTGCCATTTCCATAGCATTTGCCCGTATTTTTTTTAAACGGGACCAAGTTGCTAGCTCGATGTTCAATCCAGATTCAAAATCAGGACCACTTCCCTCAGTCCGGTGCTGATGCTGCTTAACTCTCATAAAATGGTCAAAAGAATCCAACCATTGAAAGCGATCAATGATCTAGACTGAATAGAAACACATATGGAAAATGAAAAGCTCAAAGAAAGGGGGAAAAAAAATCAAGAAGTATCACAGCTCGGGGTGATTGCATTTCTTTAGATTAGCTCAACATTCAAGCAGAACTTTTACAAATTTTCTAAAGTTTTCAGGAAACACTTTGTAACAGTTATACAACAGATGAAAGTTAATCATCAGGTACGTGAATTACTTCCATCAGTGCAGATCAGTCACATTTTCAAATCTAGCCAAATTAGAAAGAACTTGTGAAACTAAAAGGAAAAAAAAGACATAAGCAGATCCTGGAGAGGCAGGGGAACATAACAGGATCAGGGTTCAGTCTTTGTGTACCCAAAGGTGACCCACAGCAAAAGAGGTGGAACAAAGGGTAAACAGAAGATGAAGTTAACATACACATGGGAAGATCTGTGTTCTGTACTCCATGGCCACAGGCTCTCCGAAGGCTGACTTCTGCAGGACCTTCTCAGTCTGTGGACAACATGCACACAAAAAAGGTTTGAAAAGACCATAAAACATAGGAGCAGAATTAGGCTATTCAGCCCATATGGCTACACCATTTCATCGTGGCTGATTTATTATCCTTCCCAACCTCATCCGCATGCCTTCTCCCCATAACCTTTGACGACAGTACTGATGAAGAACCTATCAACTTCTATTTTAAATAATCCCAATGACTTGGCACCCACAGTTGTCACTGGCAATAAATTCCATAGTTTTATCACCCTCTGGCTAAAGAAATTCTTCCTCATCTGCCTAAAGGTGTATCCTATTCTAAGGCTGTGCCCTCTGGTCTTAAACTTTCGCACCTTTGGAAACATCCTCTCCAGATCCACTATCTCAGACTTTCAATATTCAGTGGGATTCAATGACATTACCCCCTCATTAATCTAAACTCCAGCGAGTACAAGCCCAGAGCCAACAAATGCACCTCAGACTTTAACCCTTTCATTGCCAGGGTCATTCTCATGAAACTCCTCTGGACCCTCTCCAGTGCCAGCACA
Organism: Mobula hypostoma; assembly: GCF_963921235.1. NCBI lineage: Eukaryota > Metazoa > Chordata > Chondrichthyes > Myliobatiformes > Myliobatidae > Mobula > Mobula hypostoma. Next base: position 53,421,778 of record NC_086107.1, read on the forward strand.
TGCTCTTTTAGATAAAGGGCCCAACACTGCTCACAATACTCCAAGTGCAGTCTGACCAGGGCCTTATAAACCCTCCGCCTATGTCAGAGCCTGTTTTGGACATCATCTGACACCCTCATATACTGTATCCGCACCCCACTGCACATCACGTGCACAGTAAACTGAAAATCACTACGCTACAAGAACCATACAGTTTAGATTGTGCTACATGAAATACAATTCTTGGCCAAAGTCTGTGCTGTGGTAGACCTCTGATTTTAAAACACAAGAGAAAAGGAGAAGTGAATTGAAGCCAGTCTCAAGTTTCGTGTGGAACAGGGTATGGATTTTCTAATTTAGATAAAAATGCTGTGTTCGGCCCAATGCATAAATCAGTGCCAACAAGATTCTGATTATCAACAATGGAGAACTGAAAATGCAAAATTAAAATGTAAAACTATGGGTAAATATTCATATAAATTAAATATAGGAATATAATTAGTAGCAACTCAACTCAGGTTCAGGCTCGACTTATTTTTTTGAAAAGCCATTTTGCTTTAACTGGAGCGAGTAAATGAATTAAGAAGAAAAATGTGATCAGTATTTCTGTTCCTCTCCACACAGATTATAAACTGGAAGGATTACGTACCCAAGATTCTCGGTCCTGAAGCAACAAACCAGCACTTGCCTCCGTACAAGGGCTACGATGAAACCGTTGACCCCCGGATTTCCAATGTGTTTGCTACAGCAGCCTTTCGTTTTGCTCACGTTACCATCCATCCGATACTCTTCCGACTGGACGAGAATTACAGAGAGAATCCTACCTACCCCAGCATCTCTCTGCACAAGTCATTTTTCTCTCCCTGGAGAATTATAGAAGAAGGTAAAGAGAATGCTGCACATGTCAAAACATGGCGCGATAAACAAAAGTTAAATTCAGCTGCCACTGGGCCAGTAAGCAATGATAAGTCTATTAATATTAGTTAAATTACATATTCCTACCCCTACTACAATGAACGTCCAGCATGTATCCAATTGTTGAGAAATCCTGGTGGTTCATTTTTCTGGTTCATTCCATTAGTATCTGTCACCAAGTTTACTGTGGTTGCTGAATACAAGGCATTTTGCCTTTTTATTTTACAGCACAAGTTTACTTTTTCACTCCAAAGCTCACCAAGACCCAGCTTTAGCACCCCTTTTAAATTCACCAGGTCCAATTTCAAGTGCTCCCTTTTAACCAATGGGGATAACTCGAAAATTTTGGTGGCAAAAATAGGAAAACAGATTATTATCTGAATGGTGGCCGATTAGGAAAAGGGGAGGTGCAACGAGACCTGGGTGTCATTATACACCAGTCATTGAAAGTGGGCATGCAGGTACAGCAGGCGGTGAAAAAGGCGAACGGTATGCTGGCATTTATAGCGAGAGGATTCGAGTACAGGAGCAGGGAGGTACTACTGCAGTTGTACAAGGCCTTGGTGAGACCACACCTGGAGTATTGTGTGCAGTTTTGGTCCCCTAATCTGAGGAAAGACATCTTTGCCATAGAGGGAGTACAAAGAAGGTTCACCAGATTGATTCCTGGGATGGCAGGTCTTTCATATGAAGAAAGACTGGATGAACTGGGCTTGTACTCGTTGGAATTTAGAAGATTGAGGGGGGATCTGATTGAAACGTATAAGATCCTAAAGGGATTGGACAGGCTAGATGCAGGAAGATTGTTCCTGATGTTGGGGAGGTCTAGAACGAGGGGTCACAGTTTGAGGATAGAGGGGAAGCCTTTTAGGACCGAGGTTAGGAAAAACTTCTTCACACAGAGAGTGGTGAATCTGTGGAATTCTCTGCCACAGCAAACTGTTGAGGCCAGTTCATTAGCTATGTTTAAAAGGAAGTTAGATATGGCCCTTGTGGCTACAGGGGTCAGGGGGTATGGAGGGAAGGCTGGGTTCTGAGTTGGATGATCAGCCATGATCATAATAAATGGCGGTGCAGGCTCAAAGGGCCGAATGGCCTACTCCTGCACCTATTTTCTATGTTTCTATGTTTCTATGCTATATGTCCTGTTAATCTTCCCCCCCCAGCATAATCTGTTTTTGTCTCAGATTTCTAGCATCTGCAGCTTATTTTAAAATTCATTCATTATAAAGTTTACCGTTCTACTATGTAATGTCAAAGAAATGAGATAAAAGCGTGCTGGGCAGAACATCAAACAGTTCAGAAGTTCTGTTGGTCTGGCACCACCCAACTCCAAAGTGTGCTGGATTATGAGTGCTTTACTGTATTTGGTTCCACAGCTGCTGTCAACTTTGTGGCTCTTGACTCAAACTGCTAAGTTTCAACTGGAACCCAGAAGCCAGTGTGGATCAGTGTCACTCCACTACCCAGCCAGCACTCAAACTAATATTTTAGATCGAGGTATATTTCACAACAAAGAGCTGCCAGGAAATTTGCTTTGTCTTGAGTCTTCAAGAACAATTATTAAATCTATTTTGGCTAAAGTATGTGTATTTTCATTAATATAGCGATTGACTACGATTTACTGATAGCATTGCAGTTAATGGCAGGCAGGCTAAATACTGGCCAACAGTAAAGTTAAAATTCCCCACTAATGCTCTCCTGTTACTCAGACCCAGTTCACTGTGATATATGGTTGTATGTACTACAGGAGGCATTGACCCAATCATTCGAGGCATTATATTAAACCCAGCCAAGCTTCAAACACAAACACAGATGATGCCGGAAGAGCTGACGGAGAAGCTGTTTAAGCCCAAGGAATCCTTAGCATTGGATCTGGCAGCACTGAACCTGCAACGAGGAAGGGATCATGGGCTACCAAGTGAGTATCAACACTAAAGACATACAGAGGGCTCAAGCTAGTCCATCCCTAATGACGTTGTGAAGCCACATCAATGGTCACGATGATGTTTTAAATTATTCAAAGAATACACCAAGCAATTAGAAATGAAAATGCCTCTAATTACAAAGAGGATATAGTGCGGGTTTAAGAAGCTCTTGATACAATTGCCCAGTGTTCTAGTGAAGCCAATCCCCCAGGTGCTGTGCGTGTTTGGTCTCCTTAACTCAGGAAAAACAAAGTTGCCTTCAAAGCCATTCAGCAAGACGTGCATGGGTGAAATGAGTTCCAGCTCCTGGGCCAGTACTGGAAAAGGAGAGAGCTGTTACACTGGGATGGGCTTCACTTGAACCATGGCCAGACCTATCCCAAACTATATGGACTAACTTGAACTATCCTGGGATTATAGACAGGGCTTTAAACTAGAGAGTATAGGGTTTCAAATGATAGACGGTTGCTACGATATTGTCTACTGTACTGGCTGCATATGGTAAAGGTCATGAAGTTTCAACTTATTATTCAGCTTTAACACAAATCTCCAGGGACAAAATTCTGTTGGGTCTTAAAAGAGCATGGGAAAAAGACCCGAGTGTGACTTTTGAGACAAAAGAGTGGGACAAAATTTGCAAAAATGTCAAAATAATGTCAAGAGACCCGAGGGTTTAAGATCCTACACCATTTCTATTGGACTCCAGCAAGGTTAGATAGATTAGGGATGAAAAACACCCCTGAATGCTGACACTGAGAGGCGGATAAAGGGGGCTTAGTGCATGCCCTCTGGTCCTGTTCCAGTATTCAAGAATTTTGGATTATGATACATAAGTATATTGGTGAAGTTTCAGGTATTCAACTCCCTTTCTGCCCTAGACTTTTTGTCTTGGGAGACACATTTGGGTTACGTGGTGATAAACACTCTCAAAATTGGATCCAGACAAGTATACAAAGACAAATTATACTTGGAGATTGGAGGAATTTAGGGGGACCATCATTTCAGGAGTGGGTCACAGAAATGGCCAAAGTGGCAGCTTTTGAACGCATGTCTTACAAACAGATTGGTAGAATGGACATCTACACACAAAAATGGGGCAAATATTTAGGTTACCTGGGGGGGGGGGAATAGTCGTGAATGAAGTGGTGAAGCATATTGTTGAATGGCAGCCTTTTATGTTATTAGAGGTCTAAACAGACACAAATGGATATTATATTGATATTTATTTCTGCTATGTTTGTTTTTATTTTATGGATAATTTTATGTTCTGTAAGCTATGTTTTACATAATTCCAACACTGACTCAAGGGTTCGGGGTTAAAAAATTTTCTAGAAATAAAATTTGATGGTTTAATAAATCAAAATGCAGGAGCAGTGAAACATGTTTGTGGTGAATAAAAATACACATATGAAAGAAAAGATCAAAACTTATAAACAAATCTGCACATTCAAAATGGAAGGCATAAAACAGTTAAGCTTATTACTCTTCATCTGAATGAAGAGCCTCTGAAAGGAGGATGACAAATGTTATTCCTTTGCTCAAGAAAGGTAATAGGGATAATCTTGGGAATCCAATGAGGAAAACTGTTGGAGAGGATTCTTAGAGATGGGGCTTACTAGCATTTAGAGAAGCATAGTCTGATTAGTAATTGTCAGCATAGGTTTGTGAGGGGCACATCATGCTTCACAAGCCTGATTGAATTCTTCGAGGAAGTGACAAAACAATTAGATGAAGGTAGAGCAGTGGATGTGGTCTACAGTATCTGGATTTTAAAAAGTTTTTCGACAAGGTTCCCCAAGGTAGGCTATTCAGAAAGTCAGGAGGCACGGGATCCAAGAAAATTTGGTTCCAAACATTCGAGATTGGCTTGCTCACATAAGGCAAAGGGTGGTAATAGATGGAGCATATTAGAACATAGAACATAGAATAGTACAGCACAGTACAGGCCCTTCGGCCCACAATGTTGTGCCGACCCTTAAACCCTGCCTCCCATATAAGCCCCCACCTTAAATTCCTCCATATACCTGTCTAGTAGTCTCTTAAACTTCACTAGTGTATCTGCCTCCACCACTGACTCAGGCAGTGCATTCCACGCACCAACCACTCTCTGAGTAAAAAACCTTCCTCTAATACCCCCCTTGAACTTCCCACCCCTTACCTTAAAGCCATGTCCTCTTGTATTGAGCAGTGGTGCCCTGGGGAAGAGGCACTGGCTATCCACTCTATCTATTCCTCTTATTATCTTGTACACCTCTATCATGTCTCCTCTCATCCTCCTTCTCTCCAAAGAGTAAAGCCCTAGCTCTCTTAATCTCTGATCATAATGCATACTTTCTAAACCAGGCAGCATCCTGGTAAATCTCCTCTGTACCCTTTCTAATGCTTCCACATCCTTCCTATATTGAGGTGACCAGAACTGGACACAGTACTCCAAGTGTGGCCTAACCAGAGTTTTATAGAGCTGCATCATTACATCGCAACTCTTAAACTCTATCCCTTGACTTATGAAAGCTAACACTCCATAAGCGTTCTTAACTACCCTATCCACCTGTGAGGTAACTTTCAGGGATCTGTGGACATGTACCCCCAGATCCCTCTGCTCCTCCACACTATCAAGTATCCTGCCATTTACTTTGTACTCTGCCTTGGAGTTTGTCCTTCCAAAGTGTACCACCTCACTCTTCTCCGGGTTGAACTCCATCTGCCACTTCTCAGCCCACTCCTGCATCCTATCAATGTCTCTCTGTAATCTTTGACAATCCTCTACACTATCTACAACACCACCAACCTTTGTGTCGTCTGCAAACTTGCCAACCCACCCTTCTACCCCAACATCCAGGTCGTTAATAAAAATCACGAAAAGTAGAGGTCCCAGAACAGATCCTTGTGGGACACCACAAGTCACAATCCTCCAGTCTGAATGTACTCCCTCCACCAACACCCTCTGTCTTCTGCAGGCAAGCCAATTCTGAATCCACCTGGCCAAACTTCCCTGGATCCCATGCTTTCTAACTTTCTGTATAAGCTTACCGTGTGGAACCTTGTCAAATGCCTTACTAAAATCCATATAGATCACATCCACTGCACTACCCTCATCTATATGCCTGGTCACCTCCTCAAAGAACTCTATCAGGCTTGTTAGACATGATCTGCCCTTCACAAAGCTATGATGACTGTCCCTGATCAGACCATGATTCTCTAAATGCCCAGAGATCCTAATTCTAAGAATCTTTTCCAACAGCTTTCCCACCACAGATGTAAGGCTCACTGGTCTATAATTACCCGGACTATCCCTATTACCTTTTTTGAACAAGGGGACAACATTCGACTCCCTCCAATCCTCTGGTACTATTCCCGTGGACAACGAGGATATAAAGATCCTAGCCAGAGGCTCAGCAATCTCTTCTCTCGCCTCATGGAGCAGCCTGGGGAATATTCCATCAGGCCCCGGGGACTTATCTGTCCTAATGTATTTTAACAACTCCAACACATCCTCTCCCTTAATATCAACATGCTCCAGAACATCAACCTCACTCATATTATCCTCACCATCATCAAGTTCCCTCTCATTGGTGAATACCGAAGAGAAGTATTCATTGAGGACCTCACTCACTTCCACAGCCTCCAGGCACATCTTCCCACCTTTATCTCTAATGGGTCCTACCTTCACTCCTGTCATCCTTTTTTTCTTCACATAATTGAAGAATGCCTTGGGGTTTTCCGTTACCCTACTCGCCAAGGCCTTCTCATGCCCCCTTCTTGCTCTCCTCAGCCCCTTTTAAAGATCCTTTCTTGCTTCCCTATATTCCTCAATAGACCCATCTGATCCTTGCTTCCTAAACCTCATGTACGCTGCCTTCTTCCACCTGACTAGATTTTCCACTTCACTTGTCACCCATGGTTCCTTCACCCTACCATTCTTTATCTTCCTCACCGGGACAAATTTATCCCTAACATCCCGCAAGAGATCTCTAAACATCGACCACATGTCCACAGTACATTTCCCTGCAAAAATATCATCCCAATTCACACCCGCAAGTTCTAGCCTTATAGCCTCATAATTTGCCTTCCCCAATTAAAAATTTTCCTGTCCTCCCTGATTCTATCCTTTTCCATGATAATGCTAAAGGCCAGGGAGCGGTGGTCACTGTCCCCCAGATGCTCACCCACTGAGAGATCTGTGACCTGACCCGGTTCATTACCAAGTACTAGATCTAGTATGGCATTCCCCCGGTCGGCCTGTCCACATACTGTGACAGGAATCCATCCTGGACACACTTAACAAACTCTGCCCCATCTAAACCCTTGGAACTAATCAGGTGCCAATCAATGTATTCTGCAGGTCTGTTTTAGGACCCGTGTTTCTGTGATTTTACTGAATGACTTGCATGAGGAAGTGAAAGGGTGGGTTAGTAAGTTTGCAGATGACATGTAGATTGTTGGTTTTGTGGATAGTGTAGAGGATTGTCATAGGTTACAATGGGACATTGAAAGGATGCAGAACTAGGCTGAGAAGTGGCAAATGGAGTTCAATCCAAAAAAGTGTGAACTGACTCACTTTGGAAGGTTGAACTTGATGCAGAGCACAGGATTAATGGCAGGATTCTTAGCAGTGTGGAGAGACAGAAGGATCCTGGAGTGCACGTCCATAGATCCCTCAAATTTGTCCAACAAGTTTATAGTAGAAGGCGTATGAGGTATTTGCCTCTATTAGTTGAGGAATTGCATTCAAGTGTTGCAAGATAATGTTACAACTCTATAAAACTCTGATTAGACCATTCCTGGAATGGGTTCAGTTTTGGTCACCTCATTATAGGAAGGATGTGGAAACTTTAGAGAGGATCAAAGGAGATTTACCAGGATGCTGCCTCAATTAAAGAGCATGCCTTATGAGGAAGTTAAAGCAAGCTAGGGCTTTTCTCTTTGGAGCAAAAGAGGAGGAGAGTTGACCTGATAGAGGTGTACAAAATGATAAGAGGCATAGAGTGGACAACCAGTGCCTTTTTCCCAAGGTGGAAATGGCTAATATGAGAAGGCATAATTTTAAGGAGATTGAAGGAAAGTATTGGGGGGGCGGATGTCAGAGGCAAGTTTTTTTTTAAACAGAGAGTAGTGGGTGCATGGTATGCTCTGCTAGAATGTTTGTGAGGGAAGTACACTAGGGACATTAACAAGGCTCCTTAGATAGGCACGTGAATGAAAGAAAAATGAAGGACTCTGCAGGAGGGATTATTAGATTGATCTTTGAGTGGGTTAAAACTGCAGAAGGGCCTGTACCATGCTGTACTGTTCTATATTCTATGACTATATGAGGCACTTGTAACCAGATAGATGAACTGAGAGCACAAATAGAAGCTAGCTATCATGACAATGTAGTTGCTGAGTGACCAGAATCCATAGTCCAGGTTATTCAGTTTTCCAAAATAACAGGCAAAAAAGGAAAAGGAGACGGGATGGCATTGTGATTCAAGGAAGTTATCAGTATCAAAATGAGCAATGAGAAGGGTGCAGCAGATTGTGATGTGGAAATCAGTTTGTGAGGAAATTTAAAAAAATAGCAATGGGTGGAGTTGCTCTGTAAGCCCCAGTGTTTTGATCTGCGGTGGCACAAACCATAAAGGGGAACATAATATTGAATATGAATAAAAGAGGAACTGTAATTATCATGGGTGATTTTAATCTGCAAATTGATTGGCCAGTCAATTTGGCAATGTGGGAGAAATTTTTACAGTGCATCAAGGACTGTTTCTTTGTGCAAGTGAACCTACCTGGGAACAGGATACTTTTGAATTGATCTTTTTTAATTAGCTAGGGTAATTAAAAGATCTTGTACTTGAGGATCATCAAAGGAGTAGTGACCACAATGTAGTGGAATTCCAAGTACAGTTTGAGAGTAAAATCTTGGTTCCACAACCTGTGTCCTCAACCTAAATAAAACAAAAGCAAAGGTATTAAGGAAGAATTGTCAAGTTTGTACGAGGAAGAAAGGTTAAAGGGAAGTTCAACAGATAAGTACAGGCAGATATCAGATAATTAGCAAGAGGATTCTGAGGAACATGTTGGTTGATAACCATCGGTAGTTAAGAAAAATATTAGGTCAAATCTAGAGCACACTGAGTGTTAAAAATGAATTGTATAAAGCAATCCTTGAAAGGTAAGAAAACAATCATTTTCAACTGACTTGCATATAAATATCTTCTCAGAGAGTGGTGGACCTTTGGAATTTTCTATTCTAGAGAGTTGAAGAGCTAGATTATTGGAAGTATTTAAAACAGGATATAGATACATTGTTGAAAGATCTGGGGGCTGCATGGCACAGGAATCAAGGCCTGGAGTAGATCAGTCATGATCACAGTGAGAGATAGGGTAGGCTTGAGGCTCATATGGTATCACTTTGCTCCAATTTTTTGTATGTGTTCCTGTATGTAAGAGCTTATCACATCGATTCCTGAGATAAAAGGAAACATTGAAAATCTGTAACTTCAAAAGTTGAGAACTGATGTCAATTAAACGTACAAAATTAAAGGAGTTTGAAAGTGTGATTTCCAAGAGCTTTTCCCACTGGATGATGGGCATTCGACTGAAATTCATAGTCTTGGATATGATAATATCAGATCAAAAGCTGAGTCACAAAGATGAATTAAAGGGAGAGCTTTTAAACAACATAAGGATGTGAAGAGTTAGAAGTGTTTAGGAAGAGTTTCATAGCTGGCTGAAAGCATGAACAGCAGCGTTGGGGAAGGGACTGTTACAAAACATTTATATACAGTAATTAATAAAAGTAAAATTAAAAATGAGTTTACTGATTTGTCTTGTTCTCAACCTCACTGGGACTATAAAGCTCTTTTGATGTTATGGTACAAGGCACTTCTGTAAGTTTCTGTTGCTGAGTACCACGTCACACTCTAGGTCCAATATCAGTATCATAGCGACTAGCAAGAAGGGTGCAATGGATTGTGATGTGGAAACCAGTATGTGAGGAAATAAAAACATAGCAATGGTGAGAAGATATTTACTCCTAAAATTTTGAAGAGATAGTTTTGAGGCATATAGAATACTGTGGAGTTACTGATTGAAGCAAAGTCCATCTCCCTTTTCAACAACAGATTTGATGTTTGTTGAAGGAAAAGACCAAGGAGAAATGGGAACAGTGGGCATAGGTAGTTTGGACAGCTGCTCAAGAAAGATTTTCCAACATTTTGACTGATGGAAGGAGACAGGGCAGATTGGTAACAACAGTAATGTCCAAAGCTGTACATAAATGTAGTTTGATAATCTTTTCTTTCTTGTGTAGATTATAACGCTTGGAGGCAGTTCTGTGGACTGCAGGAAGCCAAGAACATCTCTGAATTAACGCAGATCGTTAACAGCACGTACTTAGCGAGAAGGCTCCTGTCAGTGTACAAGACACCAGAAAATATAGATGTGTGGATTGGTGCAATAGCAGAGCCACTACTACCTAGAGCTCGTGTTGGGGAGCTCTTGGCTTGTCTTCTTGGAAAACAGTTCCGAGTTCTGAGAGATGGAGATCGGTGTGTATGCAAATTTGCTGCCCATGGACTTGACTACCTCCCGATGCTTTGATATTAGGGGATCATGGATTATATTTCCTGTACAGGTGGTGCTCTTTATTTGTGTTGTTGTACGACCTGCCGTACACAATAGGCAACACACAAAATACTGGAGGAACTCTGCAGGCCAGGCAGCATCTAGGGAAAAGAGCACAGTCGACATTTCAGGCTGAGACCCTTCATCAGAACTGGAGAAAAAAAGATGAAGAGTTAGAAGGAGCAGGGAGGGGAGGAAGAATCACAAGGTGGTAGGTGAAACCGGGAGGGGGAGGGGTGAAGTAAAGAGCTGGGAAGTTGACTGGTGAAAGAGATACAAGGCTGGAGCAGGGGGAGTCTAATAGGAGAGGACAGGCGGCCATGGAAGAAAAGAAAAAGGGGGAGGAGCACCAGAGGGGGGTGATGGGCAGGTAAGGAGACAAGTTGAGAGAGAGGAAAGGGGATAGGGAATGGTGAAGGGAGGGGGCATTACCGCAAGTTCGAAAAATCAATGTTCATGCCCTCAGGTTGGAGACTACCCAAACGGAAAACAAGGTGTTGCACCTCCAGCCATCTTGAGAGTAGAAGCAGCCATGAACTGACCTGTCGAAATGGGAATGAGAAGTGGAATTGAAATTGGCAGCCACTGGATGGCACATTGACACAGCTAGTAGAGCTACTGGCTCACAGCTCCAGTGACTCAGATTTAACCCTGACCTCCGGTGCTATCCATGTAGAATTTCCCTATTTTCTTCTTGAATATTTGGGTTTCCAGGGGGTACTCCGGTTTCCTTCTCATCCTTTAGTTTGCCGGTGAGTGGTAGAGCCTGAGAGGTGTTGATGGGGACATGGGGGCTATGTAGCACTAAAATGTCTGTTTCCATGATGCATGACTATGACTTTGTGAGGGGATTCCCTACTACAAATGGAGTTCTGAGAATTGGCCCAGAATGCACACTTATTGAAACAAATCAACTTTCTTGAAAATCAGGTAGCTAACACTGACTTGCTACATTAGAATATGAAGTTTTGGAAAAAATTAACATGGATAGATAGGACCCAAAGAGGTTTGGGATCTACAGTTCTGCTCACGAGCACGGTCAGAGTTGAATAAGATAAAATTCTATGCAGTACATAGATATCTTTTCACAATCAGTTGCCACTGTGGCTGTAATGCCAATTTAAGTGTTTAAGAATTTAGCATGGAATTGAGCGTAACCCTTTAATATACATTCACAGTTCCAGTTCACCATCATGTGGCAAGACAGGCTCCATTAACAGCCTGCTACAATCAAGTAAAAATCTCAAGTAAAACCATGATACCGGCATACTTTTGCACACATTTTTAAAACACTTGCTGTTTTCTTTGCCAGATTTCTCTTTCTTGAGATTGCTGATTCTTGTGGTATATTGCCCTTACATCCGCTGACATCTTGTATTTGGCTGTTTTTAATCAGTCTGCAGAAGTAATGAATGTTAGCAAGTTATGACAAGATAGGTTGGATAAAATTGTCTTTATCTAATTTCTACCTACAGACAACACAAAGTAGTTGTCTTACTGGAGTAGAGGTACTCAAGTTGATACCAGCATTAGCAATCAAACAGATCAAATAACTCAGCGAAATGTAGGAATCAAGACTATGAACGAGGTAATACAAATTAAATTGAGGACAGCAAGATCAATACCACGTCAGGCAAAATGCATTAGTCAATTCCTAGTTGTGACACTTGTTTTCTTTTTGCAAAAGGTTCTGGTGGGAAAACGAAGGTGTGTTTACCAGCCAACAGAGAGAAGAGTTGAGTAAAGTCACTCTGTCCAGAATCTTATGTGACAACAGCAGAGTTCAGAGAATCCCCAAGGATGTGTTTTCACGGAACCAATATCCCAATGACTTTGTACTTTGTGACAGCTCCGCAATCCCCTCACTCAATTTGGCTCCTTGGAAAGAGGCTACAGGTGAGTTGCCATGAACTAATTCTAAAAAGGAATATTTAGATGAGGTACAGTAAGAATGGGGAGGGTAGGGTGGGAACAGTATGCGAAATGGTGAAACCGGCAGGAGTGTTAATAGACATTCTCTCGCTTCAGCAGACTGAGGTACTCACCTGCTTCAAGCAGGCCTCAATCATGCTGGTCGCCAAGACTGTGGTAACCCACCTCAATGACTCTTGTTTAGTAGCACTTACATCCACTTTTTTGAAGTTCTTTCAGAAGTTGGGGATGAAACATTAACTCCTGCCTGAGAAGTGACCTGGATCCACTCAAATTTGCTACTGTCACAAGAGGTCAACAGCAGATGACATTTCATTCACTCTTTACTCAATTCTGGAACATCTGGACAATGAGGACACATGTCAGGATGCTCTTCATTCAGCATTCAACACCAATATCCCCCTAAAACTAATCACTAAGCTCCAATATCTAGGCCTTGATACATCCCTGTGCAACTAGATCTTCGATTTTCTTACTTGCAGGCCCCAGTCAGTACAGATTGGCAATGACGTCTCTTCCACAACCACTACCAGCATCACTGCACGACAAGTCTGTTTACTTAGCCCCCTGTTTTACTCGCATTATACCAGTGACTGTGTGGCTAAGTACAGCTCCAATGCCATATTTAAGTTTGCCAAATCAAAAAGGATGACAAACCAGCATATAGGAGGGAGATTAAAAATCTGTTTGAATAATGCCACAACAACCATCTCTCACTTAACATCAGCAAAACAAAGGAGCATATTATGGACAACTGAGGAAGAACCCAGAGGTCCATGAGCCATTTGTCATTAGGCGATCAGAGGTGTAGAGGGTCAACAACTTTAAATTCCTTGGTGTTACCATACAAGAGGATCTGTCCTGGGCCAGCAAATGCATGACAGTGTCTCGATTTTGTTATAAGCTTTTTAGATTTGGCATGCCATCTAAAACTTTGAGAAACTTCTATAGATGCATTGTGGAGTGAATCATAACTGATTGTGTCATGGCTGGTATGGAACTTCAAAGCCCAGGCATGGAAAAATGTACAAGTGGTCGATACAGTCCAGACCATTACAAGCAAAGCCCTCCCCATCCCATCACTGAGCATATTTACAAGGAGCACTGCCCCAAGAAAGTAGCATTCATCATCAAGGGCCCCCACCAAGAAGGCTATGCTCTCCTCTCACTACTACCATTGGGCAGCAAGTACGGGAGCCTTAGGTCCCACACCACCAGGTTCAGGAAGTTATTATGCTACAAACATCAAGTTCCTGGAGGAGCAAGGATAACTTTAATGACTCTACAATTCATGCTCTTATTTATTTACGTATTTGTGCAATTGTCTTCTTTTGCAAATTGATTGTCATTATTTATGTTTAGTTTTTCATAAATTCTAATGTATACCTTTGCCTTCCCGTATGAAAGCGAATCTCAAGGTAGTATATGGTGACATATACACACCTCGATAATAAATTCACTTTGACTTTGGATAAAATGAATCATAGATAAAATTGGGGCTGTTTAAGAAGCTGAAAGAGTACAAGCTAAAGGCCAGAATGGATGTAGATTAGGGTCTGAGATGAGAACGAGACAATATGTGGAATAACAGCTTGAGTTCTGAATTTGATTCCAAATTATGAACATCCATTGACAAAATATAATTGATAAGTGCATACTAAGTAGAATAGAAATAATCACTATTTTATCTTAAAGTACTTGCGGACAATAGCGCCATTCACGGTAACAGCTTTGGAGAAAAAAATACTAATGTTATATGTTCTTTATTACGTATTCCTGAATATTCACAAAAATGAAATTACTTTTTTTAAAAAAAATAACTGGAACCAATTGCTAGTTTATATAAAAAGATGATTAATCAAATAAAATTCCCTCAGAGTTCGCAACATTCTCTTTCCCACCCTTGGTATTCATCAGCAATGAATGTTTATACCTCAGTCAGACCTCACAGTACATGGGATCACCTTACATCAATAGCAGTCCTTTTAACAAAGCAAAGCCACATGGTGTACATTCTGAGGCTAATTTCCAAGTCTGATTGGCCAGTGTAAGACCTCAACTGCTGGGAACATACATGAAAAACATTCAAGCATCATTGTGAATATTTCACCCATTTTTCTAATTTTTTTCTCTCTCAGATTAATACCAGTCTTGGTCTAAACCACAAAGTAGGTGATGTAATACTGGCTACTCAAATCACTCATTGGCCAGAATTCAGTACCATTGACTTTACATTGATGACACAGCTGAAGTTCTACAGAAATGCTTTAAAACAGATATGAATGTTTTAATTTTAAAAAGCTATTCTTTTCCTTGCATTTGTGTCTGTCACATTTCTACCCTTTTTGAATCCAGCACAATTGTTGACAATAATTTACTGAGTCCTGAAAGATGTCAGTGAAGAGCCTCATTCACTTCCATGCAATGTATATATTCCTCAGAAGACATTTAAAATGTCACCAAACTCCCCTAATTTTAGGTTACTGAAATGAGTTAGAGCAATCTGATCTCAGTGTTCAGCATTAGAGAAATTTGCTGATAGCCACAGCTCAGTATCACAGCTGATGTATTTACCGACTGTGGGATTGTTTGTTGGAAATATACAAACTAATCAAAAGCAAGCTGATAAAACAACCTCAATTCTTAGAGATGACTGCAATTATGATTTACTAAACTTATAAATCCAACAAAATTCATTGTTACAGTTATGTGAACCAGTCAAATGATTTGTTCCAACCGTAACAAAAATTCCAAATATTTAACACTGATCTATCTTGTTCTGATTTTGTTCACCACGGTATGCAAATTGTTACCATTTCAGTAGCTTGATGAAGTTGTTTCTACTTTTCACAGAAACTGCTTGTGGGGAAGTCCCCACGGTGGAAAACGCACATTTCTTCTTCTGCAAAACATCATTCCATTTTGAATGTAATGTTGGATTTAATCTTGTTGGACCTCCGTCTATAACCTGCAATCCTTTGACTGGAAGATGGAGTTCTGCAGCACCCAAATGTAAAGGTATCATGGGGTTCTTCCTCCTATCCTTTTTAAATCTGAACACTCGCACAGCACAACTACAAACATGTACAATGATTTGTGAGAATTGCTGGTAGACCGGCTGCCTACGTCATGATTCTGAAATTGCTCTCCACCCAATTGGAACTTACTTAATTAAAAAATAACCTTTTTTGATTCACTGCCCATTTAACAGTCATAGTATGTTGAGCCTGAGAGACTGAATAATGATTATCTGACATTAGAAAACTTTAAAAGAAAATTATCCAAATATCCTGAAGAATCATGGTCTGATGCACAGGGTAGTACAGAGGATGAAAAGAGTAGGGGCAGAGTAGGTTTAAGTAACACCAAACTTGCACATTTTAGGAAATAAAGATAATGGAATTTCACACTTACATCTCAGTTGAGTATAATTTTAACTACAAAACACTATAGTGAAGATTGTAGCAGCAAGGGTTTAGTAGAATTGACTTGATCAACTTTAGCCAGAGTGCCAAGTGCATGATTAACCTTTGCCTAGCCATGAACCCCTCACCATTACAGAAGTAATCTTCAACAGTTCCATTCACTCCAATTTAGCTTTCCTGAACAGCTGAAAACTGAATAGACAAAAACATAAAACAATATTTTGCTGAAGATTTGGGCTCTGAAATACTCTAGTTTCTCACCAAACTCTTCCAGTACATTCAGATCACCCAATAATGTGAAACGTTTGTGAAGTATGTCTCATCCATAAAATTGAGGCTTAATTAAACTACATACAACTCCATCAAACTCCTCTCAATTATGGTAAATGAGAAGAACCTGTTACAGATATTGCTAAGTGGCAATTAGTTGGTAAAGAAAAACTTCATTTCATCAAGTATCATCAAGGTGCTTTAATAAAATTGACTTCCTGCAGTTATTGGCATACAAATACTTCATAACACATTTATTTCTTAAATTTTCAATATAGAAAACAACTCAAAGAGTTCCAGCCTTCTCATCACAATGCTCGTAACTGTCTGTGGCTGTGTTTTCATTATCCTACTGACAGCGACTGGTTTTCAGAGGTAATAATCCATTCATTAATATTCAATTATATTAACAGAGTCATAGAGTAATGCAGCACAGAAACACCCATGCCCTCTGAACCTTTTCTATCTGTATACTTAGTCAAATACCTTTCAATGTGAATAGCTGGCATGCACAATTGTCAACTGGTTAAAAATGTTCAATCAATTTTTTTAAAATATACATATGTTCTTTTTAATCTAGATATCAAAGAAGACACAAAGACATGAATGAAACTGTAATCAAATGTGGATTGTGTGTTAACTAATTTTCATCAAAATGATATCTTGCAAGATAACAGCATTGAATTTACACAGATGCCATTCATAACCTGGAAGTCGCAACAACTCCATTGTCTAGGTTTCATCATTCTCTACAAATGCCTCCATTCACTGAATCCCCATCTTTTTGAAGATGTTCAAACATGCAGACTAGATGGCATGAAGGCATTTTATCCCCTTCTAATTTCATATACTAATCTTATAATCAGAGCCAACTCTTCCTCCACATTTCCTCTCTTGATCCACCTCTACCTCTCTAAGATATGCCTTGAAGATAAAACCATTGTGAAGTTCTTCACCAGAAATACCCGTGGATCACTTCTGATCACAAGTTTAACGATCATGACACGAACTCAGATTTTGAAGTCTACAGTGATCTTTCAGTTATCTAAAAATTTACACCATCTTCAAAGCATGGGTCAATATTGTGATGTAATGTACCCCAAATTTCAGCTCAACTGATGTTTAACAATTTCAACACTACCTAGAACAAAGATTACCAAATGACTCTCACCTAACTCTTCTTAAACTGCCACTGTGCAGAAAAATATGCAAGCTAAAAGATAAACTTAAGCACATAGGCAGGATTTCTTTGACTTCCTCAAATCCACATAAAAACCACCAGGGTATGGTATCACCAAGAAGTTCCTAATTATGTTTAGACACTGTCCAGACTTTGAATTGTATCATTATTCTTTCACTGACAATGTCTAAATACTGAAATTCCCTATGTGATAACACAGTTGAACTACAGGCACAAGCTCTGCAGCAATGCAAAGATATGGCTTAATAACACTCTCAAGAGTACCTAGGAACTGGCAATGCATGCTGGCACTTCCAGCAATTCCCACCTCTCCTAAATATAAAAAAGATGATCAGCTGTGCTTGTGCAACTATTGACCAACACAGGCAGAACGTGTCCTTGTTTCTGCTTCTGTAAAATACAGAGAGACTCCGCTGTACTGGAATTTCTCAGTCTTTCAGTAAAGTGGTCGGGACTTCCCTTTCTCTAAAAAAATTGTTTATTTGCTGCAAAATGCAACTGGAGTAAAGTATAAACACGAGAAAGTCTGCAGATGCTGGAAATCCAATGCAATGCACACATACACAATGCTAGAAGAACTTTTCAGGCAACATCTATGGAAATGAATAAACAGTCGGCGCTTTGGACAGAGACCCTTCTTCAGTAAAGTATGCTTGTATTACAAGAAGCCTATTGTTTCTGTGAAATGTGTTTAGTTTTGAAGAAATTTATTTCTCTTTCTGTAAAGAGACCTCGAACATTTCTTTCTGCAGCTGAAAAATGCACAATGAAATCTTAGCAATCACTGCAATTCTCAGCTATAGTTTTACACTCATACGCATGAAGTGACTAGATAGTTCAATCATCATCTTATTTTGTAGGCATCCCTGCAGGCAGAAAAAAAGGACTCAATTTCAAACTTCTTAAATAATACCACATAAAATACACAAGGCTTTTTAAAGGTTAACACACATACAGTTAGTAACTACAAAAGGCAAATCACACAACTCAGAAAGCATAAATCAACAATGTTGCTCTATTTATATCGGCAAAATTCGTTGCAGGTGTATGTTCATCTCCTCAACTCTTCACTCCTCATTGCTGTGAGTCACCTCAATCACACCGCCTTGATCAATACTTAATTGAGTTCAGTTAATTATCACACACAAAGAATAAAAGGAATGATACACTGGTTGAATTATTTCATGTTGATAGGGCCTTAACAATTATGATTCCAATTTCCATGTAAGCAGCTTGACCAATTATTCTTCCTAATGTCACTCCATCGTTAGCATTTGTAGAAAAGCAATGAGATCAGTTTTAGATTTGAGCTCAGCCCACAGCTATGCACAGAACAAATAGGAAAATCTAAATAACCTCATATCATCTCAAACACCTCGTCATTTTACAATTAAATTTAGATTTGGGAAACCATTCTATAACTTCTTGTATATGTGATTACTTCATATTTGCACTGGCTGAAACTGAATTTTGAATAAAGTTCGGTTCTGTTCCCATTCTTTCAGCAAACCTATTGTTTGAACAGTGGCTTAAATATATCCAGCTATGAACAGTAAAAGGACAATACATTAACTTAAAATCAAACATTTAACATATAAGTGAACAAGTCCAATGCGATTCTGTAAAGCTCATAAAATTCAGTATGTCAATGAGAGGAACAAAAGTGAAATATTGTAATCCAATAATAATAATAATAAAGCATATTGGAAAGTTGGGTCCATGGATCTTCAGAATAGGAATAAATAAAGGTTTTTTTTTCTGTTTTTACTCTGTTTAATGTGTTTCAATAGAATGAAGATTGTATTCCAGTTTAGTATTCAGCATAAACAAGCATCCAAACTTTCTGGAACTGGAATCTCAATGAGTAAGAGAGCTGAGAAAGAGTGGAAACTTTGTCAATAATGCCTCTCAAAGTATAACTTCAGCATCTGAAATAAAAAGCTACAGCTATGTAGCCACTACAAAATCTGCACGCTTCTATTTGAGATTACTTCTTTTATATGTCTAGCAAAGGACCCGAAATAAATTGCTGTACGTATCAGAAAATATTGAGAATCCATATTCAACATTATTGCAGTTTATCTTGAGTGTATTTATTGTCCTGGTAAAATTATCAAAGTTATATCTTGCGGTAAAGTTTGTATCTATATATTTGTTTAAGTTGAAGATCAAGTTAGCCCTAAGAAAATTTCAACACTCGGCCATTTTTAAATTGAACTCATCTGGTGTTTCTCGCCTCTTGATGGAAAATGCTTCACATGCTGCCTCTGCTCTGGTGGAACCATTTCACAGAGCTGTTGTCAACCTATATTGTATCCTTCTCAATAGTATAACAGTATCATTCACCAAGAATTACATGAAAATAAAGAAGCCATGTCTCCAACCTGATGGCATGAACATTGACTTCTCTAACTTCCGCTAATGCCCCACCTCCCCCTCGTACCCCATCTGTTATTTATTTATATACACACATTCTTTCTCTCACTCTCCTTTTTCTCCCTCTGTCCCTCTCACTACACCCCTTGCCCATCCTCTGGGTTCCCCCTCCCCCTTTTCCTTCTCCCCGGACCTCCTGTCCCATGATCCTCTCATATCCCCTTTGTCAATCAACTGTCCAGCTCTTGGCTCCATCCCTCCCCCTCCTGTCTTCTCCTATCATTTTGGATCTCCCCCTCCCACTTTCAAATCTCTTACTAGCTCTTCCTTCAGTTAGTCCTGACGAAGGGTCTCGGCCCAAAACGTCAACTGTACCTCTTCCTAGAGATGCTGCCTGGCCTGCTGCGTTCACCAGCAACTTTGATGTGTGAAGCTAGGTTATGCCTTCACTTAGCCTTCTTGTCAAAAGGGCTGTTATAACAAAATGTATCCAAGTCATTGCCAAAACTCTGATTCAACTACTAGCCTTCAGTCCAGTTTTAGAAACTCAATGTGCTCAGATTTTCCCCAGTTCTTGTTAGTACACCAGTTTTGCTCTCCAAGTACCAAATTCTAGAGACCCACCTAGTTTTCAAACTGCTGAGGAAGTGTAGAGGGAATGCAATTTTTCCATTACAAGTGCTGGGCTCAAATTATGTTACAATTACAACTTAAGTGTTTGAAACTTGAAGGAATTTCAGTGATGCATTCAGTAACAGCTCCACTATCTTTGAAATCCAAACCAGCAGTAGCATACCCGTGTCCTGCATTTGTGATGTCTCGGATTTAGTAAAATGGCAAAATTACCCAAGGCAAAGAACTTCTGAAGTTTCACCTTCCAGCATTGCAGAGACCTTAGTCAAGAAAACAGCTGCTGGCAGGTTAATGCCTGCTCACATGAAACCTATACCATTTGGAGGCTATTTCACTAGCAAGTTACCTGCCCTAAATATCAGTCCTATGCAAGTCATCAGCTCCGAACCAACTATCTAAGATGTGAGCAAGGAAAGCAATGGTCTACATTCTTGTTCAAATGTAAATTTGTACACATCAGCCAGAAAAAAATGATTTATTTCCTTCATGCAGCTTCCTGTTCAATGTCCCAATTCACCTGGGAAAAATGTTAAATGGTACACACACTACCATGAATTAGCTTGAGATCTTATTGACATACTTGGGCCTCGATAAAGGTACAGCATTGAATCTCAAACTCAAGTCACTGACTACCTAATGAAACTGTCAGTGGAGTGATAGACGGTGATCAGAGCATGAATTCTGCCACCGGTCACTCTCTGAGTTAAAATTAAATGTTCTGTATCAGAACAACAGAGAAGGTACCTGCTTATGATTTATGGCTTGGTGGCAGGTTATTATTAGACCTTTGATTTATTATAACAGATTGGTTATGATACCAGAGGTATGAGCTTCAGCAGGATAATAGCATTTTCACATTCCTGACACTCGTATTCCTACTTTGCTTTGGATATTCATTATTCTGTGCATAAAATATCCAAGATCCCTTTATTAGATTCCAATCTATAATTTATTAGCATGCTAAAAATACAATGTTATTGTGCCCATCGACTTCAGTTTGTTTATACAAAGAAGCAAATGATCAACTTTACTCATTTTCTTTTAGATACATTGTAGAACGTATTAGACATTTGTATAAATGTATAGTCAGCCCAAACCAAACTGAAGAAAAAGAGAATTCCCTTCATCCCATTGGCATTTCATTTGGCAAAAGTGCATTTTTTGCTCTCCAATAATACAAACACTGGAACTAATTAATAACAATTGAAATAGTCAATTAAAAAATAAACTCTCCACACACCTTAAAGGAGCACTTTTTCCTCTAGGGAAAAAATGTTTGGAAAACACAGTTTCTAAGAGATAGAAGATGAAGGGTCAGGAGGATGCCATGCCATTTTGGAATGTCAACATCTCAGATGCCATGCTATCATATAACAATGTGATTTATTGTTTTCCTTATATTTTTAAGCAAAGGTTCCCCTGCTTAATATCCCACTTGTTATGATATTGAACCATACTGACAAGCTGAGTTGTCTGCGTTCAGATTAATCTAGATCCACATCACAGATGCAGAGGCAAATAAGGCAGGGAAACCTTACTGGAAAATCCAACTGTGGATATCAACTGAATAGACAACCAGGGTCTACTGAGACACATCCTGTTTAAATAAGGAGTTCTCACTCACTGAAGACTGACTCTAGCACCAACCACAGGACTCTAGCACTTGTCAATCCCAGCACAAAACAGTACCCTAAGATACAAGTGGAGAAAGTTGTTGTAAATTATTTTTATTAAGGCTTACCAAACATTTAACAATGCTCCTTTAGTGGCAATGGATAGACGATAAAGACTATAATCCATTGTTTATAATAGATGGATTATAAATATTTTTATACATATTAAACATCGATAGGAATGATACATCGTGACTTCCTGGAAGTTATTGGAACCCATTCTCAGGATGCCATGCTTCGCCACGTCTTTACACAAAACATATGTGATATGTGGAGATTTAACATGAAAACACTTACTGCTCAGGAGGCTAGTTACCAAAAAAATGGTACACCCAGAAATGTAGGAAGAAAGAATAGACATGAAGACACAATGTTCTCCAGATTGACAGATAATGAAACCATTCTGTGAGAAATGGACGGTAAGGGAATGTGAAGAATCTACTGATTCATGGGCCCTGAGGTAAAATATTTATTGAACAGCAGAAAGGGAAGAGACACTAACGTAATAGTGTTGGGTCAAGGTGCCTCTTATATATTATTAGTTTTAGTGGACACTCTCATTATTGGTTCTCTAGTACTCTAACAGGTGTTCCCAACTTAATGGTGTTGGTCCATGGCATAAAAAATGGTTGGAGATCCCTGCTGTAGGATGCGCATCAGTGGGAACATACAGCACAATATGCCAATAATGAGATAGTAGATTCTTGCAAAAGTACAGTGGCAAATACATAAAGTTATAGGAGCTCAAAAAAAAACAATGACAATGATTTATGGCAATAATAGGCAACTGGGTCTGTCAACTGACGGAGGCATTTGTGTATGCAGCAGTGTTACTGCAACTTCACAGTGGTAAAATTTATATTTTTATTTATTTCACTACTTATCTATAAACCTTCCTTTCCATCCACCCCATTCCTATAACACCCTCAACCTTGCACCCATAGGCTCCCAAAACTGTTTATTTTGATGAGGTACAGCTGTATGGGCACAGGTCATTTTCTGGTATGTGGGCTAGGTATTAATTATTTATCAACATTGCGCCTGTTGTTTCCAGCTGGAGGGAAAGTAGCGTGGGACCTTCTTCCCCAGGTTGTCCTAAAAGCGTGCTCCCACACATGTTTGGGCCATTGTCTACTCCAAACAGGGGAGGCAAGTGGCACCACTGCCAAACATTTTGATTGATTTATTTCAGTGATCTTGTGACCTACATGAGGTGTGTTACTTATGCAGCTCCCTTTGTACACTGCAGGACAGTGTAAGTCTTTGTGCGAGTCATCTATTATTTAACACATTTTGCTTAACTTGAGTTTGTGGGATTTGTATGGTTAGTTTTTAATATCCATGTGAGCTTGAGGTACTCTTGCACATTGTTATACTGGTGTGGTCACTTTACCTCACACACTTTACACCATCTGAGATGTACTTTATGTGAAATCTGACTTGCCTCTCTATGTACAATGTTTTTAAACAAAACTTTGTCTGTCAATAGAATTTATTATAACTTTAAATGACCTTGTCGGATTGCCTGCTTTAAAGAGGTCCAGAACCTGCCTGTAATCCTGGCCCAGTGGTTACAGTAATGTCATAGGTGACAGATTGTTTATGTAGAAACTGTTTTACAAAATTCACAAACACAGTCATTGAACTGCTGGTTTCACTTTAGAGATGGTGTCTGATGTAATTATGTCAGCATAAGGCAACTGCTTTTTGGTTTGTTCATAATGGAAGTAAACATCTGTGGCTTTTGTTAAGCACATAAAGTGACTCTCGCATGTTTTATTCACAACCTCCTACAGTACTATGGCTAGACCTTGCGGAGAGCACAAAGGCAACATGACAATGTGGACATGTTTGTTAATGTACTGGAGAGAGATTTCCAAAGGGGTGTTAGAGCAGAGTGGTCATTGCTGGACTGGCCTTAATGCTACATCTTGAACTTGCAAGGTAGCCACTTTTAAGGAACTTAATCAACACATCAACCTTGTGTTTCCGCATATTACAGCAAATCTTGTACCTTTTGCTGCTCAATTCTCTGGCATAGCATCGATACTAATGTCTCCTAGCATGAAAGAGTAAAAAAAATTCAACAAGTTTTACTTAACTGCCCACCCTCAAGGTTTTTCATGAGCTGGTGTTGAGCTCATCAATGCAGATATAATCAACTGATTATTATTCATGCCAGAGTCCAGAATCGTGGGCAGTGGGGAATCCACAAGAAAATTAAGGGAATATTACATTAAAGGGAATAAACACTTTCCTTCAGTTGATTCTCCATAGATATTTGTCTCCATGTTACATAAGGTTCTTGACTATTGTGAATAGAGAACAAAGTTACAGGTTAAAAAATAATAAAAATTTACCCTGTATACATATATATATATATATATATATTCACAGTCTTTCAGCATCGATTTTTGTTTAAAAATATAGCACAAGGCCAGGATATAGGAGGTACTAAATTCTGAATACATTACCACACTTGCTCAATTCGTCTTTTTCATGAAAGCAAAGGGTTCTTGTTTACAGAAGACATTATTTCTTCCATTGTTTAAATCAATCGTTTGTAATTAATAGCCCCTCAAAATTCAATTGTGTAGCCTAGCGCTAAATCTGGAACACAAACTTA
Organism: Mobula hypostoma; assembly: GCF_963921235.1. Lineage (NCBI taxonomy): Eukaryota > Metazoa > Chordata > Chondrichthyes > Myliobatiformes > Myliobatidae > Mobula > Mobula hypostoma. The sequence continues at coordinate 53,446,344 of NC_086107.1, forward strand.
GGGACTATGACTCCTCAGTAAAATACCCTAGTTTAGCAATTGACATTTCCTTCCTCAGCTTCATAACTTCCCAGTACATCTGTTCCACTGCAAAGAAAACAAAACAATTTATTAGGGCAAGTTTGAGTACCCACTCTGTTCTCACCCTGTGCCCAGCATGCACCTCCCCCACAATCTTATTGCTAACCTCAGTCAGAGACTCCAGGTGGCTTGTGGAAGAATTCCACACCTTCCTTCAAACTTCTTACTATTGTTTTCACTTCCCACTTTATTCCCACTCTTTAGTTAATCCTTTGCAAATTTAGAAATCCCAAACAGGCCACTATAGGTCCCAAATCTTCATTATTGATTTTTAATGAGGGGGGGAAAAAAGATTATGTTCTTACCATCTTGTCGGACCAGGCCTTGCTGAATATACCGGATATATGTCAAAAAGTTGCAAACAGCAGTAATCTGAGAAAGATATAGTAACAATTATTAAGACAAATAAACATGCAGCAAAGCTCCACATATACTGTAGATACACGATTTCTGATCTTTTAAAACATTAAACAACTCCCCCTGAGAACGTCATGAGAATTTTACCTTTGGATGCTGACAGAAATTATGTTGGATTCAATTTTAAAAATTAAGTTTTTCTCTGAAACTGATGAATCTAATATAGTAAAAATATCAATGTGTGATCTCTCATCACCACTGGCCGCACTAATGAAAACAAAGAAACAAAACCATAAAATGTATGCTAGATTTAAAGCATACACTGAGAAATCACAAACACTGCTACATATTATAGGGAACTCAGCACCAAATGTAGCCAAGAAAAGTTCACCTTGTACATGGAGACTTCACATCTTCATGCATATTGCGTGCGGCAAAGAGAAACACAGGGCACAGATATACGTGCCTATAAATTACAGCAACTGGAGAATGAATCAGAGATTGGCAGTGGGAAACGACTGAATTTGGAACTGGTAACTGAAATAGGGGAAATGCAGAGGGAACTCATGACATTGTTTGCTTGGGGTAGGGGGAATTGGCTACACATCTGCAGGAGAGATGTGGTAGATGTGGATTGGTGCAGTGCGATAGGAAAAGATCATGAAGAAAGAAGGCTGGTCATTCATTTACATGGCAAGCCTCCTTGTCCAGCACTGCACTGGGAAGACCATATTGTTCCAGTAATGCTCAATGCCAGGTGCCTCTGAGACATGGTTCAATTTCATCTGCAATGCTCCAGTAGCATTTTTGCACAGAGAATGACATCAGACTCTCTATTTGCTAATCTAGCATGGAAACTGCATTGGAGCACAAAGGTGACTTGTACTTGAAAGAGCCCTGTCAAAATTCTGAACTGACACAAAACAATCTGCAAATGCATCTGTGGGAAAGGAAACAAGAGTTCTGACAAAGGGTCATAGGTCTGAAAAGTTAACTTTTTCTTTCCTCTTCCCACAGACACTGCCTGACTTCCTAAGTATTTCCAGCATCTTCTGTTATTATTTCAGATTTCTTTCATCCGCTGTTTCTTTGATTTTTCACAACCTGGAAATATTTGTTAATGCATTTCAGTGGGAAGAAAACACAATTCTCAGTTGCAGAATTATGGAAACATCATATTTAAAGAGGAATAAAGTAGAGAAAAGATCACTACCCTCATTATTCATTTTCACCAACTCCTCAAAGAAAACTCAAATTTATAAGACAAGGTTTACCCCCAATTAAAGTCACACTGACTACCCCACTAATAAGTCCATGCATTTCCAAAATGCAAACAGATCTCTACGAATTTCCTCTGATAGTTTCCAACTACTGGTGTAAGGCTTTCTGGCCTGTAATTTGCTAGATTGCTGCTCTTCTTAAAACAAAGGAACAATACTAATTATTCTCCAGTTTTCTGGAGCCCTGCCTGTGACTAACAGACATAGAAAGTTCTCTGTCAATCTCCTCCATTGCCTCCCTCCGTATCCCAGGACAGATTTCATCAGGCCTTGAGGACTTGGCTACCTTAAAGTTTTTCAAACTGAAACTATTCTTCCTAATATTGATATGCTCTAGAATATCAACCTAACCTCTCTGATCGCACCATCGTCCAGTATTCCTTGGAGATTACTGCTGTGAGTTAGTCATTAAGGACCCTGCCTATTCCTCTGGCATGAATTCCCTCTTTGTCCTTGTGTGGAGCAACCCCTTCCTTAGTTTCCGTTTTGCTCCCAAGGTTCTCCTTAATCCTACTTGCCAAGTTTAACTTCTTTCTTGATACCCTTAAATACTCTTCAAGGGCCTCGTCCTATTTCAGCTTCCTAAACCTTATATATGAACTTCCTTTTACTTTTTGAATACAATTACAATATCAAAATATAAATCAGACCTTTTCAGGGTAGTAAATAGTGACTTAGGGGATAATCAGGGAATAACATTGCTCAGTTCTCGGCTATTCCCAGACACAACGATTTGAATGAGGGAAACAATGGTAATAGTTCTAAATTTGTCAACAATTTAAGACTGTGTGTGATTATGAATTGAGAGGATGATGGAAAGAGGCTTCAAGAAAATACAGACCAGTTTAATGAGTGAGCAAATATCTGGCAGTTGCAGTTACTTCATATTCATGGATAAAGAATATAAAGTAAAAGGCAAAATTGAAAGACAGAGTATTATTTAAATAGGGATAAATTGGGAAAAGTTGATGACCAAAGGAATTTGGGTGTCCTTGTACTCAAGTCACTGAACAAGTGCCAAGTTCGCCACTCTGCCATTCTGAATACAGGGGCAAGTATCACACTACGATCATACATGGTCTTGGTAGGTTAACTTCTACAGGAACTTATGCAATTTTTTTCTCCTTCCCACAAAAAAAATATACTTGCCATAGTTCAATGAAGATTCTTGAGATGATGCACTGTTATGTGAGAAATATTAAGTTAACTAGATCAGTATTCGCTACAGTTTAGAAGAATGAGAGGACAGCTCAGTAAAATATACAAAATTCTGACAGAGTTTGAGCAGCAGTTTGCGTTAAGGTTTTTTTCCCTGGCTTGGGGCTCTGAAACCAAGAGTCACAGTCTCGAGTTATAAGGTAAAATGTCTTGGACTGAGATGAGGAGAAATTTCTCCACTCAACTAGTGAATTTGTATCGTTCATTATCACAGAATATTGTAAATGCCAAGTTAGTGAATATATTTCCAAACGAGAGAATCTGCAGATGCTGGAAATTTACACAACACACACAAAATATTCTGAACCTGAGGAGAGGAGAAGATGGCGCCGTGACACAGCTCACAGCGGTCACTCCAGTGGTGATGTCTGTTATTTTTCAAGTAGGGTGCCGTGCACAATCCTGATTCGATGGAGACGGACGTGAGAGCACAGAGGAACCTCTGGTGAAACTTCTGAAATGCCTGCTTCGCTGCTGCTGCTACTGTGTGGTCCAGAATCTCCGAAGGGGAAGGCCCCGAGTCCTCGGCTTTGCTTGTCGTTCGGCGGCCGGGGCGGGGTCGAAATGCTCGGTGTCGAAGGGCTGGTCAGAGGCTCGAAGTTTTCAGACGGACTCAGAGTCCGCTGCGGTCGGGTGCTTCCAATGGTGCTGCATCGACAAGTTTGCGGCGCTTGGAGGTTCATGGCGGGGAGAGTTTCTCCCTTCTACCATCTGCGTGAGATGATGAGGCTATCAGGACTCTGAGACTTTTTTTTACCGTGCCCATGGTCTGCTCTTTATCAAATTATGGTGTTTCTTTGCACTGTTGTAACTATATGTTATAATTATGTGGTTTTGTCAGTTTTAGTCTTGGTTTGTCCTGTGTTTCTTGTGATATCATTCTGGAGGAACATTGTATCATTTTTTAATGCATGCATTTCTGAATGACAGTAAACGAGGACTGAGTGCCCTCAGTCTAAAAATGCTGGAGGAACTCAGCAGGCCAGGCAGCATCTCGGAAAAGTGTACAGTCAACATTTCAAGCTGAAAACATCGACTGTACTCTTTTCCTAGATGCTGCCTGGTCTGCTGAGTTCCTCCAGCATTTTGTGTGTGTTGGTGAATATATTTATAGGAAATAGATGGATTTCTATAGAAAAAAGGCATCAGGGAGTATAAAAGCAGGAATATGGTATTGAATTAGAAAATCAGGTGTGATTACACTGAATAGAAGAGCAGGCTCAAGGGGCCAAATGGCCGCCAGTTCTTTGTGTATTTCTATGTTTTCTTTGCTGATTAGATAACAGTTATCTTTCTCTTATCTGAAAACAGTTTTGAATCATCAGTTCTATCTGACACATCACATTACAGCATCCTTTCATCTTGTGCGTACCCTGGTCCTGCAGGATGGTGAAATGTAGAAATAACTTCCTGAGTCTCCCAGCTTGATGCGATGCTTACAGGTTCTGGACAGGCCACTCAATGCGCATTTCCTGTGAAGGAGGGGCAATAATGTCAGAAAGGAATACACCTTGCTAACTTACTGACAGAATAATATATTTGCCAGAGATAACATGTATTATTCCAACAAGCAAGGTCCACCAAGTATCTAACCTGGGCCTGCAAAACTTTGGATTGGACTTGAATTTTTTCATTATTATTCCTTTTACAGAAAATATGACATCATATCTAACCGATTTCTCTGGAGAAATGCACAATAATTTCAGTTAAGACAATCTTCAAAATGAACTACTGCTGTCCTCATTGAAATAAAAACACAACTAATTTGCCAGTGTCCTTCTGGGTGAGACATGTGACTCAATAGTTCCATTTAATGTCAGAAATGAATGCAATATACATCCTGAAATTCTTGTTCTTCACAGACATCCATGAAAACAGAAGAGTGCCCCATAGAACGAGTGACAGTAAAAACATCAGACAGTAAAAAACCCTCCCCCACTCACCCCTCCCATGTACCAGCAACGAAGCAATAACCCTCCCCACCCATTCCTCCCAAAAAATCAGCATCCTCCATCCACCAAGCAAACTGTACCACAGTCGCCAATAAAGACCACAAGACCATGAGACCATGGGACATAGGGCAGAAATAGGCCATCTGGCCCATCGAGTCTGCTCTGCTATTCAATCATGGCCGATCCTTTTTTTAAAAAAAATTTCCCCCTCAACCTCAGTTCCCAGCCTTCGCTCCTTAACCTTTGATGCCATGTCTAATCAAGAACCTATCAATCTCTGCCTTAAATACATCCAAAGACCTAGCTCCACAGCTGCATGTGGCAACAAATTCCACAAATTCACCACTCTTTGGCTAAAGATATTTCTCCACATCTCTGTTTTGAAAGGGCATCCCTCTATCCTGAGGCTGTGCCCTCTTGTCCTAGACTCTCCTACCATGGGAAACATGCTTTCCACATCTACTCTGTCTAGTCCTTTCAACATTCGAAAGGTTTCAATGAGATCCCCCTCATCCTCCTGAATTCCAGTGAGTACAGACCCAGAGCCATCAAACGTTCCTCATATGATAACCCTTTCATTCCCGGAATCATCCTTGTGAACCTTCTCTGGACCCACTCCAATGCCAGCACATTTTTTCTATGATGAGGGGCCCAAAACTGTTCACAATACTCAAGGCAAGACCTCACCAGTGCCTTACAAAGACTCAGCATCACATCCCTGCTCTTGTATTCTAGACCTTGTGAAATGAATGCTAACATAGCATTTGCCTTCCTCACCACCAACTCAACCTGCAAGTTAACCTTCAGAGTGCTCTGCACAAGGAATCCCAAGTCCCTCTGCATCTCAGATTCCAGGATTTTCTCCCCGTTTAGGAAATAGTCCGCACATTTATTTCTACTACCAAAGTGCACAACCATGCATTTTCCAACATCGTATTTCATTTGCCACTTTCTTGCCCATTCTCCTAATCTGTCTAAGTCCTTCTGCATCCTACCCGTTTCCTCAACATTACCTGTCCCTCCACGAATCTTCATATCATCTGCAAACTTGGCAACAAAGCCATCTATTTCATCATCTAAATCATATATATATATACAGCATAAAAAGAAGTGGTCCCAATGCTGACCATCATCTGCTGTGCAATTTAAAAACCAATCATTCACCCAACAACTCAACATTCCACAGGCTCTCTCTCTCTCCCTAATAAATGAAAAAAGAGCTGCTCCCTTTCACAGCAAGAGGGGAGACATAACAAAACTACTCACTGATTTACAGTGTTAAAAGCTTTTCTTTCCCCCTCACCCAAGTTCTCCCACGGGGGGGGGGGGGGGAGAGAGGGAGAGGGATTCAGAAAAAAATTGGAAGAGGTGTGATGTCTCCATAACAGAATAAAACGTGACATGAAGTCATCCTGTCAAAATTAAATTACAACAGCCAAAATTATATTTGTGAACAACATGCTGGATATCACTGAAAAGTTTTTAAAAATTAAAATTAATGACTTTTTTTTTCCATTGGATCAAAGAAAATTAAATAATATTAACACATCCTCCTTCTCCTCTTTTCCTGGCTATTACATAAAATTGCATAGCATACATATCCAGACATTCAGCCAAGTCCAGGCCAGAGTTTATGTTTCTCTCAGCCCATCCTTCCTCAACTAACAGCATACCTCACTGTTACTCTTTTCCCCTCTAACACTTATCTAGCTTCCCCTTAAATGCATCTGCGCTCTGCTCTTCAACTTCCTCCTATTGGTCAAGAAACTGTTCGCGAGTTCCTTATTTGATTTCTTGTTGAATATCTTGCATTGCAATTCATTACACTGAAGATTTTTTTTGTGGTTCATCTCAAAATCTCTCAATTTTAAATCCTCCATTAGGCCACTTTCGGACAGGAAAGGCCTAACCACCATCCTTAACCAATATGTTTATATTATTTTGTTTCTTTTATCTTATTCCCTTTTTTTGCTTACTTTTCAAAACCTGTGTGATTATGCATCACGCTAGAAACTTCTTTTGATGGACAACAAAACTAGGCCAAATTTCCTGCTACACGTGTCTCCACTAATCTGTTGACCAACCAGTTCACCAGACACCACTGTTTTTAGTCCCTTGTTGTGATGCCGAGTTTTCCATTGAACTTAAAAACCCAGTGGAATCACCAACTGTTTACATTAGTTGATCATTCAGTGTATCTACTCCGTGTAGGCATGAGCTGGCACATCACAAGGACAATTATAATCTTAATCACAGTTTAATGATTTTAAGTAAAAGTTTGCAAGATCAGCTGCTTAATACTTTGTTACAACTTTGGCAGTTCGCTGTGTTCTTGACTGCATGACTTAACACTGAGTAAAATATGCAGCCCAGCATATGCAGAGATGTTGAGTTTTTAAAAAGCTGTAAAAACTCTTAAAGAGTACCGGGTGATAATAATCATTTAAAAAAAATTAAATGGCTGGCTACATCAGAAAGACTGATGAGATTGGTTACACAATGGATAATTGGCTCATGTACACTGAGCTATTGGAACAGTATTTTGAAGCAAATGAAATAGCCAATGAGAAGCGAGGGATGTGGCTGAATGGAAGAGATTGAGCATTGTCAGTTCGGTAATGGACTTAATGATACAGTAAGAGATTGTTTTGTGTGTTGAATTTTAAAAGAAAGCATTCAAAAACAGCTCCTAACTGAAACACAGCTTACATTAAAATGACCCATGGAAATCACTGTTTCAATGGAAACCGCAGACAGAAGATGTAAATGAGTTGCAGTCAAAAATGAAAGTAAGCGTGAATAAAATTGCAGCATCTAAACAAGAACTGGCCTAGATGAAGAAATTGTGTTACCATTGTGACAAGGGCTCACATACAACAAAGAAATTAAGATTTAAGGGTGAAATTGCAGAAAAGGCTACAAAGTAGGACACATACAGAGACACGTTGAGCAGAAAAAAAATAAATGGACTTTGGAGATAAAAGCAAAAGCTAAAAAAATGCAGTTTCAAGACGTTAGAAGGGCGTTAGATGGCGTCCCGGGACAGGTTCTCCTGACCTGTGCAAGCGAGCTAGCTGGAGTATTTGCTGACATCTTCAACTGCTCCTTGTTTCAGTCTAAGATCCCCTCGTGTTTTAAGAAGGCAACAATAATCCCAGTGCCGAAGAAGAGCAAGGTGGCATTACTGAATGACTACGGACCTGTGGCTCCGACACCAATTGCTATGAAGTGCTTCAAGAGATTGGTTATGGCACACATCAACCACAGCCCACCGGTCAACCTCAACACTTCGCAATTCGCCTACCGGAGCAATAGATCAACGGCAGATGCCATCTCTCTGGCCCTACATTCCCCTTTAGAACACCTGGACAATAAAGATGCATACGTAAGGCTCCTTTTCATTGACTACAGCTCTGTCTTTAATACCATCATTCCAAATAAACTAATTCCTAAGCTCCGGAACCTGGGCCTTAGCACTCAGATCTGCAGCTGGATCTTCAACTTCCTCACAGACAGGACCCAGGCTGTAAAAAATAGGGGAGAAGCTCTGCTCTACAATCACTCTGAGCACCGGTGCCCCACAAGGCTCTGTACTCAGCCCCCTGCTGTACTCACTGTACACCCATGATTGTGTAGCCAAGTTTCCATCAAACTCAATATATAAGTTTACTGATGACACAACAATTGTAGGCTGTATCTCAGGTAATGATGAGTTTGAGTACAGAGAGGAAATTAAGAACCTGGTGGCATGGTGTGAAGACAATAACCTATCTCTCAACGTCAGAAAGACGAAGGAATTGGTTGTTGACTTCAGAAGGAGTAGCGGACTGCACGACCCAATTTACATCGGTGGTGCGCAAGTGGAACAGGTCAAAAGCTTTAAGTTCCTCGGGGTCAATATCACAAATGACCTGACTTGGTCCACCCAAGCAGTTCACTGCCAAGAAGGCCCACCAGCATCTTTACTTACTGAGAAAACTAAAGAGGTTTGGCCTGTCCCCTAAAACCCTCACTAATTTTTATAGATGCACCATAGGAAGCATTCTTCTATGGTGCATCACAACCTGGTATGGAAGTTGTCCTGTCTAAGACCGAAAGAAGCTACAGAAGATCGTGAACACGGCGCAGCACATCACACACAAACCAATCTTCCGTCCGTGGACTCACTTTACACCGCACGCTGTTGGAGCAGTGCTGCCAGGATAATCAAGGACACGACCCACCCAGCCAACACACTTTTCATCCCTCTTCCCTCCGGGAGAAGGCTCAGGAGCTTGAAGACTCGTACGGCCAGATTTGGGAACAGCTTCTTTCCAACTGTGATAAGACTGCTGAACGGATTCTGACCCAGATCTGGGCCGTACCCTCCAAATATCCGGACTTGCCTCTCAGTTTTTTTGCACTACCTTACTTCCCATTTTTCTATTTTCTATTTATGATTTATAATTTAAATTTTTAATATTTACTAATTTTAACTATTTTTAATATTTATAATATTTAATATTTGTAATCCAGAGAGTGTGAAGCGCAGAATCAAATATCACTGTGATGATTGTACGTTCTGGTACCAATTGTTTGGCGACAATAAAGTATAAAGTAAAAAGAGCACTAATCTAAATGCTGTTGATGAAAAATCTGATGATGAGAGTGACACAGGACTGGCTACCCTGTGAAAACTAACAATAGAAAAGCAATATGTGGAAATGACATTTGTAACAGTGAAATACAATGACCAACAAGCCACATTGGGCTTGCATGCAGTAAAAACAAGAGGGGCATGATTGGCTGAGACAATTACAAGAGGATTGGCGATCCAGCCACCACCTACATGCCACATCCCCTGCAATGAAGCCATATGAAAGTGAATTAAGAAATGTACTGGATGATGCCTCAACTGCCTGTGCTGAATGCCATAAAGCGCAGCCCAACAGAGGACAAACAGATGTTGGTGCCAACCTCTATGCCTCTGGTTGGAAAGCATCTCGGACCAAGGAAGGACCGTGCTGCTCAGAAGAATTGTAAAGTGTCAAAAGCAGTGGTCTGACTACAACAATTTTTGTAGGCAATGTATCTGAGAAAGCTTTTGATACGTTAATCAGGTAGTTACTTGTAAAGTTTGGCTTGGTTTTAAGCTGGAAAAGAGTTCAAAGAGCTTCAGGAAAGTTGCAAGCATTCAGCTTTTGTGAGTATAAAGAACCAGAATATACTCTGTGTGGATTAAAGTTGTGGCATGAACTACAAATGGGAGACAAAGAGCTGCTTGAAAAAGTAAATGCAAAGACCAAAGCCCAGCTGGACGAATGGAAGGTCAAAAAGAAAGGAGTCAATGAAGATACAAAAACAGAAGATTCATTACACGATGTTGTGGATGAGGAAACCAAAAAGACAGATCAGATCATAAAGGGAGCATAGAAGGACTAATAAGAGAATACTCCAGTGAACTAAATACACCTTCCCAAAATCACGATGCACAAGGTAGAAGAAAATGGAAGAACGACTTCCTGTGGTGTCAGAGTCGACTCCTACAATCACCATGACGGAGGACCCAGAAGCTGAGATTGTTTTCACAGCCACAAGTCTCTCCTGCCAAGCAGAGTGACCACCCTTGTCAGGAAAGGTGTTATCCCACAAGAATAAGAAATCGTCCACAGGCCAGAATGGGACAATTTAAAATTTACTATGCTGTGGATGTCTGTTATTGTACAGTATACTGCGTAGATAGCTGAAATGCATTCTGTTGAGTTGGAGTTTATAGCCAAGCAGGAAGGAATGTTGTGTATTTAATATTTGAGTAATATTGTAAATATATTGGTCGATTAAACTTTCTTTCTCATTTGAATAATTCAGGTTACATGTATAAACACGTGAATTACATATGTCAGCACACTACCACATGAAACGCACACAACTCGCTTAAAGTAAACTCAGGGTTAGACGCGCATTTCGGACTCCAGTGTCTTCCTTTGAATTAGTTTATCACTTTGAAGTGACTGAACATGACACAGGGCCAACAAGTTTAACTTTGGCTACGTAAATAATATAACTTAAATATCTTAACTATATCTGATATACATTTAACAAATTAGTCTCCATTCAACTGAAGACTACAAGATAATAATCAGTAGTCATTTCAAAGTACATTTATCAAAGTGTGCATACTTCATACAACCTTCAGTTTTGTCTCCTTACAGGCAGCCAGAAAACAAAGCAGCCTTAACAGAACCCATTAAAAAATTCCGTCAAACAGCCAAACTGCGGAAATATTTAAACAAATCAAGCAAACAATAAGAGTAAGCAAATAGCATCCAGAACTGAAGCTCACAAAAGTGAGTCCACAGCCACGAGGACAGTCACAGCCGATTCAGGAGCCTGTTAGTTGCAGGCCACAGCTCCAGTTCAGCGCAGAGACGAGTAAACCTCGTGAGCAGCGAGCTGAACACTGGCCCGTCCCTCTCATCCAGTCTGGACACCTTGACCTCCTCGATCTGGCCCAGCACTTAAATCAGCCAAACAGCAGGGCATTCCTCATTCTTGAACCTTGGCTATGCCGCTTTGCCACACTCTTGACCCGGGACCCACTGCCTCGATTCACCCCGTAGCTAACCTTTCCAATCTGGCCCAGCACTTAAGTCAGTCAAATATCAGCTCGTTCTTCCCTCTAAGACCTGGGCCCATACACACCACACCAAAGCCATCCTGCCCCTTCGAGACTTCAGTTCACACTGCAATAATGCCAGTTCGTGGAGGCAGTTCAAAAGCTCAACTCTGAACGAGAAGCTACAGGCTACTGATTGCAGTGATTGTTTCCCAGAAAAAGTGTCATTAATTAAGTAGTTAGCAGTTTTCCCACAGAATCTGTGTTTCGCCAGCATCATCTTAAATTGGAAAATGCTTGTGTCTTCCAATATAGCTGCTTGTCACCAAAGAGATTTGCTTTGGAAACTGATAAGGCAATCATAACTCCTACCACTATTGTGAACTAGCAGCCACTACACTCAGCAATACCGTTAAGAGAAAAACATCCTATCGGAACACAACTTCAATTATGACATTTTGTGGGAAACGGGTTTTCCTATTATATTTTTAAAAAATCACCAATACAGTTTGATGAATGTAACACCACTATATTGAAAGGGGTCATCCGTATACGGTTAGTTCCCAAGTTCAAAGTAAATTTATTATCGGAGTACATAAATGTCACCATATACTACCCCGAGATTCACTTTCTTGTGGATATTCACTAAAAATACAAAGCAATATTAAAGAATCAATGAAAAACTACACACAAAACAAAAACAAACAACCAATGTGCAAAAGACAAAATGTTCAGATGGAAAATAAGTAATATTGAGAACAAGAGAAGCAGAGCCCTTGAATGTGAGGCCATAAATTGTGGTATCAGTTCAGTGTTGAGGCGAGAAAAATCATTAACACTGGTTCAGGAGCCTGATGGTTGAAGGATTAAAATTGTTCCTGAACCTGGTGGTGTGGGACCCAAAGCTCTTGTACCTCCTTCCCAATGGCAGCAGTGAGAAGAGAGCATGGACTAGATGGTGGGGGTCCTTGATGATGGATGCTGCTTTCCTGTAGCAGTGCTCTTTGTAAAAGTGTTCAGTGATGGGGAGGGCTTTTCCTGTGATGGACTGGGCACTGTTCCAATACTTCTGGTAAGCTTTTCCATATGTGGACATTGGTGTTTCCATAACAGGCCATGATGCAATCAGTCAGGACACTCTCCACTGTGCATCTATAGAAGTTTGTCAACGTTTTAAATGACATATCAAATCTACGCAAACTTCTAAGTAGAGGCGCCTATTAGCAGTGTCATGCTTCATAGTCATAGAAACATTACATGCATGTTTATAGTTCAGAGTGCAGTTCTGATAATCTCAGGCCTCAGTACAATGACTCAGGTTCGTACGATGAAAAATGAAGACGTCACTGAGATGGAAGCTGTTTTCACCAGATGAATCTTTTGGGGCCTGAACTTTAAGGCAACAGCCATCAGGACAGGCATAAATGGATTGTGGTCCTCTCAACATCAGATTTGCTAATGAAGAGGTCTGCTGAACTTCACAGGAGGTTGGGCACACTCCACACTTGGGCAAGTGAAAGCCCTCTATTAAATCTTGTAGACTCTCAGTCTAAATTCTCAGACAGAAGTGAGATTACATGCACCACAGTAAAACTTCCACCACTGACAAGTTCAGACCCACCCAGAGAACTTGAATACAATGTGGAGTGGCCGAGAAAAAAGGTGAACATAACTATATAAAAAAAAATGGTATCCCAATGTCCTTAAGTACCTGTCAGTCAAATATGTGACTTGATCCCTATATGAAGTAAATCCTTATTGACCTCTAGTGTTCAGCCTTTTAGGGGAAAAATTCTCATTCAACCATACATACATATACAGCTAATAAAACCAGCATTCCACTGGGGCCAAGGGGTAAAACACAATACATACAGTCACAAAAATAAGATTAGCTTGAGTCCCTGAGAGGCATCGCCTGAAGGTTGACGGTACACAGGACGTTGCCCTGGACACGCACTTCTGCGCAAACAAGCTCGTGTTGAGTCAACCAGCTTGTCTTCCAGGGATTGAACACAGGAGAGCAGCCCCGACAGAAGAGCCAGCCTGCAGGTACCACCCTCCAACCCGAAGGGGATTCCAGCACATCCACCGCACCTCTGTTCTCTCCCACACCTCCTCCCCTGGGTAGCTGCAACAGGCAACGCCACGGCAGGAAGGTCTGACCTGTGCAACAACTGAGGCCACGCAGCTTCCCCTGCTGTCGGGCTCGCCAATGAACTGGACTTGAAGTGTTTTTTTTATTGACAATATCCAACAGAGTCTTGTAATCAAAGAATAATGTTCAAGACACAAACTTGCACCATTTGTTGGACCCAGAGAGGCTAGGCCCATTGCTATCTTACTGGAACAAGATCAAAACTAACTTTTTCTTTTAAATATAAAGTTGATACAACATACCTGTCAGTGGTTTGGACAAACTGTATTGCAAAGAACAAAGGTGAAAAAAAACTGGATACTTTGAAAACTGCTTCTCAAGTCCACAAACATAATTCAAGTTGCTTTGAAAGAATCATCTAGATTTTCTGTGGCCAGACAATAAGAAAGGAATTTGGAAATGTTCACTTAATCCTCTGGTGAAGCTGAAGATGAAAGAGTTAAATTTCAGTAAAATGTTTAATCCTGTAATATTGAGTTCTAATCCTCCTTTGTTTTTCTGAGGTACAATACCTCCCACTTATCTGCAGGAATTATAAGAATTTATATAATCCTGAAAAATATTCGAGCAATCTCTGGGCAACTCAGATGTGAAGAGAAGTCACAAACACTTCCACCAGCACCAGATTTGAGCACAACACAAAATTCTTTCGCCAAAGATTTTCTTCAGAGTTCAGTTGGTCCGACTGTTTTCTGTTAATGCTTTATGTGTTAAGACAGTGGAGGAGCCTACTTTTACAACAGTAAGCTAGACATTGAGCATGCAATAAATCTGCATAAGTAATAACAATCTTCTGCAGTTTCAGTAAAATAAAAGAAAATGTTTACTGCTTGCATCACCATTAGGTATGGAGGTGCCTATGCACAGGATCACAAGAGGCTTCAGATGATTGTAGACTCAGCCATCTCTGTCGGGCACAAACCTCCCCAGCATCTTCAAAAGGTGCTGCGTCAAGAAGATGGCATCCATCATGAAGGACCCTCACTATCCGGAACACACCCTCTTCATCAGGGTACAAGAGCCTGAAGACCCACACACTATGTTTTCAGAACAGCTGCTTTCCCTCTGCCATCCGATTTCTGAAAGCTTCATAAACGTGACATTATTCCTCTTCTACACTTCTTTAAAAAATTACTGTAACTTAATATAATTTGTTACACCTGCCCTATACCCCAGCCAGAAAGCAACAAATTTCACGGCTGATGTCAGTGACAACAAAGCTGATTCTGATTCCGGGTGCATTGCGCATCAACTAAGTTCCAACCACTTTTATTTCAATATCACAAGACACAAGACCATGAGACATAGGGGCAGAATTGGAGAATTCGGCCCATCGAGACTGCTCCACCATCCCGTCATGGCTGATTTATTACTCCTCCAAAACCCATTTTCCTCCCTTCTCCCTGCAAGTTAACCTTTCGGGAATCCTGCATGAGGACCTTAATGTCCCTTTGCAACTCTGATTTCTGAATTTTCTCCCATTTAGGAAATAGTCCACACCCTTATTCCTTCTACCAAAGTGAATGACTATACAGTTCCCTACACTGTATTCCATCTGCCACTTCTTTGCCCATTCTCCCAATATATCCAAGTCCTTCTGTATATTCCCTGCTTCCTCAACAATACTTGCCCCTCCACCTATCTTTCTATCATCCACACATTTGGTCAGACTTTCATGTTCTAGAAACAAAATTCTGACGTAAAATGTCTGCAATTAATATCAATATGAGCATCTCAACCAACTTTCAAATGCAAGATAGTTTTTAACCTCACAGCACTACAAAATAACAAGTATTATCCTAACATTGTTTCCTTTGAAACTACACTAGTTATAGACTCAACATTCAATAGACAATAGGTGCAGGAGTAGGCCATTCAGCCCTTCAAGCCAGCACCACCATTCACTGTGATCATGGCTGATCATCCACAATCAGTACCCTTTTCCTGCCTTCTCCCCATGTCCCTTCACTCCGCTATCTTTAAGAGCTCTATCTAACTCTTTCTTGAAAGAATCCAAAGAATTGGCCTCCACTGCCTTCTGAGGCAGAGCATTCCACAGAACCACAACCCTCTGTGTGAAAAAGTTTTTCCCTCAACTCCGTTCCAAATTGTCTACCCTTATTCTTAAACTGTGGCCTTTGGTTCTGGACTCCCCCAACATCGGGAACATGTTTCCTGCCTCTATCGTGTCCAATCCCTTAATAATCTTATATGTTTCAATCAGATCCCCTCTCATCCTTCTAAATTCCAGTGTATACAACCCCAGTCGCTCCAATCTTTCAACATATGACAGTCCCGCCATCCCTGGAATTAACCTCGTGAACCTACACTGCACTCTCTCAATAGCTGGAATGTCCTTCCTCAAATTTGGAGACCAGGATACTGCTTACCACTTCATTGCTTTCTCCACACTCTCACACAAGACTGGGCCTTCCTTACAGTTTCACCAACTCTGCAGTAATCTAAACCCACAAGCAATGGATATTTGTCTCCACTCAACAATATTCTTACTGGATGGCATGGAGACAGACCACAATCAATTCCTTCGTCTCACTGATGTAGAGTACAAGGTGGTTGTTGCAACATCACTCACTCAACTAGCTGATCTACCTCACTCCTGTACACCTCATCACCATCAGAAATTCTGCCAACAACAGTCGTGTTGTCAGCAAATTTATAGATGGCATTTGAGCTGTGCCTAGCCACACAATCGTGGGTGTAGAGACAGCGAGAGAGCGCGAGAGAGAGAGAAGCAGTGAGCTAAGCACGCATCCTTGAAGTGCACTAGTGTTGACTGTCAGCAAGAGGAGATGCTACTTCTGATTTGCACAGACTGCTCTCTCGGTGAGGATTCAGTTGCAGAGAGGTACAGAGACCCAGGTTTTAGAGCCTGATGATTAGAACTGAGGGAATAATTGTGATAAATGGTGATAAAAGGATTAAATAATTTCAATAAAAAGCAGCCTGACACAGATATGGCTATTGTCCTGGTGATTCAAGGCCGAGTAAAGAGCCAGGGAGATTGCATTCCCTGTAGACCAATCGTAGCAATACACAAATTACAGCGGGTCCAGGTCCTTGTTTAGGCAGGAGTTGATTCTGGCCATGATCAACCTCTCAAAGCACTTCATCATTGTAGATGTGAGTGCAACTGAGCGATAGTCAGTGAGGTAGCTGAACCTGCTCTTCTTGGGCACTGGTATGACTGTTGTCCTTTCGAAGCAGGTGGGAATCTCCAACAGCAGCAGTGAGAAATTGAAGATGTCCTTGAACACTCCCACTAGTTGGTTGGCACGGGTTTTCAATGCCTTACCAAGTACAGTATCAGGGCCTGTCAGCAAGCAAGGGTTCACCCTCTTGAAAGATGGTCAGACATCATCCTCAACGATAGATCACAGGGTCATCAGATGCTACAGGGATTTGCATAGTAGTTTTATTCTCCTTTTCAAAGTGTGCATAAGAGGCATTGAGCTCATCTGGGAGTGAAGTATCACAGCCATTTATGACATTAAGTTTCACTTTGCAGGAGGTAATGGCCTGCAAACATTACCCGAGCTGACGTGCATCTGATTCAGTCTCTAACCCCAACTGGAATTGTTTTCTCGCTCTTAAAATAGCTTTCTGTAGGCTGTATCTGGATTCCTTGCTCTGGATCACCAGTATTGAATGTTCTCATCACACCCAACCACACGGGTCCTGATGAAGTCGGTGGCAACTGTGGTGCATTCATTCAGAATCAAACACAAATCCCTGAACAGTCCACCGACTCAGAGGAGTCCTGCAAGTATTTCTCTGCCTCCCTTGATCATATCTTCCTGGTCTTCACCACTGATACCGTGGGCTTCAGTCTCTGCCTATACGCTGGGAGTAGAAGTACAGTCAGGTGATCAAACTTTACAAAGTTTGGACGTGGAATGGTACAATAAGCTTTCTTGATGAAGGTACAACAGTGGTCAAGTGTGTTGACTCCTCTGGTTCCACAATTGGTCTTAGTACTTCAGCGACATCTTCAAGCTGGTCTGGTTGAAATCTCCCACAACGACAGGGAAGGCATCAGGGTGCGCAGTTTCACGCCTGCTGATTACGGTCCTCAATTATTACAGTGCTGACCTGATGTTGGCCTGAGGTAGAACGTACACTGCTATCAGGCAGAAAACTTCCTCGGCAGGATGAATTTTGACTGCTAGATGCTCCAGGTTGGGAGAGCAGGACTGAGACAAAGCCACCACGTTTGTGCACCATGATGAATGAATCAAAAGATACTCCACCTCGTCTGTCTTTAAAAGACTGAGCTGTCCTGTCTTTTCAGAGACTGGTGAAGCCATCGGACTGCTGTCCTGCATCCAAAATTGTGGGTATGAGCCATCTTTCCATAAAGCAGGGTACACACTGGCCTCTGATGTCTCTCTGGTACAGTAATCTTGCTTGGAGGTTTTCAAATTTATTTTCCAGAGAATGTGTATTCAACAGCAGGATAGTCAGGAGTGGAGGTCTCAGGCCTCTGAGTTTCATTCATACCCATTGACTGGCACAGTATTCCAGATTCCATTTTGTTAAAGGGGAACTGGACTTGTAACCCAGGTCTGCCATCCGATAGATAGATGTTTGAAACATCTTAAAACGATGCTGCTTACTGAAATACCCATGGCTGTGACTAAGGATTTCAGCTGTGGTGGTCCTGAACTGGAATATTTGATTCCTTTAGGAGCTGCACGCAGAGTCACCACTTATCACCGCCACCTTCAGGAAGGGCAAGTCGAGGGAACACACACTAGCCCTCAACGTGGGATCAGTGTGAAAGGGTGAGCAATTTCAAGTTCCTGGACGAACTATCCTGGGCCCAACATATTGATATGATTGCAAGGAAGGCATGACAGTGGCTATGTTTCATTACGAGTTTGAGGAGAATTGGTACGTCATCAAAGACACTCGCAAATTTCTACAGTTGAAGCTTGGAGAACTTCTTACTGTTTACGACACCATCTGATACGGAGGAGTCACTGTATAGGATTGGAAAAAGCGTAGAAGTTGTAAACTCAGCCAGCTCCATAATAGGCATTAGCCTCTGCTGCAAGCAGGATATCTTTGAAAGGCAATGCCTCAAAAAGGCGGCATCCATCATTAAGGACCCCCATTACCCAGGACATGCCCTTTTCTCATTGCTACCATCAATGTGGTGGTACAGGAGCCTAAAGACACACTCAACATTTCAGGAACAGCTTCTTCCCTTCTGCCATTAGATTTCTGAATGGACAATGAACCCATGAACACTACATTAAGTTTTTTCCCTCTCTTTTTGCACTACATATTTAATTTTAAATAAAGGAAATCGGCTGGTAGGTTGTTTCAAGCATCTTGAAGCATCAGTTCTTCTGCAGACTTTGGCTGGTCTCACTTGCTCCTGGCTCTCTAGATCAGCGGTCCCCAACCACTGTGCTGCAGAGCATTTGCTACCGGGCCGCGAGGAAACGATATGATTTGGCGATATGAGTCAGCTGCACCTTTCCTCATTCCCTGTCACGCCCACTGTTGAGCTTGAACACACGCGAGGTCATTAACAGCGCGTCATCCATGTCAGGGCAGGAAGAAGATCAACTCCTCGAGCTTGCAAATGACGACAGGCTGTAAAGTATGTTTGACATAACATCTCTGCCGGCATTCTGGATCAAAATCAGGGCTGAGTATCCTGAGATAGCCACGAAAGTACTGAAAACATTGCTTCCATTTCTAACATATCTCTGCAATGAATGCAACGAAAACTAAATTGCGGAATAGACTGGACATAAGGAACCCCCTTCGAGTATCGCTGTCTCCCATCACCCCTCGATAGGACCGTCTTGTTGCAGGAAAACAAGCCCAAGGCTCCCACTGATTCAGCGATATTGGTGTGTTGCAATGATTTTATATGTTCATACGGGGAAAATATGTGCTGTGTGTTTAATATCCAAACATTACTTAAAATATTATGATGCTATTGACTGATAAGTGACTTATATAACCATATAACAACTACAGCACAGAAATAGGCGATCTCGGCCCTTCTAGTCTGTGCCGAACGCTACTCTCACCTAGGCACACCGACCTGCACTCAGCCCATAACCCTCCATTCCTTTCCTGTCCATATATCTATCTATTTTTTCTTCAAATAATATCCAACCTGCCTCTATCACTTCTACTGGAAGTTCTTTCAGCACTTACTTCAAGCTCCCCGTCCTCCCCTGATGATTGACTTATCACTATATTCATGCGAGGAAAATATGTGCTGTGTGTTTAATATTAAATTCGTTAGATAAACCCTCTTAGAAACAAAATTGAGTGTATTAGCCCCTTATTACCAATATTCCAGTCGTGATTAACACCCCCACCCCCCCCCGAACAGAATCGCCAAAAAAGACTTACAGAGAATAATATCGGCAGGTACACACATGCACACTGGTGCCCGCGCAAGGCTTCATGGTCATTGTAGTCTTTCTCGGGGTAAACACAACGTATTTTTTGACTGCTACTCTTGACGGTTAGCAACCTTACCACCCCCCCACCCCACCCCCCCGCGGGTCGGCCAGTCCGCAAGAATATTGTCAATATTAAACCGGTCTGCAGCGCAAAAAAGGTTGGGGACCCCTGCTCTAGGTAATCCCAGACAGCCTAGGTGATGTTGAGATCAGAGCTCTGTGGAGGCCATACCAACTGAAACCATATAAAAATCTAGAACAACATCTGCCCGTGCTACTAAACCCAATTCTGATAGACCATATACATTTGAGCATCACCTATAGATAAAGATCCCAAGTAGGAGATGACACATCCAAGGCTAATCATCCAAGGCTTTTCAATCCAATTTACCAAACCCACATCTGGACCTCGCTGCCCAGCTATGTGTGTAGCATCTAAACTTCTTCCACTTTTTGTGGTTACTCTTGCCACCTTACATACAGGCACACACAATACTGGACTGCTGTCACAGTTGAAGATTACTGACACCATCAACTTCCTAACGTCAGCGCAGTCAATGTCTTGTCAATTTCAATGCCTTCTCCTCTTCTTGATTTATTGTAAGACCACACAGCCACTGGCACTTGTGAGCCCGCCCTTAAAGGAAGCCATGAACAATGCACTCAATGTTTTCTTGAAGAATGGCTATTGTGACGGTGGGAGAAACGAAGCAAAGTGCTGTCAGGGTTTCAGAAAGGGGCCTTGACAGGCTGGTGGAAAACATTACCCACTGCAGAGATGAGTCCTATGAACACCAAAACTCAATGCCACAGTTAGGCACCCCAGACAGGGGTTTGCCAGGAAGCTATTTGTGATGCCCTCCCTCAAGCAGAAGAGAGCAAACTGTGGAAAAAAAAACAGCAACCTGGGAAGGTGTTAAGTGAATAAAAAAAACAAGTCTACCTCAGTGATGGGGATTCAATTATCTTCTCAATACTGACCTTTTTACATAGACCTGAGCCTAAACTTTTAAATGATTACTTTAATTTAGTACTAATTACACAAAATACAACAAAGTGAACAAAAACGTAATTTTACTATACTCCTAAGGCACCTCATACAATTAATGGCACAAGAGTTTAAATGGAAATTACATGTCCTCACTAATTTCTGGAATCCTTCACACACTTTGTACGGTTAGGGATGCAAATTCGAGTATGGACAAACCATTCTAATGCGGTGAGATGCTTCATTCCAAAACAGAGTGCCCTCTGTTGCGCTAGTGTGGGATTTTCTTTCTCCCATATCAAACATCACACAATTCCCTTAAAGCTGACAGTCTAACACAATTACAGTGCTGAAGTCCAGTCATTGGGAGCTGAATTCATAGTATCGTTTTTCCTTTCACTTTACAGCCAGCAGGTAGGTACATACACCAGGAAGGCCTGGATTGAAATCTGCATCCTACACAAAGAGAAGCCGAATCTAACAAATTGCAGAAGTCTGTGATTCGTAATTTATACATTTGTGAGGCCCAATAAGACAATAAAGCTGTGTTAATATTGTGAGTATGAGCTGTTGTAACGCGGCATTAGTTTGCATTAGGATTGGGAAACACTATGTGAACACTTACGTCACTACTTCAGCCTGCCACCCACTAGAAGAGAGAAAGAACATCAAATCAAGAGGAGAATAAGACCAATTAATAACAATTAGATCAAAGCTATGAAGTGTATGTTCTTACTTTGGTCCACCACACTCTACAGCTGAAGCTTTGACCACTGGTAGCGCTTGGACAGCTGCTGGTTCAATACTCAACGTGTTGCTCTCGACGGCAGCTTGAACCGCTTCTGTCAGCTGAGAAACAGGAGTGAGAGCGAAGGGAAGTAAATAATGAGGCAGAAAAAGAAACAGGAGGACAAAGCACAAGATAGAGACAACAAATGCATAAACAAAGACAATGAGGTTCCACACGAGGTAAATAGAAGCAGACAATACAAGATACAGAAAGAGGGAGGATAGGGTAAGCAAGGCGGAGAGGTATGAAAGAGAAGAAACAGACAAAAAATATCAGTCAACATACACAGAATTTTCTTATTAACAAGGGCTTAATCTTACCCAAATATTGAGAAAGACCTAAAACTCAATTATAGTCTAATCCTTCTCATATCCAATATTAACAGCTATTCTAGAACAAGAAACAAGATAACTACATCACTGCTTTCATTTCCCCTCCACTTTCTTCTTTTTTTAAAGATTTAAATATCACACTTGACTCAGCTGCCTCCGAAATCCCTTCACTGTTTCAACAATACTGCAGTTATCAAAATTTGCACTTAAAGTCAGAAAGTAATGAACAGTAACTCCTGTACTTTCATAGCCAGAACTGAACAGTATGAAACAGAATAATCAAGGTTTGCATTCTCATACACTAAATGACCTGGCCACAATGTTGCTTCAGGGTTCAAAAGAAATCACATGGGCTCTTTGAAAATTGAATCTTCATCTTCTAATACGGCCACGAGGAATTCACAAACTCACCTCGTGTTTGGCGAAGGAAAGGCATGGACCAATGTCTTCTTGGTAAATCCTTTCTAAGAATGGGCAAGCCTTATCCAGAGTCGGTTCCTCCTTCCATGCCTGGAACTCATCAAATAAAATCAGGTCCATCTACAATGGAAAGGCAGTCACATTAGTAACAGCATTTTGCTGGGTTCTAAATTGTTGTGTGCACCTTTGAATGGAATTCCATCACTGCTGATTTGTTATTAAGGAAACATATATTCTCACTCCTCTTTTAAAAGACACTGATTCACCCCAGAGTACAAATCGTTGAGTATCAAATGCCCATTGGTAGCCCACTCAAGGTTATTTTTAAGTAAAATGAATCAACAGGCCACACTAGACAACAAAATCAAAGAACAGTTCTACCCTTGCTGGACATCCACACATATGCAGGTTATCAGACTGTGGTGGGGAGTAAGGTAAAGCAACTTTCTTGACTATAACCTATTCTTATTAATTTTCCCTTCCCCACTCTAAGATCATACAGTTCCAACTACCATCTAATTTTGTGTACAACAGCGATGATTTCTACAATTCCTCTGTGCATATGGTTATGCACCACGCCTCAGAATGCATTTTCTCGGTAGGCATTCCCATACGCTTCCTATAATCCCAACATTGCCTCAAAATATATTGTGGAATATTTTTATAAGGAATTGAAGTAAAAATGAACCTAATTGCCAGTTTATGTTTCATACTTTTATTTTTATGTCTGAAGGTTTAGCAACAAGATTAGATGCACCTTGCTAATTAATACAGTAAAGTGGAAGAAATTAAACCTCAATTGGCTGGCATAAAGGCATTCTCCCAAATCATTCATTGATTAATAGTGAGGAAGGACAGAACCCTATTATTAGTTCCTGAAGATAGGGTGAACCCCAGTCATCCTCATTCATTTATTTAAGAAGAAATAAGAAAGTCCCAATCAATCAGTGGATGTGAAGGGCATTAACAGGTTTACGAATGATTGATTTATCCCGGTCATAGTGAGAAAGACATTTAACCCAATTATAATGAGGGAATGGTGCACCCTGATCATAGTGGTGAGGCCATACCACAGTCATTCATCAGGTATCCTAACTGATTGTGGGAAATAAAGGAGCAATGCATTCAGTATTAGAGGACTTGTCAGGAAGGAAGTACCCTGATTCTCATTGACTGAAGAGGGATGAATCTATCCTCATCACTTACTACTTCCAAGGTCAATCCTCCAGGGCCAATTAAATAATATTGCTACTCATAGACTTGGTCTTAATATCTTGACTTCCATTTGATTCCTCTTTTCTTTTCAACTGAAAATTTGCCTGTTTGTGATTAGCAATTGAGAAAGCTGATGCATTTCAAAATTAGCGGTCTGTGCTCTATATCATGTCTACCAAGAAATAGATTGAGAAGGTCCCAGAGATAATTTCACCTACCCTTATACCCAGCAGCTAGAGAAGACATTCAAAGGTGCAATGTGCAACACCCCTATAACATGTCTTGTCACCTGTACATTAATTATTTAATCACATTTTATCTTCTTGGGCTGCAGATGATTAATCACATAAGCAGGTCTCTTTCAATGCAGATTGGATGAGGAGGAACAAACATGCAGACTTAAGTACATTTATTTCGGAATACCATTCTAGACTGGGCAGAGCAAAAGGTGGCAACAGTACCTGATGCTCCTGCATTGATGATGACTTGGAAAGGTGCTCAAATGGCTCAGGTGTGACATAGATCGCCCTCCCAGGTACGATACAGAGAAGCAGAGACAGAAGAGTAGGTACCCCTGGCTTCAGGAGCACCATGAAAAATTAATGTTAGAAGAATTTGAATATTATACAAGATAGACAGGGAAGATCACCATTATGGAGAAAAGTACAAACAACTCGCAAAGTTTTGAGAATAACAGCAGAATCATTTTAATATTAATTCAGTTCTCAAAAGAGAGCACATTAAAAGACAGAATCACAGGGGAGAGAAGAAGATACACAATCTCACACACACACACACACACACACTTAAACACAACCTCACTAGTTACTCCACCGTCCCTCCCTGTAAGGAATGGGAGGGAAAGAGAGGACAGCAAGAGAAAAAAAAAAGCAGAATAGTCAGGCGAGGAAATCAGAGGAAGATGTAAGAGTAAAAGGGAACAGAAGCGAAAGGAACAAAAGCAAGATAAAGAGAGAATACAAAGAGCACAGCAATAACTATGTCCAGAAAGGACCTGAAATAGAGTGCACTGAGCTCAGGTTGATCGGTTACTTCAGTTTTTAACCCACTCAATCTGATAGCATTCTTTCATAGAGGAAGTATCAAATATCATTTCACATAAATGATAAAATTGCATTTCTCATTTAGCCTGTCCTAAGTAGCTGGGAAGATGTTGTTGTCGATTGGAAAGGGTGGGATCTTAAGAATACTTGGAGGCACATGATAAAGTAGGCCAAGGTCAGCATGGATTCCTTAAGGGAAAATCTTGCCTGGCAAATCTGATGGAATTCTTAAGGAAATAATAAGCAGGATAGACAAAGGAGAATTAGTGGATGTCATGTAATTGGATTTTCCCAAAGTCTTTGACAAGGTGCCACACACGAGGCTGCTTAACAAGATAAGAGCCTGTGGTATTACAAATTCAAAATCTGAGTTGCAAAAGGACTTGGGAGTCATCATACAGGATTCCCTAATGGTCATCTTGCAGGTTGAGTTAGTGGTGAAGGCAAGTGTAATATTAGCATTTATTTGCAGAGGATTAGAATATTAAAGAAAGATGTGATGTTGAGGCTTTATAAAGCACTGGCAAGGCTTCACATGTAGTTTTGTGAGCAGTTTTGGGTCCCTTATCTAAGAAAGGATATGCTGACATTGGAGAGGGTTTAGAGAAGGTTCACAAGAACAATTCTGAGAATGAATGGACTATCATATGAGGAGCATTGGATGGCTCTGGACCTGTACTCACTGGAATTTAGAATGATGAGCAGGCGATCTCATTGAAACCTATCGAATGCCGTAAGGGCTAGATAGAGAGTATGTGGAGAGGATATTTCCTTTAGTGGGAGTCTGGGGCGAGAGGACACAGCCTCAGAATAGAGGGAAGTCCACTTAGAACGGAGATGAGAAGGAATTTCTTTAGCCAGAGGGATGGTGAATCTGTGGAATTCATTGCCACAGGTGGATGTGGAGCCCATGTAACTGGGTGTATTTAAGTCAGAGGTTGATAGGTTCTTGATTTATCGGGGCGTGAATGTTACAGAGAGGAAGCAGGAAAATGCGGTTGAGGGGGGAAATGGATCAGCCACAATGAAATGGTGGAGCAGACTCGATGAGCCAAATGGCCTAATTCTGCTCCAATGCAAAACATTACTCCTGTTTACCATTCGCAAATAGAGCACATACGAATTTTATCTTGCATCCTTGTTACCTCTTGATTGCAAGTATTTAAGATTTTCTACCATCACTTTCTCCAGAGTGCAATCAAAAGTGAACCAATCTAACTTGCTGCCCATCTAACATAATTAGTGATATACACACACACAAAATGCTGGAGGAGCTCAGCAGGTCAGGCAGCATCTATGGAGGGGATATTTTGGTCTGAGACCCTTCATTGGGTCTGGTTGAAAAGACTTGGCCCAAAATATTAACTGTTGAGTTCCCTCCATAGATGCTGCCCAACTTGCTGACTTCTTCCAGCATTTTGGGTGTGTGGTGCTCAAGATTTCCAGTATCTGCAGAATCTCCTGTGTTTTTCATTATTAATATTCCCCATGATTTTGTTCATTTCAGATCAAGCCACTTATGCTGATAGCATTACAGTTCTCTGAACTTCTTAATTTACTTCAAAAATGTTACCTATATTTAATTTCTTAATAGCAGTTAAATAAAAGTTGGAGTCATCAAATTTGCTTTGGAGGTAGATGATAAACTGATTTGTTTCCACAGAGTTTAACTGTCAGTGATGCTCAAGGATTGAAGGAAATCTGAGCACGTCAGCTGGGCTAATGCTACCCTTGGAACAACACGCTGGTGTGATGAAAACTAAATGCCACAGTGAAATATTAGCTGGGATTTAGAAGCCAGAAGGACTGTGTGGTTAGAAGCTAATAGATTCTGGATGTCACAAAGACTGGCTTGTGACAGGACTCAAATAAATTATTATTTTTGTTTGTGAAGCTCCCATTACACAGAACAGAGAACATAGAACAGAACAGTACAGCTCAGGAAGAGGTCCTTCAGCCCACAACGTTTGCCAAACCAAATAAATTAGTAATCAAATGGCTAACTAAAGCAATCCCTTCTGCCAACATAGTCCATATCCCTCCATTTTCCTCACATTCATGTGCCTATCTGAATGTATCTTACAAGTCCCTAATGTACCTGCCTTTACCACCACCTCAAGCAGCACATTCCAGGCACCTACTACTGTCTGTATGAAAAAAGAACTTGCCTCTCACATCTCCTTTAAAATTACCCCCTCTCACCTTCAGTGCATGCCCTCTGGTATTAGACATTTCAATCCTGGGAAAACGATACTGTTTAATCTATGCCTCTCAGTCTTATAAACCACCATCAGATCTCCCCTCAGCCGCCACCGCACCACAGAAAACAGCCAAAGTTTCTCCAACTTCTCATTATAGCATGTGATCCCCTGGCAAACCTCTTCTGCACCCTCGCCAAAGCCTCAACATCCTTCTTATAATACCAGATGTGACCTAACTAGAGTTCTATAAAACTGTACACAACTTCCTGACTTTTCCTTGGCTAATCAAAGCAAGCAGGTCTTCTTAACCACTATCAACCTGCGTAACCACTTTCATGAAGCTATAAACTTGGACCCTAAGATCCATTCTGCTCATCAACAGTCTTAAGGGTCTTGCCCTTAATTGTGTACTATCCCTTTACATTTTGACTTACCAAGGTGCAATACTTCACATTTTGCCAGGTTAAATTCCATCTCCCATTTCTTTGCCCATATCTGCAACCCATCTATATACCAATGAAATCTTTGCTGGTTTTCTGCACTATCCACAACACCATCAATATTTGTATCATCTGCAAGCTTACTAACCTACCAATCTACATTTTCATTCAGATCATTTATATACATCACAAATGACTGAGATCCTTGTACAGATCCCTGCTGAACACCACTAATCACAGACCTCCAGCTAGAATAAGTCCCTTCAACCACCATCCTGTCTTTAATGGGCAAGCCAGTTCCGAATCCAAACGGCCAATTCACCATGGATCCTGTCCACCATAATCTTCTGGATGGACTTCCATGAGGGACCTTGCCAAACACCTTACTAAAATCCATATAGATAACATCTAAAACTTCACTTTCATCATTCACCCTCGTCACCGCGTCAAAACACTCAATCAAGTTAGTAAGACACGACTTGCCTCACCAAGCCAAGCTGGCCCTCCCTAATTAGGACATAGCTTTCCAAATGCTCATAAATCCTATCCCAAAGAATTCTCTCCAGTAACTTCCCTACCACTGACGTGAGACTCACCAGTGTATAGTTTCCAGTTTTACCCCTGGCTTCCTTCTTGAATACTGGAACATAAGCTAATCACCAGACCTCTGGGACAAAGATATTGGTCAAGGCCCCAGCAATATCTTCTCTTGCCTCTCTCAATAAACTGAGGTACATCCCATCAGGCTCTAGGGACTAATCCACTTTATTGTGCTGTAAGGGACCCAACACTACCTTCTCCTTTATCCCAATGTCCTAGCATATCAATACACTCAGCACAGATCTGCTTGTCCTCCACATCCTTCTCCTTGGTAAATACTGATGTAAAGTGCTCATTCAGGGCCTCACACACATCCTTCACATCCAAGCAATGTTTGTTTCTTTATAATACAACACAGAGTAGGCCCTTCACGTCACGCCACCCCAGCAACCCCCGTCAAACCTGATTAACCTTGACCTAATCACGGGACCATTTACACTAACCTATGAACTTCGCGGTGCATCCTTGTGACGTGGGAGCGCCCGAGGAAAACCTATGCATTCCACAAGGGGGACATACAGATCCTGAAGTTGAACTCTGAAACACCCCGGGCTATAATAGCATTGTGCGATCCACTAAACTGACCTGGCGCCCAAATGTTCCCCCCCTTTATCCCAGAGTGGTCCCCTTGTATTCTTCTTGCTTCTGATGTACATATGGAATATTTTGAGATTCTCTTTAATCCTACTTGCCAACAACTTTTCAAGGGTCCTCCTGTGTTTTGTAATTCCCTTCTTGAGTTCTTTTCTGGCTTCTTCATAATCCTCCAGGGCTCTATTTGATTCTAGCTTCCCAAGCATTATATACTTTTCCTTTTTCCTCTTGAATGATTCATCACCAATCTAGACATCCAAGGTTCTCTTATCGTGCTATTCTTGTCCTTCCTCCTGACTGGAACACACCTGCCCTGTACTCTGTGCAGTTGGTCTTTAAACAGACTCCACATGTCGGATGTGGACTTGCCCAAAAACAGCTGTTCCCAATTAACTCTCCCTAGTTCCTGCCTAACGCTCCCGTAATTTGCCCTGGTCCAGTAATACTCTCCTGCAAGGCCCATGCTCAACCATGTCTATAGCTACCTTAAAACGTAGGGAGTTGTGGTCACTGTTCCATAACTGCACGCCCACGGAAAGGGTCATTCACTTGGCCAGGCTAATTATCCAACATCAGGTTCAGTACAGTCCCTCCTCTTGTTGGAGTATGACATATTGATTTAAGAAACCCTCCTGGATGTACCTAACAATCTCTGCTCCATCTCAACCACTTGCACTAAGGAGGTCACAGTTTATATTAGGGAAGCTGAAGGCCCCATGACTGCAACCCTTTTGTTTTTACACCTTTTCTTGATCTGCTTGCACATTTGTTCCTCAGTGTCCCGGTGGCTACTATGTGGTCTACAGTACAATCCTATCAATGATTATACCCTTCTTATTTTTGAGTTCTACTCATATAGACTCAGTGGATAAGCCTTTCCCTCAACCATAGGACTCTGCAGAGAGTGGTGCGGATAGCCAGCGCATCTTTGGATGTGAACTTCCCATGATTCAGGACACTTACAATGACAGGTGCGTAGAAAGGGCCCGAAGGATCATTGAGGACCAGAGTCACCCCAACCACAAAATGTTCCATCTGCTACCATCCGGGAAATGGTACCGCAGCATCAAAGCCAGGACCAACAGACTCCTGGACAACTTCTTCTACCAGGCCATCAGACTGATTAATTCATGCTGTATTCCTAAGCTCTATTGACTGTTCTGTTGTATATCTCACTGTACATACTATTTATTACAAATTATTATAATTTGCACATTGCACATTCAGACAGAGATGTAACAAAGAGTTTTAATCCTCACACATGTGAAGGATGTAAGAAATAAAGTCAATTCAATTCAATTTATTATGTCCCTCCTGAGTGCAGCAGTGATATTGTCCCCAATTAGTTGTAACTCTCCCACTCCTTTCTTTTACCACCCTGTCAACGTTTTCTAAAACATCAAAACCCTGGAACATTAAGCACCCATTCATGTCTCTGTCTCAAACAGGTTTCTGTTATGGCCACAATAGCATAGTTCCATGTACTGATCTACGCTCTACGTTTATCACCTTTACCCAAAATACTCCATTAATATACACATTTCAAACTATCAATTACTTTGCTTCTGCCTGCTGTTACTGGCCCTGATAGCTACCTTTCTCTCCACTTTCTGATCTGGTGCTGTGGCTCTCTGTCAAACTAATTTCAACCCTCCTGAGTAGCACCAGTGAACCTCTCGGCCAGGATACTGGTTCCCCTCCAGTTTAGGTGCAATCCGACCCTCTTGTACATGCCAGCCGTGCCCCAGAAGAGGGTTCAATGATCCAAGAGTCTGAAACCTAGCCACCTGCAGCAGTTCCTCAGCCATTCATCTATACTATCATCCTATTCCTGCCCTGATGAGCACGTGGCAACGGGAGGAATCCGGAGACTACTATTTTGGAGATCCTGCCCTTCAGCCCCTTTCCTGACTCCCTATAACTCTCTGCATAGCAGCTCTCTCCCCATTCTTCCTATGTCATTAGTGCCAAGGGCACCAATGTCTCTGGCTGCTCATCTCCCTTTTGAGAATATTCTGCAGCTTCTCCGAGACCTCCTGAACCCTAGCATAGGAGGTAATGCACCAACTTAGCATCCCTTTCTCAGCCTTTGCTTGTCCCCCTAATTATCGAGTCTCCTATCACAATTGCTCTGCCCGAATTCACCCGACCCTGGACAGCCACACTGCCACTTGCCTGGCTGCTTCTGCTGTGGCCTGACAGGTCATCACTCCCAGCATTATCCAGAGCGGTATACTTGTTGCTGGGGGAAGTGGCCACATGGGAACACTGCACTGACTGTTTACTCCCCTTACTTCTCCTGGTGGTCACCCATCTATTATCTGATGCCTGCTCTCTGGGTGTGATCACTTCAGTAAAAGTCTCATCTGTAAGGTTTTCACCCCCCTGGCCGGCTCTGAGTACGTCCAGCTCCAACTCCTTGATCTTGTCAGACAGGAGCTGATGTCGGGTGCACTTCCTGCAGATGTGGTCATTAGAGAGACTGTCAGATACGCTGAATTCCCACAACTTACAGGAGGAGCATTCCACTGCCTTTACCATCCTGTCTACACTGAACCAAAGACTAAGAATTTACACACAATAAAAAAGCTTACCTGTATCTTCTCTCTGAATCCTTTGACTCCAATTTCCCAAACCCAAGTTCCACAACTAAAATAAATGATAACAACTCAGCACATTTAAGCTCCACCTGTTCTCACCAAAGCCTGTTAAACCGAAGTCTAACCACTCTAACACTCCAACAATAGCTGCTCCCGTTCTGATCACACCTCCCTTCTTTTATTGGCTCAAATAAAACTCATTCCTGGTGAGACTTGTTCCTTTCAATTGGCTCCAGCCCTGCAACAATGCCTCACTCGCAAACTCAAAGACTATATTGATACAACAGTACAATACCATTCTGAGGAACATGTACTTTGACTCACTTGATAGGTATAGAGGGAGACACAGATTTAGCCAGCAAACAGAGAAATAGGCAGAGGAACAAGCTGGCATACAATAAGACTAGCAGGTTTACTGATAGGCAAGCAAGAGGAAGAGACAAATAAGAGACAAGGAATAGACTGACAATATATCAAATATATTTTTACACTTACCTCCCTACTATCCTTATTTATTGTCTGCAACTGAGCATTCTGTGTGGCTGCTGTGACGATGGCACTGCTCATGCTTTTGTTGCGACCATGGCCCTTTTTAAAGACGGCTTTCGAGGGATTCTGGAGCTGTGGATGTAGCTCTCTATTGGGAGATGATGGTGTCGATGTAATAACCAGTGTCTTCAATGCAGTCACCTCTGCCAGTAACACATCAATCTAAGTTGGGAAAAACAGCAACTTTTCACTCCCAGGCAAAATAACAGAAAATTACTAAAACATGTGATAGCTTGTTTGTGTGGGTTTTTTTGTTGCACAATAAGGTGAAGTAAACCAATGGTGAGGGATGAATATTTTTATTTCAGCCAGCCACAGGTTCATTTTATAACCACCTATCTGAAAGAAAAGTTTAATCTCAGCTCTCAAGCTCAAGGAACATCACCTCATTTGTATGAGTACAATGGAGATATCCAGACTCGATACTAAATTCTCCATCTTCAAGTAATTCACTCCTTCATTCTACCAATACAAGAACTGACCATTATTGTCTATCATCACTTTGGCTCAGTTTTCCTTTCTATTGATATATTTTGGCCTGATGAACATGTCCCACAGCCTCAACATTAACAAAGAAGCACGTGCTTAGAGCTATAGAGTCATACAGCACAGAATCGAGCCCTTCAGCCCAATTCATCCATGCTGACCTGGATACATGCTAATCTCATTTGCTTCTAACTGCCCATTAACTTAAAAGTAGGCAAGTGTATCATGAACCATCCACGGTATCGATCTTTTTAAAGCTCCCTACAGGACAAGCCAATCCGCAAGGCAATTATGGGTGAGAGATGAAGTTTGCCTACCTTCCCCTGTGCTTCTTTAAGCTGCTTCTCAGCTGCAGCTTGTTTAGTGTTTGCTTCTCTCACCATCTTGTGTGCTTCCTGGTTACATGAAAAAGAGAAGTGAAAGAATGGTAATAGTGAATGGTTATTCTAGTTAAGTAGTTTACCATTTTAGCAGCCAACACTGAAATCAACCCCATCTTCATTAGTGGAGCCATTCATTTTCTGAATCAGTGACCAAGGAAAGAGTCTCTTGGCCACCTCTGATGGGACAGACAAAGTAAGGGGACCTCATACATCAATTGAGCAGGGAAAATAGGCCTCAAGCAGCACCTGATTGGAAAGTGACTATATTGCCAGCAGTACCTCAAAGAGACTAGCTGTCAGCTCTTCCAGCTCCTGCTCCAACTGCTCCCGCACTTTAGACAGCTTCTCACATTCTTCATCCTTCAGCTTCAGCTCCTGGACAAAGAGCACCATAAAGACATGTCACACGGGTGATAAAACTTCCCTCCACCACTGGTTGAGTTACTCAATGGCTCCAATGTGAATTCATCATCTAAAATCTTCCCAAGTGGCACAGACAAGGAATATCTGTGGGTTCAACTCGAGTAATCAATTTCAACACAAGCAGCACCTTTGTCTCGTGAGGCAAGTGTAATGGAGAAATTAGCTATTGTATTGTACGTGCACTAGAGCAATTTCTGCGAACACTTTCTGGTTAAGCTTCCATGTTTGTGGACAGCAGGAGAGAATAGGAACAGGTGCAGCTGCAATGTGAAATACTCAACAATAATCAGTATCTGAACTAACTCTGATAACTGGGCATCTTTAATGGCATCTGTGAACTATGACCCAGCATCGCTTAAGTACCTGAACAGGAATGGAGACAAACAGGGAGACAAAAGAATAAAAGGACCAGTTAAAGCTATTTTTACTGGTGATTTCCCATATCCAAGCTTATATTAGATTCCATTAGACATTATAATACACAATGTATTACTCTACTTTTAATGGAGACCCACAAAAAAAACAAATAACTACAAAAGGTTAGTTCTTGTAAAAGGGCATTTTTTAGCTCAAAGGCTAACTTTTTATAATAATCATATTTATCCACAGATTTACAGCAGCCTTAAATCATCACTCCTTCCCCTGAAGAAATGCTAATATCATAAAGTTTAGAGTAAAGTTGGGCATGGACAAAATGGGCTGAACGGCCTCCATCTGTGCTACAAATTTCTCTGATTCAAATGGTTAACTGTCTTCATCACAGTGACATTTTCAAAGATTCCTCACTAGTGGTCTGCAGCTGTGCTATTGGGTGATATTTTCAAATCCGATGGACTCATTTGCACATCTACATGGACATCCAAAAGCAAAATTATTGTTGATGCTGGTTGTGCATCAAAAACTGCAATGGTTAGTTAAAGCTAACAGACGGTCTTCTCTCCTGCACCATTGTAGAGAGTCACTTCCCACCTTGAAATGCTATTCAGTGTAAATAATGCATGATTTGGTAAGGTGGTAAGCACCACAGATAATCCTCCTAGTTATCTCCTGTTCAAGATTTGTCACATCAATATGTGAGCAGCTCAAAATTCTATCACTGACAAGTCAACTGCAAAGATGGATTTGGATGGTTCCCCATTGTAGGTTGAACCTGGAAGATAAAAATGCATGGAATTCAGGGTAAATTGCAAGTTGGGACTTGGAACTGGCTTGCCCACCGAAGACAGAGCAAGGGTTGAAGGATATTACTCTGGTTGGAGGGTCTATGACCAGAGTATTTGGCAAAGAGCAGTGCTGGGACCTCTGTTGTTTGTGCTATACATCAGTGATTTAGATGAAAATGTAGCTGGAAGGATTAGCAAATTGACACCAAGATTGAAGGAGTTGTAGACAGTGTAAAGGACTATTGAAGAATATAGTGGGACATACACTCAGTGGCCACTTTATTAGGTACCTCCTGTGTGGTCCTCGGTTGCTGTTGCCCATCCGCTTCATGGTTCAACATGTTGTGCATTCAGAGATATTCTTGTGCACACCACTGTTGTATTGCATGGTTATTTGAGTTACTGTCACCTTCCTGTCAGCTTTCACCAGTCTGGCTATTCTCCTCTGACCACTCTCACTAACAAGGTGTATTCACCCACAGTACTTCCATTCACTGTTTTTTGTTTTTCGCATCATTCTCTGTAAACTCCAGAGACTGTTGTCTGCAAAAACCCAGCAAATCAGCAGTTTGAGATACTCAAACCATCCCGTCTGGCACCAGCAATCATTCCATGGTCAAAGTCACTTAGATCCCATTTCTTACCCATTCTGATGTTTGGTCTGAACAGCAAGTGAACATCTTGAACAACTTGGCCGTGCCAGGATGTTTTTATGCGTCGAGTTGCTGCCACGTGTGTGACTGATTTAGATATTTGCATTAACGAGCAGGGGTACAGGTATACCTTAGAAGCTGCCACTGAGTGTAGTTCAGTTACAGATAAGGGCAGAGAAGCGGCAGATGGACTTTAATCCAAGAAAGTGTGAAATGCCACACTTTGGGAGGTCAAACGGAAGAAGTGTACATTTATTGGCAGTCCCCTTATAAGCATTAAGGTTCAAAAGGATCTGAGGATCTGGGGTCCAAGCCCCTGGTTCACTAGAAAGAGCTACTCAAATGGATAAGGTGGTAAACAAGCTGCACTGAATGCTTGCCTTTACGTGCAAGGCTGCTGAGTATAAGAGCAAGGAAGTCATGCAGCAGCTATATAAAATGTTATTAGACCCTACTTGGAGCATCGCATGCAGTTATGAATATCCCTCTATAGACAGGATGTGGAGATTATGAAAAAGGTGCAGAAGATGTTTACCTACAAAAACAGGTTGGATATACTTTGGTTGTTCTCCTTGAAGCGTTGAGAGACTGAAGGGAAGCCTGATAGAGGTTTTTATATGACAGTCATGGGTACGGTAGACATCAGAATTCGTACCACAGGGTAAAAATATCAGACACAAGAGGACACACACAAAATATTGGAGGAACTCAGCATTTTCATCTATGGAAAAGCGTACAGTCAATGTTTCCGGCAGAGACCCACCAGCAGGACCGCAGAAAAGAAGATGAGGAGAAAGGGTAAGAAGGTGGGGGAAGGGGAGGGAGAAACACAAGGTGATAGGTGAAACCGGGGGTGGGGGAAGAGGTGAAGTAAAGAACTGGGAAGTTGATTGGTGAGAGAGATACAGGGCTGGAGAACATGGAATCTGATAGGAGAGGACAGAAGGCCATGGAAGAAAGAAAAGGGGTAGGAGCACCAGAGTGAGGTGATGGGCAAGTAAGGACATAAGGTGAGAGAGGAAAAAGTGGATTGGGGAATGATGAAAGAGGGGTATTACCAGCATTTCGAGAAATCGATGTTCATACCATCAGGTTGGAGGCTACCAGACAGAACAAGGCGTTGCTCCTCCAACTGACTGTGGCCTCATTGCACCGTGGAGGAAGCCATGGACTGACATGTTGGAATGGGAACGGGAGGTGGGTTTAAAATAGGTGGCCACTGGGAGATTCTGCTTTTTCCAGCATCGGCAGATTTTCTCTTGTTTGCGAGAAGACACAAGAGGATGCAGTTTTAAGGTTAGAGTGGGGAAGTTTAAAGGGAAAATTTGTTTTTACACAGAGAGTGGTATTTGCCTGGAATGGATTACCAGGGGCAGCAGTGGAATCAGACAGTTCGGTAGAGTTTAAGGGGCTTTTTGATAGACATACTAATATAAAAGGAATGGAGAGATATGGATGATAAACTGGAGGAGGACAAATTGGGATCAAGATCAGCACATCATGAGCTGAAAGGTCTGCCCAGTGCTACTCTGTTCTCGATGTTCTACTTCACAATATCCTGTTGCCTCGTTGGTGGCACTGCTGTTGACTTTGGCACCAATTCAATGGAGCACTATAAATTTGCATAATTGCACATAGGATTTCCAAAGGTTTTGCATCAATATAAAGTACCTCGGCTCACAAATCCATTTAATTTATGCTACTCTTAGACAGCTTCAGCATCCACTCCCTGACCCCGACCCACTACTTCCTGCTGCTCATCTCAAAGCTTGGATCTTCGCTGTCTGTTACCAGAGAGTACCCACTTACCCTCTGTGCCTTTGCCAGCTCCTCCTTCAGCCGTTCTGACCCTTTCTCCCTTATTTCTACCGAGGAGCTCCGTAACCGGGAAAGGTGATAGGCGTTGCGAAGCATCTCCTCGCTCATGGGCTCAGAGTTCTCCTGTTGAGCATTTGCTGTCTGCTGCTCAGGCACAGCTTCATCATCCAAGGGCATTGCTTCCTTCCAGGTGCTAAGAGTTCGATTACCGGAGAAACACTGATTCCCAACAGTTTGCTTCTGCTCCCTGGTGGAAAGATAGAGAGGAATCTTTGTGATGTATCCAAGCCATTAGGGTGAACCAGTCCACTCCAAATAATGATATTGCTTCAGGAATAAAATCTGAAAAAGACAGAGAAAAGACATTGGACGAGAAATGAGAAGGGTTGGGATGGATGGCGCTTGGAAACAAGGAGAGCATCCACAGGAAACTAATGCAGGGGATAAAAGAGAAGAACCAAATGGGTGAGATATGATGTAGAGAAAGAAAAATAGAGATCTCTAGCGATGGGGAATGAGGAAAAATGAAAAAAATAGGAATAGAAAGAGATGGATTGAAAAAAAGATCTGAACATAGCTAAAGATTGTCCTCACACTACTTGGCAAAAGATTGCAAACTATTAGTACATTTCTGTAAAACAGCAAAGGTAAAAGTAGATAACATGTTATTGGAACTAAGAATAACCTCAAGAAAGAGGAAATTATAACAGCTTTTCAATACAAGGTAAGTAAACACCACTGGTATAATGGATAACTTGGAGACCAAATGACAGGGAAGCAGTGTCCTCCTAGGATTATAGAACCCTGGTACTACCTTCCCTATTTCAGCTGTGGCAACTTCCCACAAAAGTGGAAATTTAAGAACGTTGTGAAGTCATATAACCACATGGCCCTTAAACACATTCACGTAGGCAGTGACATTGCACAAGGTATTCCACCATTGGGACATCACAGCTCCAATTACATAATCACAGCTCCAATTACATGTAATTGTCCTCTCCAGTCATATTTACCATTACCATTCCTTTGAGCATCATGCTATTATTCAGCATGGAATATGCACTGCATAATCATATTTTCAATGCTTTTTGTTCAATTGTATCCAAAATTAATAGGTTTTCTCAGGCACATAGAAACACAAGATATGTAATTCATATATAATGCAAACACTTTACTGCCAACTTAAATTATTACAAATCAGCTGATTAAACAAAATCTATCAA
This sequence comes from Mobula hypostoma, assembly GCF_963921235.1. Taxonomy (NCBI): domain Eukaryota; kingdom Metazoa; phylum Chordata; class Chondrichthyes; order Myliobatiformes; family Myliobatidae; genus Mobula; species Mobula hypostoma. Next base: position 53,484,376 of record NC_086107.1, read on the forward strand.
CCTTTTGCCCTCAAAACAATCTGTGTTTTGTCAAAAGTCAGGATTTCACCAGTCATCAATTCAAAACATCAAAACTAGCAAATTTCTTGTTCAGTTTTTCCAACATATAATCTGCAAATCTTTTAAACTCAAACGCTGTCATCCAATTACCAGTTCTTTAGCTCTTCTTATCTCCTACTTCATGCAATCTCAGAACTTTTCACCCTAGCTTCTCAATTTTAAAAGACTGATAAAACCCTGGGAACAGAAACTAGAATAGATAAACTCTACATTGATATGTTATTCAATGAGCAACTGACTCCAAATAATTTACTTATCTATCACAACTCATCCACATCAAATCCCGTCATCCTACTGGTATTTAAGTGTTTCTTGAGTCATTCTATAGATTTTAATCACAACAGGCAAGGAAAAATACAAACTGACCCAGGAATGTATTTATTCAAGACCTTAAATACATCCTCCATCATTTGTCAGTTGTTTAGGAAAATATTGTACTTTTGTTTATAATTTTTTAAACTTAGAGTTAGAAGGAAAGGAGAATGTAGAGTTAAGACAGGACTAACCATTTGATGATGTCTCCTTTGTAATATTACTTTGCAATCTGTGTACTTCATTGTCTGAGATGAAACAGGTGATAAATGGTTCCTTGAAGTTAAAAGAAATGTGAATAGAGTTATATAAACGTTAGTGACCAGGAGAAGATGGAGGCTACAAAGATGGCCAAATAAAACTCCATGCTCCATCAGGCAGCTTTTCCAGTAAGCTGAGTGCTGTAGCCCACAGGAATGCAAGATCTCTGAATCACAGTGAAAAATCAACATTTTCAGGATCACTGCACTTCCCAGGAATCTGAGCCAGGAGGATTGCCAATATCAGCATCAACAGCTTCTATTCTGCTATAGTGTGGGAGGCTCGGGCCGGTTAGACATGCTCTGTACTTGAGACTAATAGTGCCTTATTTTGATTTCAGTGCCACTGTTGCCTAGCTGTAAAAGAAGACATTTTCTGGTTGATCACCCTCTGTTCTTCCGCCATGTGCACCCAAGCTCGTCACAATTCCTATTCCTGCTGACGATGTAATGTCAGAAACAAGCCCTTTGGCCTACATAGTCTCTGCCGAACTATTATTCCACCAAGTCTCACTGGTCTGCACCTGGACAATAGCTCTCCATAACCCTCCCATCCATGTATTAAACCAAATTTCTCCCAAATGCTGAAATCAAGCCTGCTTCCACCACTTCCACTAGCAGCTTGTTCCACACTCGCACCACCCTCTGAGTGAAGTTCCCGCTCATGTTCCCCTTAAACATTTCACCTTTCACCCTTAACCTGTGACCACCAGATCTAGTATCAACCATCTCAGCAGAAAAAGCCTCTTCTAATGTGTTATACTGTACCACTATCAAATTTCCCCTCAGCCTCCTACGCTCCAGGGAACAAAGTACTAACCTATTCAAACTTTCCCTTTAACTCAGATCCTCCAGTCCCAGCAACATCCTTGTAAACTTTCTCTGCACTCTTTCAAACTTATTGATATCTTTCCTGTAGGTAGGTGACCAAAACTGCACAGAAAGCTCCAAACAAGGCCTCACCAATGTTTTATACAACTTCAACATAACATTCCAACTACTGGACATTATACTTTGATTTACGAAACCCAGAAGTTCTCTGTGATGCTACTTGCAAGCAATTATAGATCCATATTCCCAGATCCTTTTGTTCTACTACACTCCTACAATGCCCTACCATTCACTGTGTTGGTGCTACCCTGGCTCATCCTCCCAAAGTGCAACACCACACACTTGTCAGTATGAAATTCCATCTCCCATTTTCAACCCGCTTTTCCAGCTGGTCCAGATCCCGCTGAAAGCTTTGATCTCCTTTCTCGAGAGTTCACTACGCCTCCAATCTTGGTGTCATCCACAAATTTGCTGATCCAGTTTACCATGTTATCATCCAAATCCCATCGATTATTGGATAGTCTGCGATATAGTACCATTACCATAGCTATCCCCTTCTTATCTCTCAGTACCACCCATAAAGCCTCAGTAGGCCAGCTCTCCAGTCTGTGCTGCCCGAGAACTGCTGTGACATTTTCGCTAAAAAGCAATGCCACCCCTCCCCCCTTTAATCCTTCCCACTTTATCATGTCTACAACAGAACCCCAAAACGTTGAGCTGCCGGTCCTGCCCCTCCAGCAATCAAGTGGCACTAATGGCTACAATGTCATAATTCCACATGCTGATCCGCCATACCTACAATACTCCTTTCAGTGAAACAGGCATACCTCAGAACATTATTGCCACTGCGCTCAACCTTTCGATTCCTGTCTTTGTATGTAGGTTAAACAACATCTTCCTCCACAACCACCTCACTACCTGTCCTGGCACTCTGGCTCCTGTAGCCCTGAAACTCCAGTTTAAACCCCCAGAGCAGCACTAACAAACATTCCCAGCAAGGATATAGACCCCCCCCCCACTCAAGGTGCAAATTGTCCCATCTGTATGGATCCCATCTTCCTTGGAAGCGGCCCAATGATCCAAAATTTGAAAGCTTCTCTCCTGCACTAACCTCTTCACCATGTACTAAACAATATTTTCCCATTTCTGGCCTCACTAGCACATGGCATGGAGAGCAATCCCAAGATCACAACACTTGATATCCTGTCCTATTACTTTGCATCTAATTCCATAAACTCACCTTACAGGACCTTGTCACCCTTCCTATGTATGCTGTGGTAGCAACATGGACCATGAATTCTGGCTGCTCACCCTCCCACTTAAGAATGCAATGGACTCGATCTGCAACGTCCCTGACCCCGACACCTAGGAGGCAACGTACGATTCGGGAATCTCATTCTTGTGCACAGAACCTCCTGTCCGTTTTCTTAACCGATGAATCCATTATCACTACAGCTCGCATCACCTCCTCCCCTTCCAAGCCACAGAGCCAGACTCAGTGCCAGAGACACAACTGCTGTGGCTTTCCTCTACTAGGTCATTCCCAAACAGTATCCAAAGCCGTACACTTGTTATTGGCTGGGATACCCTGCACTGACTGCCTATCCGCTTTCCACCTCCTGAAAGTCTCCCAGTTGCCCGTATCCTGTACCTTGGGTGTATCTACCTCCCTGTATTGCGTGTCAGATGACTCCTTAGACTCTCCAATGATCCAGGGCTCACCCAGCTCCATTTCCAGTCCCCTCTCATGGTCTGAAAGAAGGTACAGCTGGATACATTCCTTGCAGATGTAGATGTCAGAAACACTGGAGGTCTCCCTGCCTTCCCACATCCTACAAGAGGAGCATTCCACTACACTGCACAGCATTCCCACTGCTCTAACTATGCAATAAGAGAAAGGGAAAGACACACACACACACACACACACACACACCAGAAGGAAAGAAAGAAAGAGAAATAGAAAAATCTAGCTACAGCCTCTGCTGCAAAACCTCAAGCTCCCCACTCTAACACTAGCTTACTCCAACAATGGCTGCATCCACAACTGCTGCTCCGTTTAAACCCACTTCTTTTTATTGGCCCTCACCTGCTGCCTAATTACCCCGCAATCTCTGGCATGCAGAACGTCCTGACTGGCCCTGCTTGCTTTCTCAAACCTTGCTCCCACAACGCCCAATCCAACGGCTCCTTGCACTTCCTGCCGCACAGAATGCCACCACTGGCCCTGCTCGCTTGCTCCCACAATGCATCTTTGCTGGGCTTACCCAACATTTTCATCAAACAACAAGCCAGCAAGATTGTTACATTAATTATTTCAAATCTAAGCAGCTCTGGCAACTGTTCAAATTAGAGAGAACTGGTGTGGGAAATTTGAGTACCACCAGGGTGGTGTAAAGTCTTTCAAGAGGGTCAATATATTAAAAATGATTCAAAGTATAAAAAATGTTAATTCAAACCATATGCAGCTTAGTCAGGTATGCAAAATTGCATTCCTTCTATTTTAAAATGCATGTTAGATTTTTCTGTAAATATGCACCTTCATTATTTGTTTTGTTGGTCACCATCATCTGATGATGTGATCCTTTGCTATATTTTGTGGATGAGAGAATAGTTCTACGGTAGTGGGAAATAATTTAATAAACAATTGATCAATAGAATTCATTACTTTAGACATTAATAAAAACTATCAGAACTAATGAAAATACTGTTGAGGTTAGGTAGAACTGTGACTTCATAGGAGTAATTTAATTTTACTTTGCTCATTATAACTGATAGCTTCGCTCACTTCGACCTTTCTTGGAATTCAGAGACTGAAGGACATTACTAACATAACCTACCTGTATGATACTTGAAGATTTACTGAAACACCAATGATAAAATGCAGTACTACTCTAGCTTAGCATTATCACTTAACTGGCAAGAGAAGATGTCAGTCATATTGGCCAATCCAAAAGGAAATTACTTAGGGTAGGACAAAGGCTGAAGTTGCAGGTTACTTCTCAACCATTCGGTAATGAGGCAGTGGCAGGTGACCTTAACTGTCAAAGTTTATGCATCCATATGACGTCACTGCTAGCGCCAAGTTTCGTTAATTAACTGATTCCCAGGAAAAGTGCAGAGCCTATTTCTGAAGGTCAATGGTAGAAAGGTTTGCCAAAGCCTGCCGATGTGTTGATTTCCAAGTTTGGATGCCTTCTAATCTTATGCCTGCCTCATTTTTCTTATACCAATCAAGGACTAGTAGGTGACATGTTCAAATCAAACCCACAATGAACACAAACCAATGCATGACTTTCACTTAGATATCAAGGGAAGCTCCATTGACTGCCCAAGATAGGTGAACATAGGTCAGCAATCTTTTCACTGAGAATTGCAAAAAAAGTGTCCATTCCCCTCTTGAGAAATGGGATTGCTTGACATCACCTAAATATTTAAAACTTTGCATTACAAACTTCCTCACAGCGTTGCAAATCCATCAATGAGAAAGAGATCCTTCATCAAGCAAGCTAATGCTTTTTCAAACCATTGCTCATGGATCAAAAGTGCATACCACTACCAACCCAAACACTGACCTTACACCCCAAGCAGAACCATACCTTTCCGTTGCTCCAAATTCACAGTCCAATTTAATTATGATCCCTTCCATAATTCAATACAATCCATACCACTCCTCTGCATCTCTCCTAATTGCCATTTCCTGTACCTTGTAATCTTTAATACCATCTCCAAAAGTCCCCTACTGTGACATTCCACCATTGTTGCTTTTCCATCTTATAGCCTGCCAAACTGGCCAGACAGACGGGGACACTGTAAAAGAATTAATCAGATAGCACACTCCAACCCTTATTCCCAAGGAACATGCCCCAGACAGTTTTTCACTAGAAATACTGGGACCCTTGTTTCACCAGAACCATGTTTCCATGCCATATATCTTGTTAAACTGTTGTACATTACAATAGAAAATCCAAGGCTATGGGCATCATAATTGTTCAATTTTGGGGCAAAGGAGGTTCCTGGTAGAAAGGTTTTTGGAAAGATTGAAGTTATAATGTTGAGAAAAACAAATCCCCCAAGAAATAAAAAAGAAAGCAATTTTATAAAAATACCTGCAAAAATAAGCAACAAAAATCAAAGTCAAAACACCTACATTGTAAAATTGAAGTACTTTATTAAAGTCCATAAATCCTTTAACCAGTTCTGGAGTGTAGCCAAACTGAACATTCAGGGATGCATTCCTGAATATCTGGAAAATTGGAATAACCATTAGCATGAATGGGAGCATTTGGTTTGATAGGTGGGGAAGAGGTAAAGGGTAAGAGTAATGAGAAGTGATAAAGGAAATATGGTGGAGAAAGCACTGGGCACGGGAACCTTAAATTATGTAAACGGTGGAAGATTCTTTAATGGAATAAAAAGCTCAGCATTAACATAAAAAAGCAATCTGCAAACAGATTATATATGTTTTATTTTACAAGTTCTGTTGTAATTTTTCTCAATTGATCTTTGCATTTACAAAACATCCCAAAATAGCAGCTAGAGGAAAAAAATGTCACATGACATGATCAAACCCCTTGCAATATGTCCTGTTAGGGTTACAAACATTAAGCTAATACCAGTAATTGGCTGGATTGATAATCTACTTCAAATTCATTTCCTCAATATGCTGAATTATAAAGTAGTAAAATAAAATGGGATTTACAAGGGTATTAACAATTGAAGGGTTAATATTTACAGGATCAAGGGGAAAATCTAATACGGCTGAGACTGGTTATCTATGTCTTATCTCTAGTGTCAATTTTGACCTGTTCCCAGAATATGCATTTACCTAGGTCATGCTTTACATTCAGATAAAACTCTATCCTGATTATTTCCTCCCATACAGCACAATATTGAAGTTAATGGATTTCACTATAATAATTAACGAATATCAGTAACTTGAAATAGCAAGAATTTTAAAACCCATTTTGTAACAGTTATTGTGGAAGCCAGCACCAGGATTTTAGAAAATTTAAGATCTTTGATATGCATGCCTTGACTTTGGCAAGCTGTACGGTCAGGAAATTAGCATAATACGCAAAAGTCAAGGAAGAATTGCAAAGCTCTAAAGTGTTAACAATTAAATATATGAAGTGACCTCTTAACCAAAACCCCAACAAACCTGCCAACAACTAAGGATCTCTTACACAAGTTTGATGCAGGTCTTCATCCTGTTGTTTCCAGTGCATGATCCACACACAAATATAACAAACGTTACAGGAAATCAAATAAATGTTCTGGATTCACACTTGGAATTTGTGATTAAATGAAATAAGTAATGCAGATTACATGATAATATAGTTTAAGCCAATTCACAATCAAAACTACAAATAGGAGCTTAAAGAAACCTACACTATTCTCAAAGGTCCATTTATTATCATAGTATACAACTCTGAAATTCTTCTTCTACAGATAGCCACGAAACCAAAAGAATAGCAGCACAATCACCAACTCCAAAATCCCTACTCCCTGCAAAAACACGAACAAAGACGGAACAGACACATCGACCCCCAAATCCCCCAACATACACAAAAAAAAACAAGATAGATCAGGTGAAAAACACTGAATATATACAAAAAACCACAAGACTGAAGAAAAGTCTACAGTCAAGACCATATCCAAAATGCAGAAAACCTGGGCAACATTCTCTAGGCACGGCGGCAGCCTCTCCCCTCTCCGGCAGCAGAGCAATCTCCCAGTGATCAAAAGGCAGTCTCCCTTCTCCATAGCAGAATGATCCCAACAGCGATCAAAAGGCAGTCTCCCCTCTCCAGTAGCAGAGCAGTCCTGCAGTGATCAAAATACAGTCTCCCTGTCTCCCTTCTCTGTAGCAGAGCGATCCCACCAATGATCAAAAGGCAGGCAGCTGGCACTCACCTTCCGCAGTCACCTCAATGTTTAATCTCCCTCGTTGCTTTATTAAAACAAAATGGAGTGGAACACCAGCTCGCAGCTTTCTTGCCACCAGCTTCACAAACATAGCCCCTGCCTCCCGGAATCCCCTCGGAGACTGCAGAGCGGTGAAACACCCAAATGACCTCCAAACTGCAAATCGCAGTCTCCAACGGTTCCAGAGTCACATTCAAGATGAAAAACAAACGTAAAACACAGAAAAAGAAGTGAAATAAATAGTTTCATAATCTATCCAGAACTTGTCAACCAAAGGAGTGCTTTACTCAGGCACCATCTTGAGCGGAAGACAGGAAGGAATGAATATTCTCTTTCAAATCTCTAATTTTTTTTAAGATTATGAGAACACTCATTCCTCTTTATTGTCATTTAGAAATGCATACATGCATGAAGGAATGATACAATATTTCTCCGGCGTGATATCACAGAAAACAAGACAGACCAAAGACTAACACTAACAAAACCACATAATTATAA